>NC_090324.1:144758772-145358772 GCF_040869045.1 Eurosta solidaginis | reverse complement strand
TAATGAGGTCTATAACATTTCTAAGAATGCTATAGAGTCTAGCTTTAAAAATAAAGAAATAAATATACCGAAAATAATTCCAGTCCCAAAAATTGGTGGAATTTTACTACTACTTCCAATTTTAACAGCGTTGGGTGCACTTGGTGGTATAGCATCTGGTGGATCAGCTATAGCAAAAGTTTTGAATGATATCAGGAATGGAAAGGAGCAATTGGCTGAGTCTAGCCGTCATAATAGGTGTATGGAATCAATCGCTATCGGGAAGGGCCTATTCCCCAAACCGTATAGAAGGGGATATGGTTTATTTTTACGACCCTATCCAAAAAACGAATAAAAAGCCTACCCAAAAAACCGTTAACAGACATAAATTTAATGAAATATTGCAAACATCTTAAACAATTCAGAGGAATTTTTATGCGAAATTACTTACCGAATAAACCGAATGCTCAAGAATGTGGAATTCTTAATTTAGACGATGCTGATGGTACTGGCACTCATTGGGTAGCATACTATAAAAACAAAAATTATAAAGAATATTTTTTTAGTTTTGGAAATTTGCAGCCACCGATTGAACTGATTAATTATCTGAAGCCACCAATACATTACAATTATGAGCAGAAACAAAAATACAACACAGTAATATGTGGGCAATTATGTTTAAAATTTGTATTTAATAAAAATAAATTATATGAAATATAAAATATAAATTGTTTATTTTATTCTTAAATGTATTACAATAAAGTACTATTAAATATAATAATTCAAAATTTTTTATTCTGTATGAAATTCAAATAATTGTGAATTAAATTTTTCACAGGTTTAATCAGTTCTATATAAAATGTATTCTTATTTATTGTTTCAATAGTTGAATCTTCTAAGGAGCTGTAGGAATCCGGAAGAAAAAGAATATTATCATCCAGTTCTATATTAGCTTCTCCCCAAACTTTGTCCTCACTTTTATGGCTTTTACTATTTTTAATTTTTATTAATTGGTACATCAATCGCTTTGTCCTGACTCTTATGGCTTTTACTATTTTAAATTTTTTATTAGTTGGTACATCAATCGCTTTCAGTATTGGTTTTTGAAACTTTTCCTTTGAAATTGATTTTAAAACCTTAAGAATATGTCTATAATCAGCAGCGGTGTTGGAGATGTGTCGATGTATAAGTAGTATAGTTTATTACGGTTTATTAGAAGTGATCCGGATTAAACACGGTTGAAAATCCTTATAAAATGATTATCCGTGAAATATAGGTGATTGCTGAGCGGCTTTAAACAATTTACTACATTTTTTACCGAAAAGATGACCAACTTATATACATTGAGACAAGTAGCTCTTATCTTACTAAATGTATGTATATGGATGGATGTGTATGTGTCGGAATATATATATATATATTATTAGATTCATATGTATATGGACCAGCATCAGCATGTACACACACACACAAACTTACAACCAAATAAAATGCCAAACAAAATATTCATCCTCCACATTTATTTACCATTTCATGAAAGTCTCAAGTACATGCATATGTGACGGCATGTACACACAAATGTTCATATATATATATATATATATATATATATATATATATATATATATATATATATATATATTACCGTGGAGCAAGTTTCCTATGGATAGATATATCCATCGGTATGTATTTTGTGGTTTGTTGATATATATCGTACAGTTTCACATTACTAGTAGAGCGACATAATTTGTAATTCAGTATCAAACAGGTGGCACAATAAAAAAGAAGAAAATGTCTTTCCCGCAATATTTAGAAAAGTTTTTATCAAAATATGGTGACTTAATTGATGGTGATCATCGAATATTTTTTTATTCTATGATAAATGAATTGAGATCATGTCTATCAGAACCATTTATATATTCATTTAATGGATTACACAAGAAAGATTGTAATTTTGTTGATAATTCATATAAGGAAACTGAAGATATATGTAATTGTATTTCACATTATTCCCGATATAGAACATTAAAAAAAATTTATAATTTATATGCTGTCATATTTAAGAAGCCCAGATGGTTGTAATCAGTGTGAGAGCACGTTTTATTAAAATACAAAGCAAAAAAACTGCAAAACTGTGTGATAAGGAAACCCCAACTCCACTATATATACATATGATGATCTTAATATTAAATTTGATCGAAATCGGTATGCTCTATTATATGACATGTATTTGAAATTTCAACAAAGTTACTATGGACGCACTCCCCAACTACATTTATCAACTGATCAATTTGTTCAACATGCTCCAATAATTGTTTTAGATGTTACACATCAGAATGAATCTATAAAAAGCGGTCCCATCGATATTCGGATTGAGCTAAAATTTAACAAGGCCGTATCTGCCAATACCGCTGCTTATTGTATACTCATCGATGATAAAATGTATGAATATATTCCATTTACAAATGTTGTCAAAAAGATTATTTAGAAAAATAGTAGTACTTTTATGAAACTACACACACACAAGTATATTACGCATTGCTACCCATGCCAAAATATGGAGAAAAAATATAAATAAAAAATTTAAAAATTTTAAATAAAAATTGTTTTTATTTATTTGAAAAAAATTTATTTGACAAAAAAAGTAAGTATTTACATTGGAACAAGTTTCCCATGGATGGATGTGGCCATCGGCATGTATTTTGTAGTTTGTTGATATTCCCATGTACAAACATATGTGTAAGTATGTACATACAAACTTATAAAAAAAACAAACTTATACCCTAATAAAAAGACAAGTAAAATATTCAATAATGGAAAATCATGAGTTCAATATTAAGATGCCCTTTAGTTAATTATGAAATTCTCACATGCATATATACATATATGGACCAGCATCAGCATGTACACACACACACAAACTTACAACCAAATAAAATGCCAAACAAAATGTTCATCCTCCACATTTATTTACCATTTCATGAAATTCTGAAGTACATGCATATGTGGCGGCATGTACACACAAATGTTCAATACTCATATTTAAAAATATATAATTTATGTTTATGCTCTAATTTTTAAGGAGCCCAAATGGAAAATCATGAGATCAATATTAAGATAACCTTAGTTAACAATCTGCACGTGATCGGGTGCCCGACAGGCCCGTTTTGCAGACGAGAAAAAAAAAGGGGGCGGGGGGGGGGGGGGGTAGTACAAGTGCCCATCGACTCCTTTTTGTAGACGAGAAAAAAAGGGGGTTGGGGTTGGGGGGTTGGGGATCGGGGATTGGGCGGTACTACAGGTGTCCAACTGCTACTTTTTTTATACGAGAAAAAATAGGGGGGTGGGGGGATTGGGTAGAAGTCGCTCGATTAGAAATCTATGGGACTCTTTAAAACGGCTCATTAGAAATATGAGGGGACATTTAAAAATTTGCAGCCCTTTAAAAATGTAGCCCCCCCCCCATTTAACTATCCTCTCCTGAACGGCAAAGCTCTGCTAAAAGCAAAAAGCTCTAAGATTTTTCTTATACATCAGCCAGAACACGCCACCTAGCGGAACATCAGCCAGAACACAAACCGAAAAAACGTATGCGCCACTTAGCGGAATTGTTGAATGATCTTGAGAGGTGGTAAAAATTTCAAGTCAACATAAATATAGACCTGGTTTCATTGCTTCGGTCAGAGTCTCCCAGACTGGTCCGAAAATAATGAACTGGTCCCATTCCAAAGACCAGACTGGTTACAGACTGTGAAAAAGTAATGAGTTTTAAGGGTGAGACATGCTCCCAGTTTTCCATACTAAATGTGGTCCAGAACATATATAAACACACTACTTGTATGTGGTACACTACATCGTGGATCCGATTTACAACTTTGTATGGGCCTTCCCAATTCAACTGCAATTTCCGGGACAAACCTTTTTTTCGTTGTGGGTTGTCTAATAGCACCAAATCTCCTTCCTGAAACCTTACCGAATTAATTGCTTTATCGTATCTGGCTTTCATCTTGTCACTCATAATCTTTGCTCGTTGCCCTACCAGATCGTGTATGTCTCTCAGCTCTTCTTCCAAGACACCAGGGGATTTCTTGACATTTCTCTCCGCATCGGCATCTATCCCATACTTCAAATCAGTTGGCAGTCGAAGGACATTGCCAAAAATTACCTTTGCGGGAGTTTGGCCCGTTGTCTCATGTACTGCCGATCGGTAAGCCATCAAGAATGATTATATGTGTGTATCCCATATGGTACTTGTCTACTACTTTCCTTAAATGCTCCTCCAATGGTTTATTGAAACGTTCCACCATACCATCGGACTGAGGATGTAATGCAGTTGTCCGTGTTTTTCGAATGCCCAACTTCTTACACATTTCTTGGAACACAGCTGATTCAACATTCCTGCCTTGGTCAGAATGTACACCATACCTTGCAACCCATTCGTTTGCAACCATTTCTGCTAAGGTTTCCGCTTCTTAAGATTGAGTATACCTCTGGCCATTTACTGAAATAATCCATAACCACCAGCAAACATCGCAGTTCGCAATCCACTCAGTGGCCGACTGACGGCAACCAACCCAATAGAATCTCTGTTTAATCTTCTCGAGCGTGTTCGTGATTCCGAGATGACCTCCTCTTGGACCATTATGCAGCTCGCTGAGCACGTCAGGAATCCTCTTTCTGAGAACAAATATCAGTTTCTTCTTGCATTGACCATCCTCACTCACACACACTCGATGCAAGCAACCAGATATCAACTGTAAACTGTTCCATGGTCCCAATATGACTTCGCAATGGGACTCTCTGCTGACATATCCTCTCCATTTGGCCTTTCGTTTCGTTCGAGCCCTTGCATAACATGTGACAGATCTGTATCTTCTACCTGGCACTTCCTTAGCTGTTCTTTGTTCCATTCCTCTGTACATGTTATAGTCATTAGCCGAACATCTATAATGTCTTCTTTATCCTCGGCCTTTGAACAGTGCTTGCATTCCAAACTATATGGTCTTCGTGACATTGCATCAGCATTTCCATGGGTACTACCTTTTCGTTGCTCAATGGAAAAGTCATAGCTTTGTAGTCGCTCGATCCACCGTGCCAATTGTCCTTCCGGATTACGGAACTGCAGAAGCCATTTCAACGCTGCGTGATCTGTCCTGACGCGGAATCGCTGGCCGTAGAGGTATTTGTGAAAATGTTTAATGCACTCCACCAATGCCAACAGCTCTCTCCGTGTAACGCAATAGTTCCTCTCTGGTTTTCCAATCGAACGGCTGTAATATGCAACTACATTCTCCTGTCCATCGACCAGATGTGATAAAACGCCTCCTATAGCATATCCGCTCGCATCTGTATCTAGAATAAACGTTGCTCCTAGAATCGGATATGCTAACATTGGGGCAGTGCATAAACGATCTTTCAATGTTTGGAAAGCTACTTCTTGCTCCTTTTTCCATTCAAAAGCTTTATTTTTTCTTGTTAGCTCGTGGAGGCTATAGGCTACGCTGGCAAAATTTGGTACAATATTGCACAGCCCAAGGAAACTTCTCAACTCATGCAGATTCTGTGGTCTTGGCCAATCCTTCACTGCTTCTGTCTTTTCATTCGCGGTGCAGATGCCCTCCGTCGTTACTTTATGACCTAAGTAACTAACTTGCTTCTTGAACAGAGAACACTTTTTGGTATTAAGTTTCAGACCAGCACCAGCTATTCTTTGGAAAACCTACTCCAAGTTCTTCATATATTCTTCCAAGATCTTTCCCAATACGATGATGTCGTCTATGTACACTAAACATGTTTTCCAGTGTAGTGCCTTCAGTACCTGATCCACGAGTCTTTAGAAAGTAGCTGGTGCAATACATAGTCCGAAAAGCATCACTGTAAATTGCCAAAGGCCATCACCTACACTGTTTTCTCTTTGTATTCCTCCTTCAATTCCACTTGCCAGTAACCGCTTTTCAAGAACAGTGTGGAAAACCATTTCGTACCAATGAGCGAGTCAAGAGTGTCGCCAATTCTTGGCAACGGGTAGCTATTCTTTTTCGTAACGTCATTCAACTTCCGGTAGTCCACGCAAAACCTCATTTTTCCATCCTTCTTCTTTACAAGTACTACCGGTGAGCTCTATGGGCTAGCTGATTATTCGATGACGCCGCTGTCGCTCATTTCTTGTATGATTTGACTCACAACTTCTCGCTTCACCAGTGGAACACTACGTGGAGCTTGACGGATCGGCCTCGCATCTGTAGTGTCAATTTGATGTTTCACAACGTTGGTGCGGCCTGGTTTAGAGCCACCTTGGTCAAATATGTCCCCGTAATAGTCTTCCTCTAGTCCCTCCGTCCATGCCATGATGTCATTTGAAAAATCAATATTGCTAGTTGAAACCTCTTCCTGGAGCTGTTCACAATTGATTATTACTTCAGCCTCTTGGAATCTTCCCGAAATAGCTCCTCTATTCAGTGGTCTTATCTTCTTGTTGAATAAATCTGATCGAATGATGGAATGAGATGCACCCGTATCTACAGTCCGTAAACGTTCCTTTCCATCCGCATGTCCTCCGACAGTAAGATTGCTTGACCTTCTTCCGATTTGCGAGATAGAGATTATGGGGCATTCAATTGAGGGAGCCACCTGTCGCCCCTTGCGGCTGACTCGCTTTATTTTAACGATTGGGTGGGTTTGGATATTTGCTCATTTCCTTTAGCTCTGCGTTTACGGCCACCCATATCGCTGGAACTGTTAAGATTGGTATTGCAATAACGTGAAATGTGCCCTGGCTTTCCACATTTAAAGCATTTGACTCCACTATCGTTTTTCTGCTGCGTTCCTTTTAATGCTTCCAAAATTGTGTCTACCCAGTCTGGCCTTTCCACTTCCACGGGATTAGCTTTGTATGAGGGCTTACTCAAAAGCGACGCTGTGTCCTGATTCAGTGCATGGAATACCGTTTCAGCAAATGTTTGCTTTGGGCTTGCGTATGTAGCTCGCTTTGTTTCGACGTCCCGTAAGCCATTTATAAAACTCTCAATCTTTACCGTTTCAGTGTATTCCACAGGTGCGTCCGCATTTGCAGAATGAGCTAATCTTTCAATGTCTGAAGCAAACTCCTGCAAAGTATCGTTAGATTTTTGGTTGCGGATTTGCAATTCTATTTGGTAGATATGTTTCCTGTGCTCGCTTCCGTAACGTCGTTCTTCAGCAGCCATCAACGCTTCATAGTTGTTCCGCTCTCCTTCGGGAATCGTCTGTAGGATTTCGGCTGCTGGCGCCTTCAATGCTACGAATAGAGCTGCAACTTTATCTTCAGCAATCCCGTTGTTCACTGTTGCGGTCTTCTCAAACTGAAGCTTAAACACCTGGAAAGGAACAGAGCCGTCAAAAGATGGAGTTTTTACCTTCGGATTACTTGCTGAAACAGCTGGGCGATTTAGTTGCAGCTCCTGTATACGATCTCTCAATGTTTCAATCTCGGCATCGATTTTGTTCTCGAGTTGTAAAATTTTTGTATCTTGTGCATCCAGCTTCGATCATACCCTTATCTTTTGCGCCTCCAGCTACGAGGATATGCGAGCCTCTTTTGCTTTCAACTGTTCAGCCAACTGAGATGTCATATATGTCTTCTGTTCTTCCAGTTGAGTTTCCATCTTGGATGTAATCTGTGTCGACATTTCTGAAATACGCGTTTCTTGTGCTTCAATCTTCCATGTTATTTCTGACAACACTTCTGCAATATGTGTCTTCTGTTCTGCCAGTTGAGATGATACTGTCGATGTTTGAGCAGATAATGCAGCCAAAATCATGTTCATTTCTGTGCTCGTAACTGTCTTCGATGTTTCATGTTTCTCTTCAATTTTTGTTGTTGTCTCGTCCCCATCAGAATGAAAGACATCATCGTCCACATTAAATCCTTCCGACTCCATAGCGTCTCGTAGCCGTGCTTGGAGCTCGATCATATTGCCGGTTGTATTCAATGCACGGCTCTCCAACTCCTTCTTCAGTTGGTGGATCCTCAATTCACTCAAACTTTGCCATGTCCAAGTTGTATTCACAATCTTCGGAATTTATCAACAATTCCTCTTCTGACACTAATTGTAACGAATTAAGTGCAACTCCTCTTATTTGCAACCTTCTGCTAACGTTCGAATCGCTTAACTGTTGAATAAATAACTCCACGATTCAATAATGCAAAATGGCCTTTATTAGACTACTTTCAAAATAACACTTCTATTGCTCGCCAGATAGCTTAGTCTTAAATCAAAGTGATTGTCGTGCCTCTGCTGTTGCTGCCTTTTATACTGTCTGGTTTCGTCGTTGCATATTTCTAAGCTTTTCTATTTCCAGAACTTACTAGTTAGTTATCAGCTATAAAATTACTCAGCTGTAACTACAGATGCATGATTCTATAGCTTCTGTCCAATCCCATGCGATTGTAAATTTGAGCGACATTTGCACAACCATTGCATACTTTCTGGAGTATCTCAGATATATGCATGTGGTTGTGCGTTGCTTTTCCGCTGCGTATACGTACATATGTGTACACATAATGATTGATTTAGGATGTGCATACAAGTCACTGCTTAGCATCTGCTTAGAGATGATAGTATCCCTTAGTGCTGCTAATATTCGTCACAATAGCAACAAACAAACAATACTTAGAGACCAATAGCAAAGCGAGCAGCGAGGCATTCATATGGCTGAGTGGTTAAAGGCATCTGCCTTTACACCAGTATGAAATATGAATGTTGGAGATTCGAGTACTCAGCTCCCGAGAAGCTAGCTGATGAAAAGGTGAAGTTCAGAAAGATGTCCTAGTAATCATCGCCGTTTGCAAACTTTGCAATTTTTCTCTAGGTTAGGTTAGGTTGCAATTGCCGGTCAATAAAAAGCTCTCATAGACTGAAGGTCTCCATAGCGTTACCAGAATTTGTTTGCCGACCAAACGGAAGAACATATTTGATAGAGTAACTCCGTCCTCTTGGCAAATACTAGCAGTTTTCTAGGAAACAGCTTAATTTCTGCCTCAAGATCTGACAACCTTGCCGCCCCTAGTAGCTGAAACCTTGACCTGGCGAGGGCAGGACATGAACACAGAACGTGCTCAACCGTTTCTTCCTGCAGTTCATACTTCCTACACTTGCTGTTACTAAAGAGGCCTAACTTATAAGCATGTGACGCCGGAAGCCAGTGTCCAGTCAGTATGACCATCGTGAGCCTTAAGTCTTCTCTCTTCATAGGTATGAGCCACTTTGTGAGTCTAGTATTGCAGGCTTTGCACATGATTTTAGAAATTTTGCAGCCGGCGCTTTTGCCCGCGCCTTTCCTGCTTGATGGGTCATTTGCAACTCCTGTCTCCTTCTGATTTCTCCCAAACGGATTGGGTTATATCGTCGACTCAGCGAGTGTTGCGCCCTCCTTTGCCGACTCATCGGTCTTTTCGTTGCCTTCTATCATTGTATGACCGGGAACCCAGTAAAAATGTATGGTCCGGCCTGAGCGCAGTTTTTCCAATGGTTCTTTGGATTCCAGAACACTTCTTGATGAATTACTGTGTGAGATTATTTCCTTAATCGAAGCATGACTATCAATATATAAATTTACGCATCTGCAGCTTAAGCACGCTTCCTCCAGAATTTCTGCTGCTTTCTCCACTGCTATAATTTCCGCTTGAAAACGCTGCAGTAATCTGGCAGCCTATATGATCTAGTTATTTCTGGGTCGACAAAGTAAACAGTAGACCCACCCCCTTCCATTAATTTGGAACCATCCGTATACACGTGTATAGCATGTTCAGCCATTTCTGCAACCCGACACCAACCCTCCGGCTCAATTGTGGCCCCAATATCTCTTTGGAAGCTCAAGTACGGTACCATATATCCTGTTTGCCTGATATTAGATGGCGCTATACTTCTGTGGCCATAAGGCCTGCACACAAGCTGTCCCGAGGCCTTAAGCCTTGTAGCCGTTGCTAACGCGATGTTTTTGGCCGATAGATCTGCAGGCGGGACGTGAAGAATGGCATGCAATGTTGTGTCGGGGTAATTTTTAAGGTTCCCGTTATTCTAATCCTTGATACTCTGGATACCCTCTCAAGTTTTTTGGTATACGTACTTTTTTGTGTGGCTTTCCACCAAACCAGAACCCCATAGTAAGGTATGGGTTTGACAATTGCTGTAAATACCCAATTAAAGAGTTTGGGTGATAGGCCCCACGTGCATCCTATCATCCTCTTGCCTACACAGGGTCGCGCGGAGACACTCTTCGCTCTCTCTTCCACATGGAGTTTCCACGACGACTTACTATCTAGTATAACTACTAGATACTTTGTGCTATATTTTTCTTGGAGGTTTACCCCTCCGAAATAAGCTTAGTCCAGTTAGGGACCTTATACTTTCTACTAGATAATACTAGATCCTTTTTTTCCGCGTTGGCGGTTAACCCGACTCCAGATGCCCAGGCATGTACATCCCGAAGTGTTCCACCAGAGAGCTGAGTTGTGTTAGGCATCTGCCACTTATGATGACAGAAACGTCATCTGCATATGCCGTAAGTTTGACTAGTCCTCCGACGAACCGTCTAAGCAATTGGTTTATAACCAGCGTCCACAACATTGGTAATAAAACCCCACCCTGTGGCGTTCCTCTGTTTAGAGATTTCGTTGCCTCGCATAAAGCCCATTGCGATGTGATCATTCTCAAACTTAACATGGAGCCCAACCAATTTGCTAAAACTGATTGCTCTTTTCTAGACATTGTTGAAAGCTCCGGCAATGTCCACAAAAACACCTAGGGCACATTCCTGGTGTTACAGGGCCTTCACTATATTCATAACCATCCTATGCAATGCAATATCGGCTGACTTGATTTTGGTGTAGGCATGCTACACTGAAGAGAGTAATTTCTCGTCCATTTTTGATTTTATATACACATCTATTAACCTGTCTAGGGTTTTGAGTAGAAAATATGTTAAACTAATAGGCTTGTAGTATTTTGGGTGCAGACGACTGGCTTTTCCCGCTTTCGGTATGAAGATTACTCGAGCCTTTCTCCAAAATTGCGGGCCGTGGTTCAGTTTTATGCAACCCCCAAAGATTATTCTTAACCATTCTATAATCGTTCCACCGGCCATCTGACTCTTCACTATTGTGCGATCATTCCCCGTGGTCCTTTTTTACAGTCCCTGGACTGCATCTCCTTTAGATAGCACTTTCCTTAGTCTCGCGGCTTCGCTGACGCATTCTATGTCGGCACAGAAATTATTCAATGAAACCCGCGTGACGTGATGATTTCACGTTTATAGATCCTCAACATATCTCTGTATTCGTCCCAGCACTCCTCGATTTCCGCAACTTTTGTCAGTTTAAAAATCTTTTTTACCTTCCATCTAAGAAGACTCAGCTCCTTACTCCACCGTGGTGGCCTTGCTTTCCCCTTGAATCTTCTCAGAGGACAAGTTCTGCTGTAAGAAGTTATCAGCGCCTTTGATAAGAAGTTTTTGCAGCCCTCCAACGCCTCTTCGGTGGCAACCTCTTTAGGCTGCCCCAGTTTTCCTGATACATCTTTCTGAATTTCGTACCAGTCCGTTGCTCTAGGGTTTCTAAAGGTTTTCCCCTTCTCTACCCTCTTTAGGGGGATTCTGAAGCTGATATATGCATGGTCTGAGAATGATGGCCTGTCAAGGACGTTCCATTCATACTATAATATTAAAAATGAAGGGACTTGCTTTCTTGTTGGTGTGAAACCAATTATTGTCTTTATTGGTGAAGTTACGTTCGTATTTATACAAAATTATTCTAGTTAATTCTTATGAGCTACCTATATAACATATTTAGATTAATAGATACTTATATACTAAGTGTACAAAATATAATTAGGTGCTTTGCCAGCGAACCGCATTGATACATATATTTTCAGTTCAGTGGGAAGCGCAAGCTAAGCATAAATAAAATAAGTAGTGTGAATGCAAGTTAAGCAAAAGCGGAATAGAGTATGGAAAATGCGTGTTATGTGTAAACGAGTCATGGGAATAAATTTTGTGCAGGCAAAGGTTTGTGGTGAGCAATTAGTCAGCCTTAAATTGAAATATAATAAGCCTCAAATTACGAGACAGTAGACTGTCGGAGCGCGTGTCGGAATATATGTGTGTAAAAATGAATGAATATGTATGTAAGAGTCAATGTATCTGAAGACATACTAAAACGAGTCAAAATATATGTTTGTGCAAATGAATGAATGAGCGAATGAGTGAATAAATGAATGCTAAACCACCCGCCTTTGAAAGAGTAGTCATACAGAATTTGTGCACCAATTATGCATGGCTACTCAAGTGGCACAATTAACTTTTGAATCCGTAAGTGCTTACATTGTTATTTTGTTTATTCATGCCTTTCTTTATTTATGTACTCGTGATGTTAATTTTGATTTGTTTACAATTTTTTTTGTTTTTGTTTTTTTTTTTTGCTTACATATTATGTTATGAGTACTTAACGGAGATTATGAGTAAAGTGGAATGCTTCTATTTATTTAAGTGTGTGCTATTGTAATTAGTATTTCAGTTGAAATAATTTTACTATTTTTAAATCTATAGTAGTTTAAGTCTATTTTTATGAGTTATTATTTTCTTATTTTATATATTTATATTTTCTGCATTTTAGGGAATTAAAGTGTAATTATTTTTATTTTTACTATCTATATTTTCTACTCTATAGGGAAATAATGTGTAGTTATTTTTCCAATCGATATTTTCTACTTTAAAGGGAATTGAGGTAAAATTATTTTTCCTATCAATATTTTGTATCCTAAAGGCTTACATTATCAATGTTTTCTACTCCAAAGGGCCCTATATATCTACTATCTAACTTATTACCGACTAAATATAGGAGATTTAGATTTCCTTATCTTGACTATTTCTTACAACAAAGCTTCTGCATTGTTTTTTTTTCCATTTGAGCCTAACTAAATTAAGAGTTGTAATAGAATGTCCATAACCAATTGTTTGGGAATTAACACTTCATAATAAATTGTAATAAATTGACACTACTCTAAAAAGCGAGCGAGAGTTTCCGAGCATATTACATAAAAAATTGTGTAGCTGCAGTTGTTGCAAGGGCAAGATAGTTGTGTAATAGAAGTGGTTAAACCAACGGATAAAAAGAAAGGTGGATGGAAAAAATTTTTCATATCTTTTCTTATACCATTTTTCATATTTTCCAGCAATATTTTTATCTGATCTTGTATGTCATGCGGTATTCTGTGTGGGGAAGCCAGAATCGTCAAGATATTTACGAAGAATTTCTTTTAATTTTTCCGGGATTTGTCACATTCATAACCTCTATGGTTATTTCAGTTATTAGATCTTTGAGAACTTGGGTACCTATTTTATTTTTATTTTTATTTTTAAATTTGCCTACTGCAATATTCATTATTATTGACCGACTTGTCTCCTAAGGGACAACTGTCTTTTTCTCTTACAAGTCCTAGATTGCCAGCATTTGTACAACATGTGTACAGCCTGATAAGGAATTGCCCGAAGTCAATCTTATCCTAACAATTCGGTTGCTTGTATTTATTATGCTATGAATTTTATATCCTTTTGGTGGATGAAAACGAGCGCGACATGTCTTTTGCAAATAAGGTTCTCTTTGTGACTTTTAGTTTCTTCATTACTGGCTGGTTTTCTGTTCTTTTAGATTTTTGCATACTTCCACCAACACAAGATTTTTTAATCAAGCATTATTTGTGAAAAATTATTGTTTTATCAGGGCTGTGGTATAAATCTTCTACCTTGTCAGCCTACGCAGTTGTTATTTCGAAAACTTCCATGGAAACTACGTTGGTATCTAATGTGAATTTTGCTATTGCTTCTTGACTTTCTTTGATTTGTTCAAAGGTATCAGGAGCATTCAACGAAATTGTGCAATTTCTTGATTTGCCATTGAACTTAGACAGTGCTGATGAAGTTGCCTTAAGAAATGTTACTGTTTATTGAGGCATTTTGAAGGCTATTTTTTGGAAATGGGTTTTCAATAGTAAGGTAATAAGGTTTTTGTTAAAATGATGTTTTATACACGCTCTTGAATGTTTTTTAGTTGTCCAAATTTAATTTTGATAAAGTTTTTGAGCATCATAGCTTTAGCAACGATCAATAGTATGAATGCGAAAAATAAAACTACTAACCAAACATCGGGGAAATTTTGAATGTTGTTGGTTTCTTCTTCAACTGGTGGCTCATATTTAATTATGCGGTTCTCTGGTACCTTGTTTTCCGAATTTCCTGAGCTTTCGTTTCCTATCTCATATCCGGCTATTGCTATCATAATGCCGTTTGCTAGCTTTTTTCACCAAGACATATAGAAAAAAAAAATTTTCCTTTAATAACTTTTCTGTTTTGAAAAAGGGACTAATTTAACCTTTAATAAAATTATTGATTTTATTCTTATTCTAGGCATTCCAACTGAAAATTTAATTTTAGAACGTTCTTGTTTGCAAAAATATTTGTTTTTTTAATATTTTTTTTTTTCAAAATATCATAATTTATTTTTTCTTACCTAACAAACTTCACAGAATATTTGAGTTTGAAAATTAGTTTCTATACTATTTTCATTTATATGATATTTTTATTTCTATTTTATTTTCTATGCCGCTTTGGGCTTTATCCTTTTTCTATTTTTCTTTCATTTTTATTGGATCCGCCGTAGTTCTATTTATTACAACAAATTTTTTCACAAAATTTTATTTACTTTTATTTTCATTTGGTTTCTTTATGTATAATATTTTTTTTTTTGTTTTAAAAAAATGTTTTTTTTTTTTCTTTATAAATTATTCTTCATTTGTTCTAAGCATTTATTTGGTTTTAGCTATAATATTTTTTTTCCTAACCAAAATGATTTCAAAAAAAATTTGCAGAAATCAAAAATGTCTGCTTCTGGTTGAGCAACCATAAGGTTGCCAAAATAGTTCTGATTTTATAATTAAATATACAAAAATTGGTTGCTGCCAGTCATGCTGCCAGTCAAGGTATTGGTCGTCCAGTTGGATGGGAGGATCGATTGTTGATTGTTAGAATAGTATTCCACCCATTTTATGCTGCCAGTGTAACATATATATTCCTTAGTTCTGTTGATAATATGAAGTCGCTTGCATCCTTATGTTGACCTTCAATGAAGTCATCAGTTGTATCACCTGAATCTGTTTTCAAAATTGCTTGATGAGTAGGTAGAGATGCCTCGAAAATAATGCGTTCATTGTGTTTTAAGTTGATATGTGCATCCGATTCGGGAGGACTTTAAAGTAGTTGTGAATGAACCAGCTCAAGGTTGATACATCGAATCTCCTCTAGTGCGCAAAATGTGGTGAGTATCTTAACAGGAATAAACTATTCCTGCTTGAGATGTTTAGCAGTCTGCTTCTTAAACAGCACCCGCCTATTATCAAGTACGTTTGGCAGGATCCTTGCGAGAATTTAGCAGTCTGCTTCTAAATAGCAGTCTGCTGATAATACTCGATAAAATAATAAAGTTGGATGTGGTTCTGCTTGATATGTTTAGCAGACTGCTTCTTAAATAGCAGTCTGCCTATTATCAAGCAGGTCTGGCAGGATCGCCATATAATATTAAAAATTAAGGAACTTGGTTTCTTGTTGGTGTCAACTCAATTATTGTCTTTATTAGTGAAGTTACATTCGTATTTATACAAAATTATTCTAGTTAATTCTTATAATCTACCTACATTACATATTTAAATTAATACATACTTACATACTAAGTGTACAAAATATAATTAGGTGTATTGACATGAACCAAATTTCATCAAGTACCAGGGCCAACATATATAAATATATATATATATATATATATAAATATTAATATATACAATACTTACATTAAAATACTTACCATTTTGAAATACTTACCTTTTTGAAATACTTACCCTTTTGAAATAATTACATTGTATAAAACCTTTACATTCTCATACTCGTACTTTACAGTCACCCTGTATTAATGTTTTAAGTTACCATTTGCATAAAATATGCATATTTAAGAAATGTATATATATCTACTTAGTTATATACTTGCCGTTTCCTCTCTCTTTAAGTTAAGGAGTAGAAACAAGTAGAAGTCCAACGGAGTGCACTGGACCGCTTTTAAGTTAGTTAATGGCTGTCCGCCTAACTATGACCGCCTCAAATTTGTAAAAGCCAACAATTATTGTGAGAATTGTTTGTCATACTCCCACCTAAAGAGCGATCGTCAGAACAAGTTGTTATGCGTTTACTGCCAGAAAGGGCATCACTCCCTCCTACATTTTCAACACCAACCAAACGCACCTCGGGCGACGGGTTCAAGACCCCAAAGAACCGTAGCTCAAGCCACCACCTCAATTCAGGGAAATTTGGCTAAACCATCAACGTCAAGTTAAGCAGCGAATCAAGCAGCGGCGCAGAAACCACAAGATCCCACTCCTAACACAGTGCCATCACATTTCTCCGGCATCTGCGAAAAAACCCTACTCCCCACGGCAATCGTCCATATACATTACGCGGGGGATTACCATAAAATTCGTGTGCTTATTGACCAAGGTTCTCAAAAAACGTTTTCAGTATCCCGAATCCAAAAACTATTAGGCCTCCCCACAAAAGATGTACACTTCGAGATCTCGGGTATGGGAGGAATGGTAGTGCAGAAGTCCAACAAAATATGCTAGGTAACACTTTGCTCCTTGGACTTAAGCAAAGAGATTAGCACCAACGCAATTTTGCTCCAACAACTCACTCATTTTCTTCCCAATAAGAAAATCTAAAAAGTCGGCTTAGAGGCATTCCACTCTCTTCAGATCGCAGATCCTAACTGTTTAATCCCTCTAAAATAGACATGGTTATAAGAAGCGATATAATTCCCCAAATACTGCTCGATGGTCTGAAACGAAATCCGCAAGAAACCCTTATAGCTCAAAACACAATATTTGGATGGGTTCTCATCGGACCAGTAAAGGAACTAGTCCCCACCTACTCCGCCCAAGCCAGTGAATCAAAGGAACCGGACATCAGCACTCCACTGAAATGGTTCTGGGAACAGGAAGAGATCCCAACAGCTCTATCCAGATCCCCGGGGACCAATTTTGCGAGGCCCTCTACACATCTACAACCACAAGAAGAGAAAATGGAGGTTATGTCGTAAAACTTCCCTTTAAACCCAATTTCATCCATTCATTGGCACTAGGGCACTCCCGGCAAGCAGCGCAGCTACAGTACATCAGCTTAGAAAGGAGTATTGAAAAAAAGCCGGAATTATGTGAAAAGTTACCAGAGGTACTCACAGAGTACCTCCAATTGGACCATATGCAGCCCGCTCCAACCACAGAAGTAATCAAAAATGGTAAATATGTACACTGTTCTCAAACCCTACAGCAAAACCACAAAGTTTCGCGTCGTATTTAATGCATCAAAGACATCGCACTCTGGAAACGCTCTGAATGATGTTTTATACCCAGGCCCGATTCCAAAATGACTTGACGTCAATAATTCTCAATTGACGCCTCTACAAGTTCGTGTTCAATGGCGATATAGAAAAAATGTATCGCCAATTTTTCGTCAAGGAAGATGACCAAGACTTTCAGAGAATTCTCTTTCGGACAGTCCCCCACCAGCCACTCCAAGATTTTAATTTGAAACCCGTCACTTTCGGTGTAAACTGCGCTCCATTCCTCGCAATCCGTACACTCCACCAACTCGCTCAGGATTGCGAAGAAACTCACCCCCTCGCCAAAGGCATCATTCTTCTAGAAACTTACGTAGATAATGTCCTCTCAGGTGGGCACAATACCCAGTCCACTCTCGCTTCCACGAATCAAACTATCGAGGCTCTAAAATCGGCTGGCTTTCCACTCAAAAAAATTGCTACAAACAGAGCAGAAATTCTCAATTCGATTCCAGCCTCTGATGTCTTAGATGCGGAATTTCTTACATTCCATGACACCAGCTCAACCAAAACTCTGGGAATAAGATGGAATACTCTAACTGACTCCTTTTCGTACTCTACGACCCAATACCAGACTCCACGTCACACACAAAACGGCAAATACTCTCGGCCGTTGCTAAGCTGTTCGATCCCGCAGGATGGCTATCTCCCCAAACAAATGCATCTAAATACACGGTTTCTCAGATGCCTCAGAAAAATCATATGCAGCATGCGTCTATATCAGAGTACAATATAATTAAGACCCTTTCTCAACTCAGCTTTTCGCTCTTCTACAGACGATTAGCTTGCCACGATTGGAACTCTGTGGCGCATTACTGTTATCAAAATTAGTAGCAAACGCTCAATCCCAATTAAATCTGCCACCACAAGAACCGGCACTCTGGTCAGACTCCGCCATTGTGTTGGCTTGGCTAGAAAAACCCCCACATACATGGAAAACCTACGTGGCAAATAGAATCACCCTGATTCTACAGAACGTTAGTAACGCATATTGGCGCCACGTACCCAATGCTGATAACCCCGCCGATTTAGGAACCCGAGGATGCAAGCCCCAAGACTTAGCTCCGGAGAAGAAACTCGTCGAAGCCTGGCATGCCGTCGATCACGCCGATATACTGGAACGATTCTCATCATATCCGCGCGCATAAGAGTTCTGGCCTTCATGTACCGGTTTATCTGCCACACCCAGAAACAACCAATTTCCAGTTCCGTAGTTCTCACGCAAAAAGAACTGTATTTCGCAAAACTTAAACTCATCATGTTAACGCAACGCCATCATTTCCCAGCAGAATTCGCTCTATTAGAAGCAGCAAAGCCCATCAGCAAGAAAATTCCATTGCTGACCCTCAATCCTGTGCTAGATAAAGCTGGCATCCTGCGAGTTAAGGGTCGTTTAGCTAATGCCGACATCAGCGAGAATGAATGGTACCCAATAATTATCCCAGATAATTCCAAGTTCTGCTCACTGCTATTAGACTTTCTGCACAAAGTCTTGCTTCATGCTGAGGTCCAACTGATGATTCGCATGACACAAGTGGAATACTATATTCCTCACATCAAGCAGAAAATAAAGAAATGCATATTCCAATGCAAGACGTGCACGATATATAAACATCAAATGCGTTCACAAATAATGGCCCCTCTACCGCCACTTACTCAGTGCCATTTCACGTAACAGGAGTTGACTTCGCTGGCCAATTGATGGTGAGAACGTCCATCTTGCGACGAGCTTCCCACACGAAAGCGTACGTGTGCGTCTTCGTCTGCTTCTCCACTAAAGCAGTCCATCTCGAATCATGCACAAATTTTACAGCTGAAGCCTTCAAAGCAGCCTACGCTCGCTTCGTAGGGCGACGCAGATTACCCCACAAAATAATGTCTGAAAACGGAAAGAAATTTGTTGGCGCTCAACGAGTGATCCAGAGGGAGATAGCCCTATTCATCAAAGAAGCAGCTGTGGATGTTGCACAAAGGTACGCGGTACAGCGCCTCTCTTGGCAATTCATACCGCCGTATGCCCCACACAAGGGCGGCCTATGGGAAGCCGCAGTAAAAAGCTTCAAAACCCATTTCACAAAAGTAGCTGGAAATCAAAGGTTTACATTTGAGGAACTCACCACTCTCCTCATTCGAATCGAAGCAGTGCTTAATTCTCGCGACTTATTAGCCCTAACGCCTGAAAATTTTCTTCGAGGGGCCCCCTTACCAGAACCGAATGCCGAAAGCGTATCCCCTACTACGAAATGGCAAAGATTAAAGGTTTCGCATCACCAGTTCAGCTCACGTTGGAAGAGTGAGTACCTACAAACCTTGCATAAGAGATATAAATGGAAACATTCCCAACAAAATGTTCGCGAAGGGGATATGGTCGTTATTAAGGACGACCCACACCCCCCAAATGAATGGCGCTTGGGTTGAGTTACCAAACCCCATGCGGGCGCCGATTGACGGGTTCGTGTGGTAGATTTCCGCACCCAAGCAGGGGTAGTCACACGAAACATTACTACACTCTGCCTCCTCCCATCTCAAGAACTGCCGCCATAGCAATTCTCTACATCAGCGAAGAATCTTCAACAAAGTCGACGGAACATCAGAGGGTCTCGAAGAGCGTCTACATCACTCAGCTCTGCAGGCCGGCCGCCATGTTGAAGACATGAACCAAATTTCATCAATTACCAGGACCAACATATATATTAGAGGTGTCCTTATTTTTAGAAATATACTTTTTAAAGAGTGCCGGCCTGATTGTTGTTCCATTCGGTCTAAAAAACTTACATGCGAAGTTTGGCTGCGATCCAAGCACGTTTGAAGGACCCGAAAACTGTTTAAAGTTTTTAATATCCTTATATTGGTTTTGCTTGCATATGAGTAACTTTTATATACGTATACGCTATGGTACTGTTTGCATGCGTACCGAGCAGAACCATGCTTAAGGTTGTGTTTTTATATTTATAAGCTTTTATTTAGTTTCACTTTTGTTGTCTGTAATGGAATCTTGTAAGTTAAATTTGATACACTTCCCGGTGTCCGATTGAGCTGAAATTTGCACGCATGTATAACTCCGATGACAATGCAATATTGCTTTGTTAGAATTCGATAAATTAATCGATAACACAGTTATCGGTAAAGATTTGTATTTACTTTGGCATAACAGCCTAAGTCCCATACAAACCCGCCGGTACCTATCCGTGGATTGTGATATTTGGATGTGGTGAATCACGCGGGTCACGCGTGGTGAATCTCAACGCTTGCGAAAAGCGGAGACACAACCCTCTGTTGTATTTCTGTGTATAACCAACATAGCTGAATTTTTAAGGCTGTTTAACTCTGTAATCTTTTCTGTAATTTATTTTGCTTTTGGAAAAATTACCTATTTGCAAAAAGCTGGCTGAAAAATGTTGGCATAACAGCTTAAGTTAAATCAAGAATGGCAAATCTTGGAAAATTTGAGCAAATGTGGCAATTTCGCGCGTCCGTTGAACGAAATATTGACAATCTGCTGATCATCGCTCGGAAATTAGCGACATTCCATCAACTAAGCAGCACTTTAGCAATACTACTGTTATTATTTGGCCGCTCAAACACACATATATTAATTGTGCATTAAATCTAAAATATACAAATACACCATAATAATTTACACGGCCAAAGCCATAATAATTTACACGGGTCATCAATTCTTTCTCTGATTCAAAATCTGAACTAGCAGCGCTACCGTCAACAGCTCAGTGTCATCATTGCCAGTAGCGCCAATAACACCAAACTCGTGCCGGAAAATTAAAGAAAAAAAATAAGCTTTTATTATTTTGGTTAATAAAATTAACTAAAAAGTAAACAATAAATTGACTCTAAAGAAATATAACACTTTATAAGTTCATTGTAAGCTTAAACGATAATTAGGCTTTTTCGTCTGCGACAAAAAAATTCTATGTTGTACATAATTATATATTTTTAACATTAAAACTTTACACCTAAATTATTAAATCTTACAGTTTATATCACAGTCCTAATTGTTCTAATAAAAGCGTGTTACATTGCGATAGCAAGAAAATGAGATCCTAAATGTTCTTAATTATACCATCAAAATTTAACACGTTTTTTATTAGAACAATTAGGACTGTGATATAAACTGTAAGATTTAATAATTTAGGTGTAAAGTTTTAATGTTAAAAATATATAATTATGAACAATATAGATTTTTTTGTCGCAGACGAAAAAGCCTAATTATCGTTTAAGCTTACAATGAACTTATAAAGTGTTATATTTCTTTAGAGTCAATTTATTGTTTACTTTTTAGTTAATTTTATTAACCAAAATAATAAAAGCTTTTTTTTAAAAAAGTTTTTTTTTTCTTTAATTTTATTTAGGTTTTTAAACAATATTTATATATCGGATCCTATTACAAATTTAGAGTAATGCGAACTGTGGTAAAAT
Source organism: Eurosta solidaginis (assembly GCF_040869045.1). Classification (NCBI taxonomy): domain Eukaryota; kingdom Metazoa; phylum Arthropoda; class Insecta; order Diptera; family Tephritidae; genus Eurosta; species Eurosta solidaginis. The sequence goes on along the minus strand of NC_090324.1, from coordinate 145,336,889 downwards.
CAACATTTTAGAATATGTTGAAAATAGTTATAGATGGCAATGAAATAGAAATTGTGAAAAATATTTGAGGAATAGAAAAGATTCATTAAGTTTTGGATTTGAGTTACGAAAAGTATCAGTGCGCGTCAGACTAACGTAAATTTACTGGTTTTTATTCGTAGACTAAGCTTTCCACTAGACAATAAGAAGAACACATACTAATATTGGATAATAATTTAAAGAGTTTATCAAATACGTATTTTGTACATCATGTCGCTCTCAACTGCAGAGCAAGTTGTTGCTACGTCAAGTATTGTGACACGCAGATTGCTTGAAAATTTAAACAATATCGATTTGGTTGGGCGGACATCACATCAAATTACTGGTGCCAAGCTTCCATCAAAGAAACAGGTATTACAAATATTTTTCTACAACATGAGATTTGTGGATCTTGATGCAAAAGATAGTGCCAAGTTGACTATCAATGCAGCCAAAATATTTTGGCATCAGGCCAGAATTCCTATTCGTGAAGACCATAAATGTGTTGACAAATTGATTAAATTATACGGAAGGTGGCAATCGATTCAAAAAACTGCTCCTAATAAAAGAGGTACCGCACAAATGAAAGTAATCGAGCAATATGTGGAAATTTTAGAAGATCTGTTTGATATCGCCACAGCCGATGAATTGGACACCATGAGAATTAACGAAGACAAAAAGTTCCTGGAAAATCAAAGAGAAAAAGGACGTCCTGGATGCATGGCTGGTGTCGATATGGCATTATATGAACAGGAAAAAACAGCACAAGGGCGGCATGGCAAAGGACAAGAACGCAAAAGAAAACATCAAAAAGAAATGGGAAAGGCTTTTTCAACTGAGCACCGTTTTCACCAAAGTCAATATTTTGCGATAATATTTGGACAGCGCCGAGTCTTGTGGTCGAGAAGAACACTGTGTGAATTTTGTTGCAAAATTCTTCATGGTTTTTTTTTAATTGGCAATTAAATATTTTTGGATTGTTTTGGGAAATTAATTGTTTATCCGAAAGTAAACCTCCAAATGGGACAATTTTTTAGGTATAAATACAAAACACATTCAGGTACAGGGCAAAGTTATTTTTTTTTGCAAAAATTGTTTTTGTTGTTGGTTTGCAATAACTTTTCTGTAAACAATTGAATATTTAAACAATTTCTCCTCCTTGCTGATGGAAATTTTATAGAACAGCTTATGTAAAAACCATTTCTGGGATAATCTAAGAAAAAAATGCTTGAGATCTGACATAGTTTGAAAAAAATTGCTTTGTTTAACGAAACCTTTAGTACTAAAAATTTTGTTTCCCATAAGGAAAAAAATAAAAATTGAGTTATTAGTAATTATTTTGTTTGCATTAATATTAAATACGAGCATATTGGTAAAAAAATGCTTGAGATCTTACATAGTTTGAAAACTTGCTTTGTTTACAGAAACTTTTAGTACAAAAATTTTCTTTCCCATAAGGAAAAAAATTAAAGTGGAGTTATTAGTAATTATTTTGTTTGCATTGATATTAAATATGAGCATATTGGTGAACAAAATGCCGAATCCAAATCACTGGTGAACCCTTTTCAAAAATATAACCATAATACAGTGTACACAAATTTAGTGTGATAAGTGATGAAAATATTAAATTTAGCGAACTAGCCGGACAGTACGTGGGTCGAACATGTAGAAAATATTTATACAACGGAAAATTACATTCGTCTCCTAATGGAAATACTGGTCATACCCTGTGCAAAGGTTATAATTATTTTTTATGTCACGTAAATAAATTCCATTGTTGAAGACGGTTCGCATAAGAAGAAGAATTCGACATTTTGTTTTGGCCAAGGGTGCTTTCACATTTTGCAAATGCAGTTTTTTCCACTTGTTGGCACAGTTAAAAACTTCAGTTTAACAAATGAATAGGACGCAAAATGCGTTAGCAAGTATTTTTCTTGTATAGTGAGAATGTTTATAACAGTGAAATATTCGAAGTAAATGAAAATAATGTTTGACTTTGGAAGTCTGATCATAATTCATTTTATTGAAAAAATTCTTTCTCTTTTATAGGTAATTTCTTAACCTACACATTCATAATTATCCTAATACTAACAAACTAAAAATATGTACATTTGTAATGGTGGTATGCATACATGTAGATTTGTATTAATACTATGCATACATGTAGATTTGTATGCAAAGTCAGCAGATTGATATTCATGTAAAATATTTGTATGTGAATATTTGGTTAATTCACATTATTGGTTGCATGTAAATACTTTGGTGACAAACTAACATTGACGGTCGGCAGTGTATTGACCAGAGTGTGTGACTAAGCAGAATTTGTTAGGTGTGAACTGACAAGGGTTTCATATTCGGCATTCCATTGATGTTAGCGAACCGCTGTGTTAGGTCAATGTAATTTATGTCGCATAATATTGTAATATGACTATGCTGTTACTAAAATGTATTGGCATAGAAGTTCATGGTGCGTAATGCCGCAAATGTATTGCATAGGTGGGCATGACGCATAATGCTACACCATCCGGCTTAGAAAAAGAGGATTGTATAGTTGTTTTGTCAACAATTGTATAAGACTCTTTGTTCAAATTATAAATGATTTTAAATGATTCTAATTTTAAATGATTTTGGTATTTTATTGTAACCTTGATACTTTTATTCTTTTTACATTTTGTTTATATATTTTTTCAATGTTTTATACAAATCTTTTTTTTTTTTCAAAATTTTAAATTTTTACGATTATTTTACGCATACAAATTTTAAATGTATTTTGCACAGCCGGTCTTTAAGAGCGTCGTCTCACTTAAAAATCGGCATGTTTTTACAAATTATTATTAAATAACCGAGTAAATTGGAATGATTATTTGCCGTAAGTTATCAAAAGATGTTTTGAATGTGTTTAAGCCTATTCGTATGGACTATTAATTCCTTATCTTTATTGTTACTATCATTATTTAGTAAATTATGCAACACTATTTTTCCTATCGAAATTTTCTATGTATATAAGCTAACGTAAAAATTCTTATTGTTTATCTTACAAGAGGCCTTTTCCTTAATTAGTTAAGTCTCCTATTCTACCGAGGGTTAGAGTAAAAATATTTTCTTGTTAATTTTCCTATTTCACCTCTGGTTAAATTAAAAATATTTTTCTATTATGTAAACTTATGAGCTGCTTTTTCTCTAACTAACGCTGAATTTCCTATTTTTATTTCCTTACTGTAGCTATTTTATCATAATTAGATTTCTTTACTGTTTTTATTAAACGAAGATTTTCATTTCTATTTTATTTCATTTGAGTCATATTAAACTTAGAACCAATAATAAAAAAAAAAATTCTAGCTAATTATTCGGAAAATTTAGTGGTTGTAGCTGGTGGAAGAGCAAGGTAATTTATAATAGTAGTAGTTCAGCTAATGGGTAGAGGGTGTAAGAATATACATAGAGGTGGCAACCCGTAAATGCTCTTATACGTTAGCTGCTCTTATGTATATTAATGCATGCTCTCTAGTGACATATATATGTAGACATTATAGCATAAGAGAAACTGCTAAACTCAAATGAAGTCATTCAATAAAGTACAAGTAAAGATCTTACATGGCGCTGCGGACAAATTAATGAATCTTGTTGGTGTATTCAATATACTTAAATAAAATTTAAGCTTATACACGTGTGTGAAAAAAAAAATTAAATTTTATTCAAGAAAAAAAAAGCCCAAAAACTTTTATGACTAATACAACCAACGACACAAAGGAGAAGGAATTTCCAATCACTAATCCACAAAGAATGATACCATCAAATTTGCCCACGCCAATCCCATTAGCTATAGCTGGAAACTTGGCGGACAATTGGAAAAAGTTCAAGCAAAATTTTTTGACATATGGAGTAGCAATTGGATTAGTGAAACTAGAAAAAGAGGCGCAAGTGGCAGTATTTAAGTTATTGGTTGGAGAAGGCGGCATTGAAATATTTGAAGTTCTAAAGCTCTCCGAAACTGAGGCGAAGTCCTTGGAAACTGTTTTAAAAAAATTTGAAGAATTCTGCATTCCAAAGAAAAATATAATATTTGAACGCTTTGTATTTAATTCAAGAATACAAAAAGATGGCGAATCATTTGAGCTATTTGTGAAAGACCTGAGACATCTGGTGAAATCATGTGACTATGGTACATTGGAGGATTCTATTTTGAGAGATCGCATAGTGACGGGTGTATTCGACAAGAAACTGCAGGAAAAGTTGTTGGCTGTTCGGGAGCTGTCACTGGAGAAGTCCTTAGAAATTTGTAAGTTGTACGAGCTCAACAAAGAGCACACCAGGATTATACAAGAGGTACCTTCGTCCTCGGGAACTAGGGGCTTTGTAAATGTTGTTAAAGGAAAACAAAATGTAAATGGTAAAGTTAAAAAACAATCCAAAGGTGAGATTCAACTTGTAAATTGTAAGAAATGCCTGACTCGTCACGTGAAGAACAAGTGGCCAGCTTATAATAAAGTATGTTTCAATTGCAAAAGGCTTAACCATTTTGGTGCTGCCTGTAAGTACCGTAATAGAAAAAAAATTAATGCCGTCAAACTAGATGACAGTTCTACTTCATGTGATGACAACAGCTATGTAGAAGAAGAAGCAGTGTATTATTCTAATGTTGTTGCTGCTGTTGGTGGTGGAGTGAAAGCGTGGTACGGTGACATAAAGTTTGAGGGTAAGAGCATTAGATTCAAGTTGGATACGGGTGCGGATGAGAATATTCTCTCCGAAAAAAATATCAGGCAATTAGGGATGGATCATATCATGAAAAAAACCAATGTGTCACTAAAAGCTTTTGCTGGGCATGATATTGATGTAAAAGGAGAGATAAAATTAACATGTGATGTTAATGATGTTAAAAAATCTTACAAATTTATTATTGTTAAGGAAAACCACGGAGTGGTAGCACTATTAGGAAGAGAAGCATGTGAGGAATTGAAATTTATTAAGAGGGTTGCAGAAGTTCAATATAGCAACAATAATAAAAATAGGGGAGATCACGAGATGCTTCATATGTACAAAAACGTTTTCTCTGGGATAGGACAATTTCCAGTTTCTTACTCTCTAAAATTAAAGAAAGGTTCGACACCTATCACTAAGCCAGCCCATAGAGTTGCGCAAAAATTAATGCAGCCACTAAGAGATGAACTAAATCGACTTGAGAAAATGGAAATTATTAAATCAGTTCCAGAGCCCGTTGAATGGGCTTCAAACATTGTCATTGTTGAAAAGCCAAATAATGGCACATGTAGATTTGTATTAATACTATGCATACATGTCGATTTGTATGCAAAGTCAGCAGGTTGATATTGATGTAAAATATTTGTATGTGAATATTTGGTTAATTCACATTATTGGTTCTATGTAAATACTTTGGTGACAAAATAACATTGACGGTCGGCAGTGTATTGACCGGAGTGTGTGACTAAGCAGAATTTGTTAGGTGTGAACTGACAAGGGTTTCATATTCGGCATTCCATTGATGTTAGCGAACCGCTGTGTTAGGTCAGTGTAATTTATGTCGCATAATATTGTAATATGATAATGCTGTTACTAAAATGTATTGGCATAGAAGTTCATGGTGCCTAATTCCGCAAATGTATTGCATAGGTGGGAATGACGCATAATGCTACAACAGTGCTTCGCGGAATTTTGTATTTGAATGGACAAGGCAAAATAAACTTCAATTGCCAAGTCTGAGGTTCCTTTATATTTACAAACGCAGCATGTTGGGTGATTGTGGCGATGTTGATGCATAAGATCGCGGTGATTGCATCTATATGAAAAACTTCATTGTGGCCCAGCCATACGAATCGGGTGCGTACAATTGTTTCACTGATGCTAACCTTCTCGGAACACTACAAGTTGTCAGCAGGGCGACATACATACTGTCCTCCTGCTAACGTTCGAATAGCTAAACTGTGGAATAAATAACTCCTATATTCAATATTTAGGCTACTTTGGGAATAGAACTTCACAATTATACTTCACTAACAGCGTGTTTAAATCAAACTAAACAGCTTGCGCTGCTTTTATACTCTCTGTAGCCTAGTTGGCATATTTCTTCTAGGGTCTAGACATTTCACAAGTATGCCTTCTAGAACAATTGTATCTCATGCTTGGTTATTTAGCTATATACATACATATTTATCTGTAGTTTATGTTTTGCTTTTAGCCATATGCATGTGTATGCAACAACTTCGGCTCTTGGCTGCCGGCTACATATGTATGTATGTCAAATAATCTCTCTACTTCCAGCTGCTGGTTATATGTATGGAATATTCTTCCTTGCCTTGTACATGCTTTTAGCCATATGCATGTGTATGCAATAACTTCGGCTCTTGGCTGCCGGCTACATATATGTATGTATGTCAAATAATCTCTCTACTTCCAGCTGCTGGTTATATGTATGGAATATTCTTCGTTGCCTTGTACATAAGTGTGACTGCACAATTTAATGTGGACATGTACATAAGTATGGCTGTTTGCTGTTTTTGTTGTTGTGAATATCTACTAACATCATAGTGATGCTAATATTCGCCACACTGCCCTCCACCGAAGTCTGATCGGGACGATCAGACAAATTTTCCCATCTAAACGCTGCTTGCCTCTCCAAATGAACCACTTTAATTGTATTTTCTGCTTTGCCAATGGTTTGTATGTGGTAAAAAAAACATCGTTGATCCGTTTTGCATCTTTTGTATGGGCCCTCCCAGTAACACTGAAACTTCGGGGACAAACATTTCTTTCGTTGTGAACAGCACCACCACCGTGTTATAGAACACCACCAAATCTCCTTCTCGAAAACCTTCCAAATTAATAGCTTTATCGTATCTGGCTTTTATCTTGTCACCCGGCGGATTTCCTGGCATTTCTTTCCGCGTCGGCATTTATCCCAAACTTCAAGTCAGCTGGCAGTAGAACGTCATTGCCAAAAATTACCTTTGCGGAGTTTGGCCCGTTGGTTCATGCACTGCCGATCGGTAAGCATTCAAGAATAAAGATATGTGTGTATCCCACTCTTTATGGAACTTGCCAACTACTTCCCTTAAGTTCTCCTCCAAGGTTCTATTCCATCGTTGCACCATACCATCGGACCAAGGATGCAATGCAGTTGACAGAGTTTTTCTACTGCCCAATTTTTTGCACATTTCTTGGATCACAGCTGATTAAAAATTCCTGCCTTGGTCAGAATGAGACTCCATTGGTACACCAATCCTTGCAACCCAATTGCTTGTAAAAACTTCTGCTATTGTTTCCGCTTCCTGATTTGGTATTGGGTATACCTTGTTCCGCCAGGCTGCCAAAAACATCACCAGCAACCAAACCATATGTATTCTATACAAAAGTATCTTAATCCCGGTATCTAGACGTATTGCGCAACATTAGTGGAAAGATGCTGCTACGCGCATGCGTGGGTGTGTACGTGTGATGAAATGAAAGCGCATGTGTGGGTGTGTGCGTGTGGAAAAACGAAAGCAAATTAAGTATGTGTGTGTGGTGTGTTTGAGTGAAAGTGTAGGGATTCCGTTTAGATACGGATATGTGAAGATATAACCGAAACTCAGAAGTTCATTATAAAAGTTGTCTCAATTGTGAGTAGTCGTGCTGCGAAAAATTCGCGTGTGAAAGTTAGTAAAACAAAGACAAAAAAGGGATAAAGAAAAAAATGTTTTTATGCGAAATATACCGATACGTTCGTACAGTTTCAGCGGCAATTACAATTTAAAGATCCCGCAAACCCAGGGAAGAAAAAACCCTTTCAAAATCCTGCCACCGGTAAGTGTCATACAGTTTTAAAAATTCTGTTTATTTAAAATTGTTAAATTAATTTTTGTTGCTTTCTTTAAAATTAAATAAGACCCTTTGTTTGCATGAATCTGCATGAAGACACATAAGTTTCAAGCAAGTTTAAAAATAAATTGAAAAGTTCCTTTTTTCTTGGTTTTATATAGTTTTATAACAAATTAAAAATGCACTAAAATTAGACGCACTTTTATATAAACCTTTCTTTGTCTTTAAATTCATTTTTATTTAGTGAATTTTTCTGAAAAAAATAAAGCATGTGTGTGAACCAAAGGTGTTATAAATTAAAAGCATTTCTAAATGCTGAATTAAAATGAACAAAATTGTGATCAAATGAAAATGGTATGAAACTTGATTTCAAATAAAATAATTTTTGATTAAAAATTATAATTTATTTAAAATAAAATGTAAAATCAAATTACTCTAAATTTACTAAAATACAATCAAAATTTAAATAAATAAAATGTGTCGAAAATAAAATCAAAAGTAGCTTAAATTAAATAAAAGCAATAGTAGCCTAAAGTTAATTTATTTGAGATAAAATTCCAAAATTAAACTAAAATAAGTTTATTTAAAATAAAAGCAAAATTAAATCGAATTAAATGTATCTATATTAAAAATGAAAATTAAATTGAAATAAAGTTTCTTAAAATAAAATCAAAATTAAATTAAATTAAAATAAAGTCAATATTAATTTAAGGCAAACTTGCTAAAGTAAAAGCAAAAGTAAATTACATATCACCGATTGGAAATAAATTTGAAATTGGAAATAAATAAAAGCTTTTTTTTTTTTTAAATGAAATTGGAATTAAACTAAATTAAATTAATTGAAAATAAAACTAAAAATTAAGCCTAAAGAAACTTTTTATAAAATACACATTAAATAAAATTTAGTTAAAATTAAAGAACAAGAGGTTTAGCCAACATAAAATAAAGTTAATTTTTTTGCATTTGATGTACATTCCGATATATAGACATATAAGCCAAAGTTTGGTATCGTAAATACTCAACCGAACTTGGGAAAGTATGGCTATGTGACGTATATACATATGTGCAAAGACACCAGCTGTATATTTTGATTTTTGTCATTTTGGTTTTTTCTTTTGCAGAATTCTGTGGGGGGAAGAAGGAAACGGGCCAGAATATTTACCGGCATATATCGTTACCAAGAGCGACCGTAGGAACAGCGGAATATTGGAACGGCCGATCAGTAAAGTTTGGAGATGGGGGAGAGAGGGGATCGACCAAAGCGACCGATCGTGGCCGGTAGACAGCAGCAGCGACGACAGCGACGCCGCCAGCACCCTCGCAACGTCGAGAAGCGACAACGGCAGCAGCAACACAGCGACGTCACCATCGCCGAGGCCATCAACATCGAACGCCCAAGGAGGGCATAAAAGAGCATTTGATCGCACATCTTTTTTTTATTGGAATTTTCTTTTTTTATGAATTTTATCACTAATTGGCCTCACCTTCTTTTTTTGGTTATTATTAATAATGTTAACGTTGGAATTTTCTTGCATTCTTTCTAAGTTCTGTTGGATAAGACACCTTTTTTTTTTTGATTTTTGTCAACACTTTTTCACATAGCGTATATTCATTTATTTTGTTCGCTTCATCAACTTTTCATGTTTAGTTCGTAGCAATTTTTACTTAGTTTCTCCTAATTAGGTTTATATTCAACATATATTAGCACTTGCATTTGATTGCCGATGTTGTTGTTGTTGTTGCAGCAGTGCTTTGCCTCACCTAATAGCAGCGACCGATCACAAATTTTCGTCAATATCCTCTAACGGGAGTCTAAGGAAACTTGCTGTTTCAACAGGGGTGGACCATAATGAAAGGGGTGTTAGAGGCGTTGGTTCCACATTACAATTAAAGAGATGGTTGGTGTCATGTGGGGACACATTGCAAGCGGGGCATACATTTTGTATGTCGGGGTTGATTCTGAATAGGTAAGAGTTTAACCTGTTACAGTATCCAGAACGAAGTTGAGCTAGAGTGACTCGCGTTTCCCTGGGGAGTATGCGTTCCTCTTCCGCAAGTTTTGGGTGCTGTTCTTTGAGTACTGGATTCACCGGGCAATTCCTGGCATAAGGTTCGACGCCTGTTTGTGGAGTTCACCAAGGACTTGCTTGTGTTTTTTTGCTTCATACGGCTGAGTTCTCAGGTGCCGTATTTCCTTGGCTTATGAATCAGATGTCTGTTGGGATGCCCAGATTTCTGGGTATTCAACAGGAACTGTTTGGTTAGCATCTCATTTCTCTCCCTGATGGGGAGTATTCTCGCCTCATTTTGTAGATGGTGTTCTGCGGACATAAGAAGACAGCCCGTGGCGGTTCTGAGAGCAGTTTTTTGTCAGGTCTTTAGCTTCTTCCAGTGGGTAGTTTTTAGTCTTGGCGACCATACAGGGGACGCGTAGCATGCAATCGGCTGGCCAATTGCTTTGTATGTGGTAATGAGCGTTTATGTGTCTTTTCCCAAGTACTGCCAGCAAGGGATTTGAGGATTTTATTACGGCTCTGGATTTTCGGTACAATTGCGGCTGCATGCTCACCAAAACGTAGATCCTGATCAAACGTCACACCCAATATTTTGGGGTGTAGGACAGTCGGTAGCGTAGTGCCATCGACGTGATGTTCAAAATGGTCGACATTTGGGACGTCCATGTTGCAAATAAGGTCGCGGAGGATTTAGTCGGTGATAATGCCAGGTCTCGCGATGCGAAAAAACTGGAGAGATCAGGAATGTAGCCGTTTATTTTTTTGCAAAGCTCATGGATCTGTGGGCCCGGGCCTGTGGCCATTATTGTGCAGTCATCAGCGTAGGAAACGATAATAACTCCTTCTGGTGGGGAAGGTAGCTTAGATATGTAGAAATTAAACAAAAGTGGGGACAGGGCACCACCCTGTGGCATCCCTTGTTTAATTCTTCTTGGTTTTGATGTTTCATTTCTAAATTGCACCGATGCCTGCCGACCACCCAGGTAATTTGCGGTCCACCTTTTAAGACATTGGGGAAGGGTAGACCCTTCCAGGTCTTGCAGTAACGTGCAATGGTTGGCCGTATCAAAAGCTTTTGATAGGTCTAGCGCAACGAGTACTGTTCTATGGTGGGGATTTTGATATAACCCGCAATTTATCTGGGTGCTAATGGCATTTAGCGCGGTGGTGGTGCTATGGAGTTTTCTGAAGCCATGCTGATGACAGGGTAGCTGCAAATTTGCTCTGTAGTTTATGTTTTGCTTTTAGCCGTGTGCATGTGTATGCAACAACTTCGGCTCTTGGCTGCCGGCTACATATATATGTATGTATGTCAAATAATCTCTCTACTTCCAGCTGCTGGTTATATGTATGGAATATTCTTCGTTGCCTTGTACATAAGTGTGACTGCACAATTTAATGTGGACATGTACATAAGTATGGCTGTTTGCTGTTTTTGTTGTTGTGATTATCTACTAACATCATAGTGATGCTAATATTCGCCACACTGCCCTCCACCGAAGTCCCATCTAAACGCTGATTGCCTCTCCAAATGAACCACTTTAATTGTATTTTCTGCTTTGCCAATGGTTTGTATGTGGTAAAAATCATCGTTGATCCGTTTTGCATCTTTGTATGGGCCCTCCCAGTAACACTGAAACTTCGGGGACAAACATTTCTTTCGTTGTGAACACCACCACCACCGTGTTATAGAACACCACCAAATCTCCTTCTCGAAAACCTTCCAAATTAATTGCTTTATCGTATCTGGCTTTTATCTTGTCACCCGTAATCTTGGTTCGTGGTTTTACAAATTCGTGTATTTCCCCATCCCTTCCTCCAAGACAGCAGCGGATTTCCTGGCATTTCTTTCCGCGTCGGCATTTATCCCAAACTTCAAGTCAGCTGGCAGTAGAACGTCATTGCCAAAAATTACCTTTGCGGAGTTTGGCCCGTTGGTTCATGCACTGCCGATCGGTAAGCATTCAAGAATAAAGATATGTGTGTATCCCACTCTTTATGGAACTTGCCAACTACTTCCCTTAAGTTCTCCTCCAAGGTTCTATTCAATCGTTGCACCATACCATCGGACCAAGGATGCAATGCAGTTGACAGAGTTTTTCTAATGCCCAATGTTTTGCACATTTCTTGGATCACAGCTGATTAAAAATTCCTGCCTTGGTCAGAATGAAACTCCATTGGTACACCATACCTTGCAACCCAATTGCTTGTAAAAACTTCTGCTATTGTTTCCGCTTTCTGATTTGGAATTGGGTATACCTTGTTCCGCCAGGCTGCCAAAAACATCACCAGCAACCAAACCATATGTATTCTATACAAAAGTATCTTAATCCCGATATCTAGACGTATTGCGCAACATTAGTGGAAGGATGCTGCTACGCGCATGCGTGGGTGTGTACGTGTGATGAAACGAAAGCGCATGTGTGGGTGTATGCGTGTGGAAAAACGAAAGCAAATTACGTATGTGTGTGTGGTGTGTTTGAGTGAAAGTGTAGGGATTCCGTTTAGACACGGATATGTGAAGATATCACCGAAACTCAGAAGTTCATTATAAAAGTTGTCTCAATTGTGAGTGGTCGTGCTGCGGAAAATTCGCGTGTGAAAGTTAGTAAAACAAAGACAAAAAAAGGATAAAGAAAAAAATGTTTTTATGCGAAATATACCGATACATTCGTACAGTTTCAGCGGCAATTATAATTTAAAGGTCCCGCAAACCCAGGGAAGAAAAAACCCTTTCAACATCCTGCCACCGGTAAGTGTCATACAGTTTTAAAAATTATGTTTATTTAAAATTGTTAAATTAATTTTTGTTGCTTTCTTTAAAATTAAATAAGACCCTTTGTTTGCATGAATCTGCATGAAGACACATAGGTTTCAAGCAAGTTTAAAAATAAATTGAAAAGTTCCTTTTTTTCTTGGTTTTATATAGTTTTGTAACAAATTAAAAATGCACTAAAATAAGACGCACTTTTATATAAACCTTTCTTTATCTTTAAATTCATTTTTATTTAGTGAATTTTTCTGAAAAAAATAAAGCATGTGTGTGAACCAAAGGTGTTATAAATTAAAAGCATTTCTAAATGGTGAATTAAAATGAACAAAATTGTGATCAAATGAAAATGGTATGAAACTTGATTTCAAATAAAATAATTTTTGATTAACAATTATAGTTTATTTAAAATAAAATGTAAAAGCAAATTAAACTAAATTAACTAAAATAAAATCAATATTTAAATAAATAAAATGTGTCGAAAATAGAATCAAAAGTAGCTTAAATTAAATAAAAGCAATAGTTAATTTATTTGAGATAAAATTTTAAAATTAAACTAAAATAAGTTTATTTAAAATAAAAGCAAAATTAAATCGAATTAAATGTATCTATATTAAAAATGAAAATTAAATTGAAATAAAGTTTCTTAAAATAAAATAAAAAATTAATTAAATTAAATTTATTTAAAGTAAAATCAAAATTAAATTAAATTAAAATAAAAAATTAATTAAATTAAATTTATTTAAAGTAAAATCAAAATTAAATTAAATTAAAATAAAGTCAATATTAATTTAAGGTAAACTTGCTAAAGTAAAAGCAAAAGTAAATTACATATCACCGATTGGAAATAAATTTGAAATTGAAATAAATAAAAGCTTCTTTTTTTTAAATGAAATTGGAATTAAACTAAATTAAATTAATTGAAAATAAAACTAAAAATTAAGCCTAAAGAAACTTTTTCTAAAATACACATTAAATAAAATTAAGTTAAAATTAAAGAACAAGAGGTTTAGTCAACATAAAATAAATTTAATTTTTTTGCATTTGATGTACATACCGATATATAGACATATAAGCCAAAGTTTGGTATCGGAGATACTCAACCGAACTTTGGAAAGTATGGCTATATGACGTATATACATATGTACAAAGACACCAGCTGTAAATTTTGATTTTTGTCATTTTGGTTTTTTCTTTTGCAGAATTCTGAAGCGGGACGAAGGAAACGGGCCAGAATACTTACCCGCATATATCGTTACCAATAGCGACCGTAGGAACAGCGGAATATTGGAACGGCCGATCAGTAAAGTTTGGAGAAGGGGGAGAGAGCGGATCGACCAAAGCTACCGATCGTGGCCGGTAGACAGCAGCAGCGACGACAGCGACGCCGCCAGCACCCACGCAACGTCGAGAAGCGACAACGGCAGCAGCAACACAGCGACGTCACCATCGCCGACGCCATCAACATCGAACGCCCAAGGGCATAAAAGAGCATTTGATCGCACATCTTTTTTTTTTATTGGAATTTTCTTTTTTTATGAATTTTATCACTAACTGGCCTCACCTTCTTTTTTTGGTTATTATTAATAATGTTAACGTTGGAATTTTCTTGCATTCTTTCTAAGTTCTGTCGGATAAGACACCTTTTTTTTTTGATTTTTGTCAACACTTTTTCACATAGCGTATATTCATTTATTTTGTTCGCTTCATCAAATTTTCATATTTAGTTCGTAGCAATTTTTACTTAGTTTCTCCTAATTAGGTTTATATTCAACATATATTAGCACTTGTATTTGATTGCCGATGTTGTTGTTGTTGTTGCAGCAGTGCTTCGCCCCACCTAATAGCAGCGACCGATCACAAATTGTCGTCAATATACTCTAACGGGAGTCCAAGGAAACTAGCTGTTTCAACTTTTCATATTTAGTTCGTAGCAATTTTTACTTAGTTTCTCCTAATTAGGTTTATATTCAACATATATTAGCACTTGTATTTGATTGCCGATGTTGTTGTTGTTGTTGCAGCAGTGCTTCGCCCCACCTAATAGCAGCGACCGTTCACAAATTTTCGTCAATATCCTCTAACGGGAGTCCAAGGAAACTTGCTGTTGCAGGGGGGACCATAATGAAAGGGGTGTTAGAGGCGTTGGTTCCACATTACAATTAAAGAGATGGTTGGTGTCATGTGGGGACACATTGCAAGCGGGGCATACATTTTGTATATCGGGGTTGATTCTGAATAGATAAGAGTTTAACCTGTTACAGTATCCAGAACGAAGTTGAGCTAGAGTGACTCGCGTTTCCCTGGGGAGTATGCGTTCCTCTTCCGCAAGTTTTGGGTGCTGCTCTTTGAGTACTGGATTCACTGGGCAATTCCTGGCATAGGGTTCGACGCCTGTTTGTGGAGTTCACCAAGAACTTGCTTGTGTTTTTTTGCTTCATTCGGCTGAGTTCTCAGGTGCCGTATTTCCTTGGCTCATGAATCAGATGTCTGTTGGGATGCCCAGGTTTTTGGGTATTCAACAGGAACTGTTTGGTTAGCATCTCATTTCTCTCCCTGATGGGGAGTATTCTCGCCTCATTATATAGATGGTGTTCTGCGGACATAAGAAGACAGCCCGTGGCGGTTCTGAGAGCAGTGTTTTGGCAGGCCTGTAGCTTCTTCCAGTGGGTAGTTTTTAGTCTTGGTGACCATATAGGGGACGCGTAGCATGCAATCGGCTGGCCAATTGCTTTGTATGTGGTAATGAACGTTTATTTGTCTTTTCCCCAAGTACTGCCAGCAAGGGATTTGAGGATATTATTACGGCTCTGGATTTTCGGTACTATTGCGGCTGCATGCTCACCAAAATGTAGATCCTGATCAAACGTCACACCCAATATTTTGGGGTGTAGGACAGTCGGTAGCGTAGTGCCATCGACGTGATGTTCAAAATGGTCGACATTTGGGACGTCCATGTTGCCAATAAGGTCGCGGAGGATTTAGTCTGTGATAATGCCAGGTCTCGCGATGCGAAAAAACTGGAGAGATCAGGAAGGTAGCCGTTTATTTTTTTGCAAAGCTCATCGATCTGTGGGCCCGGGCCTGTGGACATTATTGTGCAGTCATCGGAAATTAAACAAAAGTGGGGACAGGACACCACCCTGTGGCACCCCTTGTTTAATTCTTCTTGGTTTTGATGTTTCATTTCTAAATTTCACCGATGCCTGCCGACCACCCAGGTAATTTGCGGCCCACCTTTTAAGACATGGGGGAATGGTAGACCCTTCCAGATCTTGCAGTAACATGCAATGGTTGACCGTATCAAAAGCTTTTGATAGGTCTAGCGCAACGAGTACTGTTCTATGGTGGGAATTGTGATATAACCCGCAATTTATCTGGGTGCTAATGGCATTTAGCGCGGTGGTGGTGCTATGGAGTTTTCTGAAGCCATGCTGATGACAGGCTAGCTGCAAATTTGCTTTGAAGTAGGGGAGCAAAATGGCTTCAAGCGTCTTGGCTACTGGCGATAGGAGAGATATCGGGCGATATGACCCTTCTATGTTAGCTGATTTCCCAGGCTTTAGTAGTGGGACCACCTTGGCCATTTTCCATTTTTCGGGTATGACAAAGGTGGAAAGAGACAGGTTGAAGACATGTGCTAAATATTTGAAACCCTCTTTCCCTAGGCTTTTAAGCATCGGCATGGCTATGCCGTCTGGACCCACTACTTTGGATGGTTTAGCATGACCGATGGCATCCTCAATCTCTTTGGTGGTGATGGTAATTGGTGACGCGCTGAATTTATGTTTATGTGCGTGTCTGTTGGCCCTCCGTCTAGCTTTGTCGACCGTATAATGCATTATATATTGTCGGCAGAAAGCGCTCGCGCATTTTTTCGCCACCGACAGCACTTTATCGCCAAAGGCGATGGAAATTTTGTCATTGTGCCTAGACGGATTCGATAGGGACCTTACGGTGGACCAAAGTTTACCCACAACTGCAGAGAAGTTACAACCGCTTAGGTGCTCCTCCCATTTCGCCGGCTTGTTTTCGTCCACAAGCAATCTGATACGTTGGTTTATATCCCTTATTTGGGGGTCGCCGGGATCGTGCTGTCTTATAAGGTCACGTTCTCTCACTAAACTCGCGGCCTCCGCCGGGAAGTGGGGCCGAATTTCGGAAATTCTACCGGCGGGAATGAAACGAGCCGAGGCGGGTTAATGACCTTGCGGAAAGCACCCTCCCCTTGGCGGGATAGGGAGGGCAGCAAAGCGGTTGTCTGTAAAGGATTTGTATTCGTCCTACTTTCCTTTTTTAAAGTTTATGAAAGTGCGTTTTTCTGTTACGATGAAGTCGGCGGTACGCTCGAGCGAAATAAGTATAGGAAGGTGGTCGGACGCCAATGTTACCATCGGCTGCCAGTTGACGCAGTTTACGATTTCTGCGCTCACGATTGAAATATCCGGCGAACTGTGACAGCTTCCTACCATACGTGTGGGGGCTTCTCCCTTTATTGTGCAGAATGTCGTTTCTTCTATTTGATCCGCCAACATATCACACCTACTGTCCGCCCCCAAGTTTGAATGCCATAGATCGTGGTGGGTATTGAAATCGCCTAAGATAATGCGATTGTTGCCAGTGAGTAAGGCGCTGATATTAGGGCGGTATCCACTGGGGCAACAGGTGGCAGGAGGGATGTAGATGTTGATGATTTCTAGGTTTACATCGCCTGACCGGACAGATAAGCCTTGACGTTCTGAGACACTGCCCCTGCGCCCATGTCGGGATCAAATATATGATATTGCACAGAATTGTGTATGATAAACGCGAGGCTGCCTCCATTTCCGCTCTCGCGATCCTCCCTGTGAAAATTATACCCAGAACAGGTCTGCAGAGCAGATTACGGGACGTCCTAGGCCGTGAACAGGAAGGAACCACAAAAGATTTATAGAAGTTACGTGGACGTCTGGTTTTGGGATCTAGCCCAAAAAAATTTGTCCGATGCAATCATCCCTTACACGAGACACACTGACAAGAATATGACCGTCCTAAAGAGATTATTTTCCGGCAGATGCAGCAAAACCATTTCTCAGGACCGGGGTCAGGAGACGGACCCAGATTGGGTTCGATACCTTCCCGGAGCAAGACTATATGGAGCAGTCCCGCTGCAAGGAGCTGCTGAGAGGAAGACAATTTGTGGGAGGGACGCAACAAATTAAATGGGGTTACACTAAAATGACAGTCCTTGGTCGGGAAAAATCCCGAGTCGCTCCGGTACATAGAACCGACTGCCTTGGGAAGCGATGATTGCCGATCTGGAGCTTCCTTGCTCGATTTTTTTTTCTCGTTTTAAATTTTCTATTTTGTTTCGGTTTTCTTTTTTCTATATTTTTTTGGTCACTCACACTTTTTGCGTTTTCCTCTTGGTTTTTAATTTTGTTATACTTGCGTAGTTTACCCACTCGCTGCCCGCTATCGCGAGTGAGTGATCGCGGTGACATTTAAAAATTTCATTGAACCTTTGCTTAGGCAGTAAATGGCATTTTTATGAGTGGGCAAAGACATATGTATGTAAATTTCCCTTCCTCACAGGTCCCCCACAGCTTGAAGCGCCTACAATGCTGATGTGCTGAGATCAGGTGAGTGAGAAAAATGATCATACTCGTTATGTTTCAGTTATTTACATATGTGTCAATGACCGATATAACTAATGCTTTAGCCTAGGTCAGAGATTTACTTTTAATTTTTGCTTTGCGTTTGAATTTTTGCTATATTTATAAATTTGTTATTTTTTTTCTTGTAACTTTAAAGATATTAAAAGATATAGATAGATACGGCAACCATTAGGGTGTGTCTAATTGCGTACATCTAGTTATTTTTCTCGTTAACTTCTTTCATGAAATATACTTTTATTGTCCTTTTGGTATCAAATACCAAGTTTAAGCAACATATGGATTTTTTTCTTGTATATCGGTTGTTAAAGCGACAGCTAACGTTGGATTTTTATTAGCATATTTTTCTTTCGGCTATTTTTCAAATGTTTTTCTTTTTTGTTTTAATAATTTATATCTTGGAATTTTTATATTAAGGAATTGTTTGAATTTAAGCTTTTATAGATTTCCTTTTTTTTCTTTCCTTGTAATAATACATGAGGAGTCGTACTTATTAGGCGATATGGAGGGCTGATTTTAGGATCTTTGGTGTGGGTGTTGCTCTGGGCTTAAGAGAGGACGTGGGGGTGATGGCCTAATGGACCGGTAGACAGACAGACTTGATTCAGATTTGGGGGCGCCGTAAAATTAGAGGAGTCAGCACGGCGCCGATAGCTTCGCGTAAGATACGCGAAGAGAGTGGGTAGACTCCACCTGACTAGACAGGCCTCCACCTATTTTCCCCCTTTTTCAGCTTTCCCTCCTCTTTCTATCTCTGTTCCCCTTATGTCTTTGTATCTCTTTCAGCTTTCCCCTTTTCTTTTTAGCACTTAGGCATGAACTCTACTTTTTTTTGTTAGTGTAGTTGTTGGTAAGGCTAGTGCGCAAAACCCCACCCCGTCCGATGAGCTAGCAGGGGCTTGCAACCATGCCACGCGCCACCTCTGTCTTACCACTGAAAGCCAGCTACATAACAACAGCGCCCCATGACATAGCCCAATAATCTTTTCAATTTACCATAATTTCTTTTAACTTATCACTTTTCTTTTTCACCACTTTTACTACTTTTTCGTCTTTAGCTTTCCATGTATTTCTATCTTGTTATTTCGGTAATTCCGACCCTAATTTCGTCCTACCGACTTGGACAGGAACCGTCATGATAGCATCGTCGATTGGGTTCGCCTGGTCGACAAGTGTTATCATGGCATGAGGATAGGAGATTAGCTACGTGACCATATCAGGGTTCCTCTCTCGGATTTGATACGACTGCATTAGGTGGTACCTGATATGGCACTTAGCTAGAAGACGGACTTTAGTAGGTGATCGTGGCGAACTGCCCAAGCTACGTTATCGGAGATCCAGCATTTCCGATAACTGAGGTTTGAGACGTTGTCATGATAGAGAGGAATAGGGAAGTGTGGCATCCACATTTTGGGATCAGTCCACGAGCATGTCGGGCCACACTTCCACGGACTGCATGAGGACTGACTAGAAGTTAGAGTCATACGGACGTACAAATCACTGCCACTATGACCTCGTCAAGTGCAACACCCATTACGCACCAAAGCAAATACATATATTTTTTCAAGAAATTAGAAATTTATCATTTCCTTTTTGGAGAGATAGAAAATAGTAATTAAAAATTTGTTTTTGAAGCCATAAAGAAACATATTTCCATTCATATTTCAATTCATCATATAATTGTTTGTACGCATCTGTATTTAAACATATACATATATTCATATCTATTTTTGAACACATGTATATTTAAATATAAACACATTTTTCATATAAATACATGCATATATATAAAAACAACTGAAACCTACAAATATTTTGGGTTAAGTGGGAAATGTTTTTTCTTAGGCTGTGGTCAAGGGACTTCTAAATTGATTTAGAAATTTAGTAGTCGACGACTTTCAACAGTGCCTGGGTTGGAATTTTCCTTTCGTTTTTGCTGAATTTTTTTTGGGAATTTAAAATAATTTCACGCGGTAACTAACGTTTTTCATAATTTTTGTGAAAGTTAAATTTCAAATCTCACTTCAAGTTTTTTTATTCTTTTCCATTTCGGAGTTTATCGTAATTTTGAAAATTGGTAGGTTCTGGTATTACTTTGATTTCCATATTAATTTAGGTAACGTTACGTTTAATTTAAACTTAAGGCTATAAATTTGTTTTTGAATCTCAAAGTCAAATTTCGTGAATTGTTTTAGTATTTTTTTTTTTAATTCAAACATAGTTTAATTTTGCTGTCTTAAAGTTTTAATTAAATTTTGAAGACTGTTATATTTTCATTTTTGGTTCGATATAATAAATTTTTTATTTCTATTTGGAATTTAAATTTAATTCCAATCATTTTTGTTTCATCGGCCTTCGAAACCTGATCTCTTGAATTCTAACCCTGAATTGACGATTAGGTTCTAATTTTATCCTTTCTTTTTTTCTTCCTTTGAATTTTTTTAATTCAAAATTTTTTAGGTTACCTTTTACCTTGAATTTTAAATTAAGTTTGTATTTCTGAACATTAATCTAACTTTAAAAATTATTTTGATTACGATTGATCTTTTTTCAAATTATTCGCTTGAAAGTTCCTGCTTTGAATTTTAAGTTAAGTTCAAAACCCTCTTTCTCTATCTATTTGGTTATTGCAAACTTGTTTTTTTTATTATTTTGGTGAAGGTTTTTCTTTAACTTAAAGCTAAGGTTCTATTTTTTTTTTACACTTTTTTGGTTTGTTTGAAGTTCAAGTTAATTTCAAAAAATGTATTATCCTTCTCTCTTATTATTTAATTGGGTCGTTTCTATTTGTAATTTAAATCTAGGTTTTAAATTTTATTTTTGAATTTTTAATTTTATTTTGAAAGTTGTAACGAAGCTTTCCTTGTGCCCGATTGTTCTTAACTAATTGCTGGGGTATACTCGCCGTGTCCAGGGTTCCGTGCAATAAATTTATACTTTGGGGCCCTTTTACAAGCCGTACAATTCACTGTATTTAACTCAATTATTATAACAAACTTATCCTAATATTTCATTAAATTTCAATTCTTTATTTTATTTGGTATTTGGTAACGGTGTGGGTAAGGGTTCACCCAAGTCCCGTTGGCGTGCCTGCTGGCGTGCTTACTTATGTTGTTGTTACTCTACTACGCTATTTATTTTGTGCTTTTGTATTGGCTAACGGTCCACCTGGTCTCATTAGCGCGTGGTTATTGGACGTCTTAGTGGCGCGCCTGCGCTGGCGTTTGTCGCTACGTTGGCTGTTGTGCTCAGTATGTGGTCACTGAGGACGCTCGCTGATGATGCGTTGACGCTGGCGTCGCGGTTAATATTTAGTCACTGAGGACGCTTGATGATAGTGGGTATGTGGCCATTGCGGACGCTCGTTTATGACGCTCTGTTGCTGTTGGCGCTGGCTGTCGCGATTGGTATTTCGCCACTGAGGACGTTCGTTGATGACGCTTTGATGATAGCGGCGCGATTTGTATTTAGTCACTGAGGCCACTTGAAAAAAGGGATATGTAGTCACTGAGGATGCTCGTTGGGGACGCGTTGACGCTGGCGTCGCGGTTAGTGTTTCGTCGCTGGGGACGCTCGATGGTAATGGGTGTGCAGCCACTGGGGACGCTTGTTGGCGACGCCTTGACACTGGCGTCGCGGTTAATATTTATTCACTCAGGACGCTCGATGATAATGGTTTTGCGGCTACTGGGGACGCTCGTTGGCAACGCATTGACGCTGGCATCGCGGTTAAAATTTAGTCACTGAGGACATACGATGGTAGCGCTCTGTGTCTGCTGACGCTGGCGTCGCGGTTAGTATTTAGTTACTGAGGAAGCTTGAAAATAAAAAGATACGCTGTCACCGAGAAAGCCCATTAATGATGAGTGTACGGCTACTGGGGCGCTCATTGACGAGGAATATGCGGTTACTGGGGCGCTCGTTGACGGCGCGGTGATGCTGGCGTCCCAGTTCTGTAATGCCTTACGGGTCGTCTCACGGTCGAACCTAATGAATCGGCGAAGCGCAGCCTTAAGCGTTCAGTGACGGGAAACCCACACACTGACTTACAGCTCAGTCTGCGTCTACATAGGGTGATGATGTCTCGTATTGAAGAAACTTCCTTACACGAGCTATCGCTTCCCGTCCGTAGATCCGATTTACGTTCACAATGCCGGGCTATACCGTTTGTTGGCCTTGTTGTCCCGTAGCGATAACGGGTCGCCACACGGTCGACTGTGATTAATCGGCAGAGCGCAGCCTTAAGCGTTCAGTGACGGGGAAACCCACACACTCACTTACAGCTCAGTCTGCCTCTACGTAGGGTAATGATGTCTCGTTTTGAGGAAACCTCCATACACGAGCTATCACCTTCCGTCCGTGAATCCGATTTACGGTCACAATTCCGGGCTATACCGTTTGTTGGCGTTGTTGGCCTGCAGCGATATCAGGTCGCCACACGGTCGACAGTGGTGGATCGGCGGAGCGCAGCTTTAAGCTTTGAGTGACGGAGAAACCCACACACTCACTTACAGCTCAGTGTGCGTCTACGTAGGGTGGTTGTTGTTGTTGTTGTAGCAATGCTCGCCCCACCTAATAGCCGCGACCAATCGCAAATTGTCATCAATATCCTCTAACGGGAGTCCAAGGAAACTTGCCGTTTCAACATGGGTGGACCATAAGGAAAGGGATGTTAGAGGCGTTGGTTCCACATTACAATTAAAGAGATTGTTGGTGTCATGTGGGGACACATTGCAAGCGGGGCATACATTTTGTATGTCGGGGTTGATTCTGGATAGGTAAGAGTTTAACCTGTTACAGTATCCAGAACGAAGTTGAGCAAGAGTGACACGCGTTTCCCTGGGGAGTATGCGTTCCTCTTCCGCGAGTTCTGGATATTTTTCTTCAAGTACTGGATTCACCGGGCAATTCCCGACATAAAGGTCCGACGCCTGTCTATGGAGTTCACCAAGGACCTGCTTGTGTTTTTTCGCTTCATACGGCTGGGTTCTCAGGTGCCGTATTTCCTCAAAATGCTTACGGAGATGACTCCTTAGGCCCCTAGGCGGTGCTGGTTCGTCAATCAGATGTCTGTTGGGATGCCCAGGTTTCTGGGTATTCAACAGAAACTGTTTGGTCAGCATCTCATTTCTCTCCCTGATGGGGAGTATTCTCGCCTCATTATGAAGATGGTGTTCTGGGGACATAAGAAGACAGCCCGTGGCGATTCTGAGAGCAGTATTTTGGCAGGCCTGTAGTTTCTTCCAGTGGGAAGTTTTTAGGCTTGGCGACCATATGGGTGACGCGTAGCACGTAATCGGCTGGCTAATTGCTTTGTATGTGGTCATGAGCGTTTCTTTATCTTTTCCCCATGTACTGCCAGCAAGGGATTTGAGGATTTTATTACGGCTCTGAATTCTCGGAACAATTGCGGTTGCGTGCGCACCAAAATGTAGATCCTGATCAAACGTCACACCCAAGATTTTGGGGTGTAGGACAGTCGGTAGCGTAGTGCCATCGACGTGGATGTTCAATATGGTCGACATTTGGGGCGTCCATTTTGTAAATAAGGTCGCGGAAGATTTAGTCGGTGACAATGCCAGGTTTCGCGAGGCGAAAAAACTGGAGAGATCAGGGAGATAGCCGTTTATTTTATTGCATAGCTCATCGATCTCTGGGCCTGGGCCTGTGGCCATTATTGTGCAGTCATCGGCGTAGGAAACGATTGTGACTCCTTCCGGTGGTGAAGGTAGCTTAGATATGTAGAAATTGAACAAAAGTGGGGATAGGACACCACCCTGTGGCACCCCTTGTTTAATTCTCCTTGGTTTTGATGTTTCGTTTCTGAATTGCACCGATGCCTGCCGACCACTCAGATAATTTGCGGTCCACCTTTTAAGACATGGGGGAAGGGTAGACCCTTCCAGGTCTTGCAGTAATGAGCCATGGTTGACCGTATCAAAGGCTTTTGATAGGTCTAGCGCTACGAGTACTGTTCTATGGTGGGGGTATTGATTCAAACCGCAATTTATCTGGGTGCTAATGACATTTAGCGCGGAGGTAGTGCTATGGAGTTTTCTGAAGCCATGCTGATGAGGGGCTAGCTGCAAATGTGCTTGGAAATAAGGGAGCAAAATGGCTTCAAGCGTTTTTGCCACTGGCGATAGGAGAGATATCGGACGATATGACTCACCTACGTTAGCTGGTTTCCCAGGCTTTAGTAGCGGGACCACCTTGGCCATTTTCAATTTCTCGGGTATGGCAAAGGTGGAGAGAGACAGGTTGAAGACATGCGCTAAATATTTGAAACCCTCTTTCCCTAGGTTTTTAAGCATCGGCATGGCTATGCCGTCTGGGCCCACTTCTTTGGATGGTTTAGCGCGACCAATGGCGTCCTCAACCTCTCTAGCGGTGATGGTGATTGGTGACGCGCTGAATTTGTGTTTATGTGCGTGTCTATTGGCTCTCCGTCTATCTTTGTCGACCGTAGGATGCATTATATATTGTCGGCAGAAAGCGCTCGCACATTTTTTCGCATCCGACAGCACCTTATCGCCAAAGGCGATGGAAACTTTGTCTTTGTGCTTAGTCGGATTCGATAGGGACTTTACGGTGGACCAAAGTTTACCTACACCGGCAGAGAGGTTACAACCTCTTAGGTGCTCTTCCCATTTCGCCCGCTTGTGTTCGTCCACAAGCAATCTGATGCGTTGGTTTATATCCCTTATTTGGGGGTCGCCTGGATCAAGCTGTCTTATAAGGTCGCGTTCCCTCGCTAAGCTCGCGGCCTCCGCCGGGAAGTGGGGCCGGATTTCGGGAATTCTCCCGGCGGGAATGAAATGTGCCGAGGCGGATTCAATGACCTTACGGAAGGCACGCTCCCCTTGGCGGGCATCAGTCGGGATAGGGAGGGCAGCAAAGCTGCTGTCTGTTGCAGATTTATATTCTTCCCACTTTCCCTTTTTGAAGTTTATGAAAGTGCGTTTTTCGGTGACGATGAAGTCGGCAGTACGCTCGAACGAAATAAGTATGGGCAGGTGGTCGGATGCCAATGTTACCATCGGCTGCCAGTTGACGCAGCTTACGAGTTCTGCGCTCACGATTGAGATATCTGGCGAGCTATGACAGCTTCCTACCATACGTGTGGGGGCGTCTCCGTTTATTGTGCAGAACCTTGTTTCTTCTATTTGATCCGCCAACATCTCACCCCTACTATCCGCCCGCAAGTTTGAATGCCATAGGTCGTGATGGGCATTGAAATCGCCTAAGATAATGCGATTGTTGCCAGTGAGTAAGGCCTCGATTTTAGGGCGGTATCCACTGGGGCAACAGGTGACAGGAGGGATGTAGATGTTGATGATTTCTAGATTTGCATCGCCTGACCGGACAGATAGGCCTTGACGTTCTAAGACATTGTCCCTGCGGTCAATGCCAGGATCAAATATATGATATTGCACAGAGTGGTGTATAATAAACGCGAGGCCGCCTCCATTTCCGCTCTCGCGGTCGTTCCTGTGGACATTATACCCAGAGCAAGTCTGCAATGCAGATCTTGATGTGAGTTTAGTCTCTTGAATCGCAGCAATGCGGATGTTGTGCCGCTTCATGAAATCGACTATCTCCGTAATCTTCCCGGTTAGTCCATTACAGATTAACTGCAGAATTCTGAAGTGCATGAGGGGTGACGCCACCACTCTAGGGGTAAGTGACGGGTGACTACGCCTAGGTTGTGGAAGGCCAGGACGCAATTGCTGTTGTGGCCTTGGGACTGGGCGCCCTTGGGCAAGCATTGGGGTACCCGGATGATTTGGGTTTGCGACCTGGCAACATGGCGCGATGAAACCCGTCGAGGGGTTGCCGTCGCGGAGACCAGAACATCTAGGAAAGTGGCACCACCCAAGGCAGGAGCTGCATTGAGCGGATGTCGCAAACCTATATATTCTGTGCTGGCAGACGGTGCAAACGGAGGTAGGGACTAAGAGTCTGTTTCCCTGACCTGCACGATTGCTGCCAGAAAAGAGGGGGGAGAAGAAGACGGGGCAGGGGCTGATGCTCAGCATTGCTATCAGCTCTACTACGAAGGTAGTAGTTATGAGTGGTATCAGCTGTTTGAGTTGTTGGCGCCGTGGGGCGCGAGCAGCAGCGGGTACTTGTTGTGGCTTGCTGAGCACCGAGGCTGCTGGAAGGTAGTGGGGGGGGCGCTTAGGCGTAGACTACGGGACGCCCTTGGGCGTGAGCAGCAAGGAGCCACAAAAGATTTATAAAAGTTACGTGGACGTCGGGTTTTGGGATCAAGCCCAGAACAACCTGTCCGATGCAACCATCCCTTGCACGAGACACACTGAACAGAGTATGACCGTCCTAAGGAGATTCTTTTCTGGAAAATGCAGCAAAACCATTTCTCAGGACCGGGGTCAGGAGACGGACCCGGATTGGGTTCGATACCTTCCCGGAGTAAGAGAATATGTAGCAGTCCTGCTGCAAGGAGCTGCTGGGAGGATGACAATTTGTGGGAGGGACGAAACAAATTAAATGGGGTCACACTGAAATGACAGTCCTTGGTCGGGAAAAATCCCGAGTCGCTCCGGTACATAGAACCGACTGCCTTGGGTGGTGATGTCTCGTGGTGAAGAAATACACGAGCTATCGTCTCCCGTCCATAGTTCGGATTTATACTGACCGTGCCGGGCTATACCGTTGCTGGCGTCGATGGCGCAGTTGTTGGCGCGGTAGCTCGCGTCGGCGTTGATGACTCTGCCGCTGGTATGGTTGACTGACTGGGTCGACGTCGGTGTGGCTTTATGTGATACCTGTACTCTCCCGCGTTGGTATATCGGTTCACGGGTGATTCAACGGACTATCCGCTTCGACTTGTCACTTTCACGGCTCTGTACTCGCTAACTCTTTTCTTGCTGTGGTCGTTGCTATTATAGAATTGCATACTCGTAATAAATGTGTTGATGATTTTGGTTTGCTCGACGACGTGTTGCGACCATGTTGTTACGATCGGTCGTGTGTCGGAAGAAGCTGTAGTTGTTGTTGTCGCATGGTTTGGGTTGTTAGGACCCCAAATCCGAAGGCTTTGAAGTTCCTCACAACACTGTAAACATATATATTGAATTAAAAGTTAAAATGTAAATACTTTGTACATAAAATGAAATTACTGAACTATTCACCTATGTACACATAAATTTACATATACATATTTATATATTTTTGTAAATTATTAAAATGCCAAATTTATATACATATTATTTTACATAAACATATGAAATACCTGATTTTTCTGCCAAAGGTATAACTACCTGTTCGGGGATCGCAAAACAAATTAAAATACCAGACAATGGAATTTCACGTCTTATTCATTTATTTGTCTTGAGTGAACTAAAAACTAATTACATGGTAATGAAGTGCTTAGTAGGTATCCGGGCATGATTCTATGCTGATTAGGTATATGTATATACGCGCATAATGCTAACTGTCTTGAATACAGGTTTTGAGTACAATATTATTGGACATGTTACAATTATTCGCATTGCGTTGAATTACAGTGGTGCTTAAATATATAGCATACAGGTATGGGCACTCTCACCCAACATACTCCCCCCATTGAAAGCTTCTTAGCTTTCAAGCGTTTTCCGTAAAAGGTAGAGGGGCGAGTTTATGAATTGCACGCCGTATAATTCCCTTTTTTGTTTGTAAATCGACCACTCGAATCTTTCCATCAGCACCCGGGATTGCACTTATGATAACAGCTAGAAGCCACTGCTGTGGCGGCAAATTATCTTCTTGAACAATCACGACCTGTCCGAGATTCACTTTTGTTTCTGTTTTGTTCCACTTCATACGCTGCTGAAGCTCCTGCAAATATTCGCGTCTCCATTGTTGCCAAAACTGATTTTTTAGGAAAGTTATTTGTTGAAATCTTGTCAATGAAGCCATATTTGTGTGACTCTCAACTTTCTCGGATGGTATAGCCTTAAGCGGTTTACCAATTAAAAAATGCGCTGGCGTTAACGCTGGCCCGTCATTAGGGTCGTTTGAGAGTGCAATTATAGGGCGCGAGTTTGATATTGCTTCAATTTCTATGAGCAATGATTGCAGCTCTTCGTACGTTAAATTTGCCTGGCCCATATTTTTTACTAAAAGCGTTTTTGCGGACTTTACCGCTGCCTCCCAAAGGCCACCAAAATGTGGTGCTCTCGGAGGTATAAAACGAAATTCAAGGCAATTTTCACTGCTGTAGTGCAACACTGCTTCCACACACCCTTGATTAAAGTGATTAGCGTGAAATTCTTTAAGCTTGTTGCTCGCACCTACAAAATTTGTGGCATTGTCACAGTATAGACGATATGGCGTGCCACGCCGAGAAATGAAGCGCTTTAGACAAAGCAGAAAGGAATTCGTCGACAAATCTGAGACAAGCTCGATGTGAGTGGCCTTTGAAGAAAAACATACAAAAATTGCCGCATATGTTTTATAAGGAGGCCTTCCTCGTATACGAAGAGAAGTGAAGAATGGCCCACAAAAATCTACTCCACATAGAGTAAAGGGAATTTGAGCTGTTACGCGATCTTTCGGCAAATCTCCCATAACTTGACTAATGAGTTTAGGTTTATAACGAAAGCAATGTACGCAATTGCGCACTATTTTTCGCACAACTTCGCATGCATTTACTACCCATATGCGCTGCCGAAGAATACTTAGTAAAACTTTGGATCCTGCATGTAAATTTGTATAATGCAGAAAGGAAATATACAGTTTTGTGAACCGGTGAGTTTTTGGAAGAATTGCTGGGTGTTTTTCTTCATAAGGCATGTCCGCATTTTGAAGACGTCCACCCACTCTAAGGATAAAAAAGGTTTTATTACCGATTTCCATTTCTTGAAGGAAAGGTGAAAGTCGTTGAAGGCTCGCTGTTAAAGATTGGCCCCTTTTTAGGCCTTTGATTTCTTGTTTATATTCTAACCCTTGTATGTTAGATACGATTCGCCAAAAGGCATCATCGAGCTCTCTTGACGAAGTTTGAGCGACATTATTTGCGATCAAATTTGGATTTGAAGGAACCGTATTGAAAATGCGGTATACGTATGCAATTATGCGGAGAATCTTACGAAATGATGAACAATTTTCAATAATATTGTTAAAAATGTTTTCTTGATAGTTTTCATTGTTGCACTTAAAGGATACAACATGCCGACGTTCTAAATCTAGCATTTCTGTGCACGCATCTAATACAGGCCATTTATCTTCATTGAAATAAAGGAATGGTGGTCCTGTAAACCACATTGTTTTAGGCACATCTGATGCGCTACATCCCCGAGATACAATATCTGCTGGATTACTTTTTGTTGGGACATGCCTCCAATAAATTTCTCTACTATTTTCTTGGATCTCTGAAACCCGATTTGCAACAAAACAATTTAATGTCGATGCATGCTGTTTGAGCCAATGTAAGACAATCTTAGAATCTGTCCAAAAGTAGACTTTCTGTACGTAGCTCTGAAGCTTGTGTTGGATATGATTCCACGTCCTATTGAGCAACAATGCTGCACATAGTTCGAGTTTTGGTATCGATTGGATTTTGATAGGAGCCACTTTTGATTTTGCTGTAAGAAGCGTGCACCGAACGGAACCTTGCACGAGCGTCCGAACGTAAATTGCACAGCCGTAGGCACGAGATGATGCATCTGCGAAACCATGAATTTCGCTGACACAGTGCGGATACGTGAAGACAAATCTTGGAACTTCTATATTGTTAATTTGTGGTAGGTCCTCTGAGATTTGTAGCCATAAGTCGGCTACACCCGCTGGCAGAGGATCATCCCACTCAATTTGTTGAATCCATAACTCCTGCATCAAGATTTTGCATCGAATTACGATGGGGCTAAGTAAGCCTAATACGTCATAGATTCTAGCCACGCATGACAAAATAGACCGCTTGGTAATTTTTTCATTACTGAGACATTCAAACCTAAAACAAATCATGTCAACCATCGGCTTCCAGGACATACCCAATGCCTTTGTGATAGTTTCATTGCCTGACTTTATGGGAGTTTCACTTGCTTTCTCCGAGACTACACTTGAACTGTTTGAGTTCCATTTTGCTAAGTGCAGCCCTGAGCGGGAGAGCAGTTCAGTAACTTCGCTTCGAATTTGTTGCAGCCCTTCTTCAGTGTCAGAGCCAGTCAACAAATCGTCAACGTATAGGTCCTCTTTTAAAACTTTAGCACCAATAGGGAAGGTGTCTTGAAAGGAGTCAGCGATAAAGAAAACGCATCGGATTGCAAGGAAAGGGGCTGAGGCCATACCATATGTCACGGTATTCAACTGATATATATTTATTGGCTCATCCTTGGTTTTTCGCCATAAAATCAACTGAAAGTTACGGTCAGTTTCGTTGATTAGAAACTGTCGGTACATTTTCGAAATATCGGCTGTTAATGCGTAACGATTTAGGCGAAAAGACAAAAGAGTTATAAGCAACTCTTGTTGGATGGTGGGTCCTACCATTAGAATGTCATTCAGTGAGCGATTTGATGAAGTTAATGCAGACGCATCAAACACTACTCGCAGTTTTGTTGTGATACTTTCTGGGCGCAAAACACAATGATGTGGTATAACATAGTGTTGGTGCACAAGATTAGCCCTGCCGATCTTCGACATATGCGCTAAACTTTCATATTCATTCATGAAGTCGCAATACATGTTATGTAAAGTTTCATCCCGATATAAGCGCCGCTCAAGTGAAAGAAATCTTTTGCGAGCTAGTTCAAATGAACTTCCCAAAACTGATGGAGATTCTTTAAACGGTAGACTGACTTGTATACGCCCACTCTTAGTGACTGCAACATTGTCACAGAAGTGTTTTTCACAACGCTTTTCCTCTTCTGATAATGGCGAGGAGTGTTGAGCAACTTCTTCCACCTCCCAGAATTTACGTAGCAATTCGTTAAGACTTGTGGAGTCTGCAGCCATGTTGCATGTTAGTGATTGAGGTTTTGCGTTAACCTCAACCTTTCCGCCAACTATCCACCCTAATGCACTATTTCTTAAAGAAGGCAAACCTCTGCCAAGGGAAATATTCTCGTTATAGATAATTTCGAAGAATATTTCTGTACTAATCAAGATATCAACTCGCTGAGGCTTGTTAAACAAAGGGTCTGCTAGATTGATTCCTTCTGGAATATTCCAATTTTCCGTTCGTATATATTCGCCGGGTTGTTTTGCCGATATTGATTTAGTAAGCGCAAAACGAGCTGACCATTCGAAGTCAGTAAACCGTGACCGAATTGTGGCAGTTACAGCGTGTTTGATTTGAGTGTGTATGTCTGCAATGCCCGAAATATCTTGATTGAACTGTAAGCGACTGAGTTGCAAACGTTTTGCAGTTTCTTCGGTCATGAAATTGACTTCGGAACCAGAATCTAAAAGTGCGCGAACAGGCTGAAAAATTCCGAACTTGTCTTTCACCATGACAACAGCAGTTGGTATTATGGCTCTTTTAAATGATCGAGCAACCATGGGCATTGTATTTCCTTGTCCTAAGGTGCTTTGAGCACTGAAGACTTGTAGAGTATTCGAATCAATAGCATGATTAACAGAAGCCACGGCTGATGGTTTAGCAACAGAAAAGACATGTAGGTGCGTGTGATGAGATGCTTTACACACGCGGCATTTAAATTTAGATGGACATTTAGTGGCTGCATGCCCCTTGCGCAAACAATTTACACACATTCCGGAACGTTTTACAAAGTCAAATCTTTCATTGACTGGAAGCGCCAGGAAGGCAGAGCAGCTTCCTATTACGTGTTCTGAGCAATTACAGTAGAAGCAAGTCAACTTAGAGTTAACAAAGGCATGCGATTTCTGTTGGTTGGCTTTAGTCTTGAAATCTCGTTGTTGCTCGCGAGGTTCCGAACCTTTAACACGGCTTTCGAGAAGCTGACAACGCCGAGTAAGAATAGCGTAGCATTGATCCCAAGTGGGGAGTGAAGTTTGTTCTTGTTTTTCTTCATACATGATTTTTGAGCCGTTATCTATCTTTGCTAAAACTATATGGATTATCATTGAGTTTAAAATATCGATTTCTGATCCTAACGAAAGCAAAGATGAGCGAATCGCAGATACCTTGTCTATCATTGTGCGTAGAGCTGTGGGATCGGCTTTGTTAATTGCTTGTAAACTAAACAACGACGAAACGTAATCTAGGAAAATAAGAACGTCGTTGTCGTAACGCTCTTTCAAACGTGCTAGTGCCTTCGAGTAATTTTCTTCTGTTATTTGAAATGGCTCTACTATAGCCAAAGCTTGTCCCGAAAGACAATTTATTAAATAATTGAACTTTTCTATTGTTGGGATCGAGGAATCATTATTAACAAGATTTGAAAATGAATGCGAAAATCTTTTATAGTCGCAATATTTACCATCAAACTTCGGTAATTTTAGTTTCGGCAATCGATTTGGATGGGTGAAGGGATGGCTGCTAGAAGCATTCGCAAAGCTTGCGTCGACTATGCTTGCATGCCGCCCTTTATTCAAAAGCCGCATAATCTTTCCTTTTACCTCAATATAATTTTCCTCTATGTCGCTCCTAGAATTATCTTCGGGGTTAATCTTTTCTATTTGACCCTGTATGTGGCTTATTTGCTTAAAATGAGATTCCAATATTTGGAGTCTGCACTCTAATGTGATGGAATCTGCTGACTCCCCTTCTTTTTCTACCTTTGTTTTCATGTTCGTTATATTTCGTTTCATAATGGATCTTTGTTGTTTTAAAGACGATAAAGCTTCAGCGCTTTGTTGGGACTCATCCTCATTTCCCATTTTTACGAAAGCTCAGGGTAACAAATCGACAAATAAAGGCTAACTATTTAACAATTGCGCAGAACTCGCGGTAGAAATTTAACGAATATAATAATACCGCTGATAATTCCAAGAGAACACTTATGCTGTTCTACTGAAGAAAATCTAATGATATATGAATGAGCGCAAGAGCTTCAGCAGTAAAAACCCTCTATGTTTGCTTCTTTCGCTAAAAGCTACCAAATTGAAGTAAATCTGAAGGGGGCAAATCAAAAACTGCATGTGAGTAATGCAATGAATTTGACTATCGTTACGAGCTAGAGTCTTTTGTATATGATGCAACCCGCTGCTGATGACAAGAAGTATGCGGGGAATGTGTAGTTATGTCAATGATATTCGTATAAAGAATATATTGGGTGAGAGCGTTACAGAATTTTTTTTTTTTTTTTATTTGTAAGCACTTAAATGTTTTTAAATAATAACCAGCTATTACAGTTATCTCTGGCTTATTGTGGAATTTTGTGTGCATAGGTGCATATACTTATTTATATATGTTTCTATATACCTATGTATGTCTGTACGTAAATAATTATCTGCGTTCCAGACGAAACTGTACTCAAAGAGAACTTAACTAATTTGCAATAAAATGTATGTTTGTATGAACTCAGTGCGAGACGGACATATGCAGATTTTACATACAACTCCTAAAATCTTTATATAAGTGGATGCATATACCTATTTTGCTTTGTAGTTTTTTTTTTTTTTTTACATGTGTGCATAAGTATATGGAAGTATTACCTTTCGAGTCATATGAATATATATGATAAGAAATACGACTTACAGTAGCTGATGATGAATTCCTTTTTTTTTTTTTTTTTACTTGGTTGGTGAAATGACGTTTTTTACTAGAAATAACGCTCACTCGCTGTTGATCCTTGCGAAGGTAATTTTTTGATCAACTTATGCCCTTTAGTGTAGATGATTTAGGTTATCTGACTGCTTTGTATAGGTTGACTGTTTAGGCCTGATTCTCGAGACGATGGAGCAGCTCTTGAATGATGGTTCTTGTGCTCCTGAAACATCAACTTGATGGGTTTTGTTGACGACTGAATTCCGCAACCGGGTATTTGATGAATGTACAAATTTGTTGTTTGTAGACCTCGTATTTAGACCTCAGTGTCGGCAGAAACATGCACTTTAGGTCTTTAAACTTTATTAGTTATGCTGGACCAGTGATACGCGTGGACCCAACGAAATTAATTTTGTGTTTATTTATTGAGATTACAGGAGAAGTCCTGTCACGGTCGCCAAAATGTTCGGGGATCGCAAAACAAATTAAAATACCAGACAATGGAATTTCACGTCTTATTCATTTATTTGTCTTGAGTGAACTAAAAACTAATTACATGGTAATGAAGTGCTTAGTAGGTATCCGAGCATGATTCTATGCTGATTAGGTATATGTATATACGCGCATAATGCTTACTGTCTTGAATACAGGTTTTGAGTACAATATTATTGGACATGTTACAATTATTCTCATTGCGTTGAATTACAGTGGTGCTTAAATAAATAGCATACAGGTATGGGCACTCTCACCCAACACTACCTACAAGTAGAACTTAAATCGAACCCCCCATGTAAAATGGAAGTTAGGCGCGAAGCTTAGAATTTACAAATGTACAAGGCGCGAAGCTAAGAATTTACAAATGTTAAAAAAACACAAAAGAAAGCACAACAGGCTATAGTGTTAACTACTTTGTATTCTTTACTTTAATTTTTAAAATAATTTTTAATTGAGTTTTCGTGTTAACTTAAAATTTTTGAATAACTTCAAAAAAAGAAATTTCTAATTATTTGGAAAATATTTAAACGCAAAAATAAATAAAAATAAATTTTATATTTCTAACCGAAAATAAAAGAGTTTTTTTTTAAATATCAACCTGAATGTTGATATACTGGCGATCCTACCAACGGACCTATATCATTATTTGATACAATTATTGAATGTGGCGCATTACGTATCGGAGATCTACTGACTAATACAATACCGCAAATAGAAGTGCAGCTAAGTGACGTGCTACCAAAGAAAATTTGTTAGTTGCCTGAACTAATTACAAACTATCTACCCGTTTCAGCAAATCATCTATCTACTCTCAACATTTGTGCGGTACATCTGTTAACACTAGTGAGAAGAAATAAACAATTAACACAAATATCGAACAGGATGAGTGCCGTTATGTGATATAGAAAAAAGAATAAAAAAAATAAAAATAAAAATCTTTACAGCGGCAGCCGCTGGAACTTAACAAAAATAACTTAATTAATTGTTAAAACTTTGAGAGAAATAATAAAACAGTTAAAAACGCAACAAAAATTTTCAAATAATTAAAAAATTTAATTTTTGAGTGAGTTTTTGCAACACATTACAACATATTTTTAAGTTACGCAATATAAGAACGCTAAAAACGAGAAGCGTAAATACACTAAAACTCATTTATTAAAAATAAATGCCAGATCAAAACAATACTGCCACTGTTGCAAATACAACCACAGCTGTAGAAAATTGATCCAGCACTACTCAGGAAGTTTCATCGTCATATAGTGTACCGTTTATTGGAACCATTCATCTTTAACGTCCTCTACACAAATAAGAACATCATTATATTTGAAAGCCATTGCATATTTAAGTTTATCAATCAACTCTTCCATAGTAATAAAATCGTAAATATAAATTTTAAATAATTTTAACTTTTTCCAAATACAATTTTTATTTTAATATTAAATTAAAATTTCAAATTTATTTTAAGATTATTTTTATATCTTAAAATTTTTAATATAAATTATTGAAATTTACGTATTTTTTATATAAAATTAAATATTGTATTCAAATTGTTAACTCCCTTTCCAAAAAAATTCTTAAATATTTCCTAATTTTCAAATTTTTCATTTAATTTTTTTTTTTTCATATGGTTCTGCGTTCACCAATACGAACTCGTAATTTTACAAATTGTGAAAATCAAAATAACAACCATACAAATAACATCAAGACTCACAATACAACTCAAAATTCTAACATTAATACAACACAAAACAACATCTCTAATATAACACAAGATACTTCAACACAAGATAACTTTACAAATTTTCCTTCTACTAAATCTATTAAATTACCACAATTTTGGCAAGATTTTCCTGATGCCTGGTTTTTACTTGTTGAAGGACAATTTGAAATTAATAATATCACTGATGATAATTTAAAATTTCAAAATGTTCTATTTACCCTTCAACGAGATACTATTTCTAAAATTTTTGACATTATTAACCCTCCTCCTCTTTTCAATAAATATAATACAATTAAAAAGATTTTCACTTAGTGAAGAAAAAAGATTAGAAGAATTATTTTCAAAAACTGAACTTGGTGATCGTTCACCATCTGAATTATTCAGATTTATGAAATCACTTATAGGTACTGACTCCATTGTAAGTCAAGAATTACTTTTCAAATTATGGATTCGTAAATTACCACAAGTAGATATTATGGGATGGTACTCACTAGTTTATATGCAGAGTTGCGGACTATATAGGCTGCTGAGGACGTGCCCGACAGTAATGACTCCGTGACGGCGATGATGTGCGGTTGCTGAGGTTGTTCTTGTTATCGCTGTTCTTCTCTGTTCCACCCGTAGTTAATAGCACCCCACAATGTAATCAGCGAATTTCTGCTTTTATGATTTAAATGCACCTTTCTGTTGGATGACGATGAAGTTGGAATTTTGAGGCTGTACCCGGAATCGTTCGATGATTTCACTTTTCTTTTCACGGACCAGTTTAGGTTGTTGAAATACACGATATTTTTTATTGAAATTACAAACAAAACTTATCAATCTGATCATATAAAGCGCAACCAACATTTGCCCCCATTAATGAAATGAAATAACTAGATTTTCATGCGAAGGGCAAATTGAGAACACTGTATATGTATTATATTTACAAGATTTTCAGATCTTCAAAAACTATATTGAAAAACTATATTAAAATTTTGAACAAAGAAAATTTAGCAAGAAGTTCTGAACTGGCAAAGATGATAATAATCGAATTCTATGTATATACAAAAGGTGGTGGTTTTTTGACAGGTTGACGATCATGCCATATCGCCATCCTGTATTTGCGGCGAATTAAATTTGGTGGATTTTGCGCGATGGAGGCTGCCACACGTCCATGAGGAGACCCAATGGGAACTCTAAAGGTAGATACAATGCATCGATTCTAGGGATACTTCAATATAAAAAATACAATTCAATAATCGGATACAATGCAAGATATGGGTTATATATAAATTCATAGATATTCGATACAATACAATTCAATAATCGAATATAATACCAAGTACGGGTTAAATATATAAATTCATAGAGCTACGTATAAAAAAGGAGAGAGATGGGACGGATGACAGCCTACACCGCGTAACCATCTGGTCTTTCGAGGTAGAGCGAAACCTCAGAGCCCCCAGTGCTCACCCCCAATGAATAAATACAAGGGGTTTTTCAAAGCAAAACAAGGTGGCTCATCCCGCAGCCAATACCTTGGAGCCCCCAGTGCTCTCCCCCCAATGAATAAATACAAGGTGTAACAGGTACATAGTGACCTCTCTCTAAATAAATTTAAAAATAACAAACAAATACATTAAAATAAAGATATCATAAATAAGGTGTACCGATGCTTTGCATCGTCCCGTATTTTAAATACACCATAAACAAAGTAAAATAACATACAGTCCATTAAAATAGTAATTTATGAAATAAAAAAGATAATAAATTTAAAAAAAATGCTTGCTTGCAGTGGGCTTTGAACCCGCAACCCCAAACGCGTGAGTCGGGTACGTCATCCACTGTGCCACGACTCATACGCCTACAAGCGCATCCAATTACTCCCTTATAACTCATATTAAACTGCTCGCCCTCAACTGCCCCACGCTTAGCTAACAAGAAATACAAATCCATTTAACTTCTAGTAACAATCAAAATAAAGATGAAACAATTATTTTAGCTGACAAACTTTTTGATTTAATCAACAAACCTCATTCTTCCCAATCTCCTGTAGTCTCAAGTATAAATAATAATATTTTAGAACAATGCGTTAAAAATTTAACTGAATTAACCACGGCTATTTTTCAAAATTTAAATAAAATTTCTAATGATATTAATCAATTACAAATCCGTTCAAGATCTAAAGATAGAAATAGATCTAAATCTCGAAATTTTTCAAGATCAAAATATTTTTCAAATAATCGTAATTTTTATTCACAAACAAATATTTGTTGTTATCACAAAAAATTTAAGAATAACGCTCTTAAATGTATACCCCCATGCAACTTTAATCAAAATGATAATTCAAATTCCGAACAAAATTTAAACTGAAACGATCCATTATGACGGTGACGGATAATGGAACTATTATTAAACCTACTCGTCGCCTATTCATATTTGATAAATTCAATAAACTTAATTTTCTTATCGATACCGAAGCAGTTGTATCAGTTATTCCTTTTTCTAAATTTAAAATTTATAAAAGAAATTCGGATCTTACTTTGACTGCAGCAAACGGTTCTTCAATTGAAACTTTCGGTACAAAACTACTTAAAATTGATTTAGGCTTAAGAAGAGATTTTGAATTTCCATTTATTATTGCGAATATTGATACACTAATTTTAGGAGCAAACTTTTTAGAAAAATTCGGAATTATTGTCAATATTAAAAATAAAGAAATAAT
The DNA here is from genome assembly GCF_040869045.1 of Eurosta solidaginis. NCBI lineage: Eukaryota > Metazoa > Arthropoda > Insecta > Diptera > Tephritidae > Eurosta > Eurosta solidaginis. The sequence goes on along the minus strand of NC_090324.1, from coordinate 145,298,061 downwards.
GGATTCTACTACAAAAATTAAAGTTACTGGATCTTCTGGATTTTCTGATATTTTCTCACTCAAAATTCCTATTATCGAAATTACTTAATGAATTTCCACCTATTACCTGTGAACCAGATTATACTAAAAAAGTTAAACACCATACGGTTCACAGGATAGAAACAAAAGGTATTTTACCATTTTCGAAACCCAGACGTCTTGATCCAATCAAACTTAAAATTGCTAAAGCTGAATTTGAATTCTTAATTAAAACAGGTATATGCAGACCCTCTAATTCTCCTATTGCCTCTCCACTTCATCTTGTTCCTAAAAAAGAACCAAATGATTGGAGACCTTGCGGAGACTATCGAAGACTTAATTTTATTACTACACCAGATCAGTATCCTTTACCACATATCCACGATTTAACAATTGATTTAAAAAACAAGCAAATTTTTTCCAAAATTGATCTTGTGCGTGCTTACCACCAAATTCCAATGGCAGTAGAAGACATTCATAAAACTGCAATAACTACCCCTTTTGGAATGTTTGAATTCGTAAGAATGCCTTTCGGTTTACGAAACAGTGCTCAAACTTTCCAACGCTTTATTAATGAAGTATTTTCTGATTTCGATTTTGTATTTACATACATTGATGACATTCTTATTGCCAGTGATAACGAAGATCAACATATAAATCATTTAAAATCAGTTTTCAAAAGACTTGAAGAATATAATTTAAATATTAAACCTTCAAAATGTACTCTCGGTGTAAATAAATTAAATTTCTTAAGTTACGAAATTTCAGGCGAAGGTATTAAACCATCTTTAGATCGAATTGAAATCATAACTAATTTTGAAAAACCAATTTCTATAAATAAATTACAAAAATTTTTAGGTATGATAAATTACTATCACAGATATATTAAAATGTTAGCAACAGAACTTAGTCCTCTGCATGAAATGTTAACACATTCAATTAAAAACAAACTTAAACAATTAAATTGGACAAATGAAACATCAACAGCTTTCGAAAATGTTAAAAACTTTTTGCTAAAAATACTTTACTTACACATTTCGACAAAAATGGTTCTTTATCATTAGCAGTAGATGCATCAAATGTTGCTATTGGAGCAGTTCTTCAACAAACTAGCAATAATATACTAGAACCCTTAGCTTATTTTTCAAGAAAATTAACTACAACAGAAACTAAATATTCAACATTTGATCCTGAACTTTTGGCAATTTATAATTCAATTTAACATTTTAAACATTTTCTTGAAGGTAGAACTTTTACAATTTATACTGATCATAAACCTTTAATTCATGTTCTAAATTCTAAAGTAGATAGATCTTCTCGTCAACTACGTCATCTTGAATATATTGCTCAATTTACAAATGATATTCAATATATATGTGTGATGTTTCTCTACAACTTTTTCGACCTTATGTTCCACATTCTATGAGAATAATTATATTTGACAAAATTCACTCATTATCTCATCAAGTATAAGAACAACTAGAAAATTAATTCAAAATAAACATTATTGGCCTAACATGCGTAAAGAAATTAACGATTGGACTTCATCTTGCATCGATTGTCAAAAGTCCAAAATTTCAAGACATACTAAATCTCCTATTCAAAAAATTCAAATACCATCAGGTCGTTTTGAACATATTCATATGGATATTGTTGGACCTCTTCCAGTTTGAAATGAAAGTTGTTATATGTATTTAATTAGCGAGCTTTGCTCATATTGCTTTATACAATGGTTTTTGTAATTGATATTAGAGAAAAATTGTAAGTTTACAAACGGCGATGGTTACTAGGACATGTTTCTGAATTTCACTTCTTCATCAGCTAGCTTTTCGGGAGCTGAGCGTTGAACTCGAGTCTCCCGCTGTTACTATTATATCAATATGATCATATGTATTTAATTAGCGAGCTTTGCTCATATTGCTATTGAAAGCTTAGTAACATTTGTTCGGATTTTTACAGTATTTGTTTTTAATACTTCCGCTGTTACTATTATATCAATATGATCATATGTATTTAATTAGCGAGCTTTGCTCATATTGCTTTATACAATGGTTTTGAATTTCACTTCAGAAACATGTCCTAGTAACCATCTCCTTTTGTAAACTTACAATCTTTCTCTAATATCAATTACAAAAACCATTGTATAAAGCAATATGAGCAAAGCTCGCTAATTAAATACATATGATCATATTGATATAATATTAACAGCGGAAGTATTAAAAACAAATACTGTAAAAATCCGAACAAATGTTACTAAGCTTTCAAAAGCACGCCTAAAAATCATATCCACACCATTAGGAATAAACTACATACAGAGTGTATGTGCCTACATGGTGATCAAAAGGAATATAAACAAAAAAGGCAACTCTTAGAGACCAATTGTACAGCGAACAACGGAACATTCATATGGCGTAGCAGCTAAAAAAGGCTTGCACTGATATGAATGTTGGAGACTCGAGTTCAACGCTCAGCTCCCGAAAAGCTAGCTGATGAAGAAGTGAAATTCAGAAACATGTCCTAGTAACCATCGCCGTTTGTAAACTTAAAATTTTTCTCTAATATCAATTACAAAAACCATTGTATAAAGCAATATGAGCAAAGCTCGCTAATTAAATACATATGATCATATTGATATAATAGTAACAGCGGAAGTATTAAAAACAAATACTGTAAAAATCCGAACAAATGTTACTAAGCTTTCAAAAGCACGCCTAAAAATCATATCCACACCATTAGGAATAAACTACATACAGAGTGTATGTGCCTACATGGTGATCAAAAGGAATATAAACAAAAAAGGCAACCCTTAGAGACCAATTGTACAGCGAACAACGGAATATTCATATGGCGTAGCAGCTAAAAAAGGCTTGCACTGATATGAATGTTGGAGACTCGAGTTCAACGCTCAGCTCCCGAAAAGCTAGCTGATGAAGAAGTGAAATTCAGAAACATGTCCTAGTAACCATCGCCGTTTGTAAACGAAAGTTGTTATATTTTAACAATTATTGATAGATTTTCCCGTTGGCCTGAAGCTTATCCACTTAAAGATATTTCAACAAATACTATAGTAAAAACTTTTATTCAAAATTATATACCACGATTTGGTATACCATTGAATATTACAGTAGATCAAGGTTCATAATTCACCTCAAAATTTTTTACAGAATTAACTAAACTTTTACGTTCTCATAAAATTCATACATCTCCTTACCATCCCCAAGCAAATGGCATGATAGAGAGATTTCATCGAACTTTAAAAGCAGCAATTATAGCATCAAACGACTCGGTTCATTGGTCTGACATTTTACCATTCATTCTACTTGGTTTACGAACTTCTATTAAAGAAAATTTAAAATGTTCATCTGCTGAACTTGCTTATGGCCAAACACTTAGAATACCTGGTGAATTAATTATTTCAAATAGTAATAAAGAACGTGATTTTTCTAATGACGCTCTTCATAAAATAAGAGAATATTTTTCTCTTGTTCGTTCTAAAGTTTTTCATCATAACCAAGAAAACTTTTTCGTTCCTAAAAAATTAGAAAATTGTGAATATGTTTTTGTTAAAATTCTTCGTAAATCTAATTTAGAATCACCTTATGAAGGACCTTTTAAAGTTATCTCTAAGAAACATAAAACATTTACAATTCAATACAAAAATACTAATAAAAATATTTTAATTGATTTACTTAAACCAGCAAACATACTTATTAACACTAATTTAAATACAAATAAAAATACATTAAACAACAAAAAACAAAAAATGTTACATTTAATATTAATTAATAATTTGTATGTTTTAAATTTTCTTGGAGGGGGAGTAAATATAGTGTTAACTACTTTGTATTCTTTAGTTTAATTTTTAAAATAATTTTTAATTGAGTTTCCGTGTTAACTTAAAATTTTTGAATAACTTCAAAAAAAGAAAATTCTAATTAGTTCGAAAATATTTAAACTCAAAAATAAATAAAAATAAATTTTATATTTCTAACCGAAAATAAAAGAGTTTTTTTTAAATATCAACCTGAATGTTGATACAGGCATACCTAGTTAATCTAATGTAAGCATACAGGCGTGTGTACATATGTATGTTAAGTGAAGTTATTTGAAGATTAAAACAAAAGGAGAATGTATCACAATAGAAGTGTTAAATAGATATAATTTTAATGGCTAAGCATTTTTATTGTAATATCACCGTTTTCCTGTGCGCAAATTAGTATAAAAGGGCGACAAATCCTTAAGTAAATTGAGCAGTTAGATAGCACTAGCTAGGTATAGTAGTTTACTGGTTAAACTGGTCAGCGAACAGTACACCTGGGGGCTTTCACCTCACGAGTACTTAGTCAATATATTTGTTGGGCGGTTCTCACCCCCATCAACCGGAAGGATTAGTTGATGGTTTTCACCTCCGCTACCCTTTAATAAGCCAGGCTTAGAAATAAGATAAAATAATAATTTGGAAAAAATAAATACATACAAACGTTTTGTACATAACTACGGGCTTTCTTTTACTAGGTACCTAACTCTATTCTAGGGAATTCTGAACGGACCGAGTTCTACCTCGGCATAAGTAAAGGTCCGTCACAAATGGCACCCGAGCAGGGACTCTAATCAGAGTAATCAAAACCGGGAGAATCCACAGCACAAGAACCACACAGAGGATTTCGAGACACAAACTACAGACGATTGCGAGATAAAAAATGTCCAGAGGAAAAGGCACAGAGTGTATAAAAGGCACTATATGGGGTAGGGTGCACTAGAGAAGCCCTTCACTTCAATAAATAAACGCGCAAACACTTTCGGTTTAAATATAAATTACAAACTTTATTATAAATTATTTATTTTTTCAATTGACACTTAACTTTGAGTCGAGTATAATTCTTTAGGTTAGCGGCGTGAGCAGTTAAGTTGATGGTGAATAACTAATTTTACAACGGCCCAGCACATTCCACTGGACCGTTTACTTCTTTTACTGAGAGCATATATATGTATGTGCGTATACAAAGATATGTGTACGCTAAACAGTAATTATGTTTCTTATTTACAGGATTCTTCAAGCAGGTAAATATACATGGTATTCCAAAAGGGTGAGTATAGAATAAAGGTAAGTAATTTTAAGCAAATATTTCATATAGGTAAATATTTCAAAGGTAAGTAAAAGGTAAGTATTTATAATATCAGTATTAGAAATTAATTCATTTCAATATAATTATAATTTTTCTTTTCAGATAATATGTATGTATTATATATATACATTTATTTTAATCCTCAAACTCTATGAGGTTCTCGCTCATGTCTTCAACATGCCGGCGGGCCTGGGGCCAGGTGATCTCCATGAGATCCTGCAGCTCCTCCAGCGTTTCTTTGGCTTGATTGAATAAGCCGCGAAGGCGCCTTTGGAGGATAGGACGACGTGATTGGCGCGGCTTCTCTACACGACCGCGCTGGGACTGGGTAGTGGACTTCGGCCTGGTTGCCGTGCTAGTTCGCCGTTTCTGATTCCTCGGAGGTCGATTTGTTTCGCGGTCATGATTTGGCGCGCGTTTTGATAGAGCGCGGGGGGCCTGTGAAGCAGAGTATGGTGTGCTAGCCCGCAGCGACGACAACTTGTTGGAGAGTCACATGCGTCCGTTACATGTGAGGTGGCTAAACAATTTATGCAGTAACGGTGCGCCTTTGCGGATTCATAGCGCTCGTCTGGAGTCATAGCCAGAAAAGCGCGGCAAAATCGAAGTGAGTGAATGCGACAGCAGAGGCGGCACTTCCGATAATCCTTGGATCTGGAAAGAAACGTCGAAAAACCTTATTAGAATGGGGTATGTGTGATGAGGAGAGATTACATTCGGGTAACATGAGGGGTCCTATAAAAACTGAGGAATACGATTAGGCGGGGGGTAACAGACAGAGTTTCGTTATGTTGCGAGTGACAGTTCCGCCCTCGGTTCGGATATCTACTACGCGAACACTTTGATCACGAGCAGTATAAAGTTTTGTGATTCAGCCTAACCGCCATTCATTGGGAGGTAAGAGATCGTCTTTAATGACGACGAGGTCACCTTCCTTAATGTTGGCTTCTTGGCGTTGCCATTTTTATCGCTTGTGGAGTTTCTGCAGGTATTCGGTTTTCCAGCGTTTGCTGAATTGGTGATGCAGTACCTTTAGCTTTTGCCATTTGTTCACTAAAGAGAGGTTCTCACAGTTAGGCTCAGGAATAGACAGAAGGGGAGCACCGCGTATAAAATGACCTGGATTTAAAGCTTTTAGATCGTCGGGGTCTTGTGACATTGGTGAAAGCGGTCTGGAGTTGAGGACCGCTTCTATGCGAATGAGGAGAGTGTTGAACTCCCCAAAAGTAAACTTCTGATTTCCGGCAACCTTGGTTAGGTGAATTTTAAAACTTCTCACTGCTGCTTCCCACAATCCTCCCATGTGGGGGGCGTACGGAGGTATAAACTGCCATGAGAGTCCATGGATAGCATATTTGCTTACGATGTCTTCGGCAGCTTCCTGGAGAAATATGGTAAACTCGCGTTGCAGGCTGCGTTGGGCTCCTATAAATGTCTTACCATTATCGGACATAACCTTTGAGGGGATGCCTCGACGGCCCACAAAACGGGCGAATGCTGCTTTGAAAGCTTCAGTGGTGAGGTCTGAGCAGACTTCGAAATGTATGGCTTTGGTGGAAAAGCATACGAAAACGCAGACGTATGATTTGGCGTATGATGCACGTCGGAGAGTTGACGTTTTTACGAGGAAAGGCCCTGCAAAATCTACTCCAATGGTATGAAAGGGCAGTGAGTAAGTTACGCGCTATGGTGGTAGAGCGGCCATAACTTGAGATTTCATTTTTTGCTTATAGATAGTGCATTTCTTGCACTGAAATATGCATTTTTTCACCCTTTGTTTCAGGCGGGGAATATAATATTCTTGTTGGACCATGCGGATCATAAGTTGTGTATCGGCATGGAATAAGGTCGCATGGAGGAAGTCCAAAAGGAGAGCGCAGTAGCGTGAGTTGTCGGGTATGATTATGGGGTGCTTTTCGTTGTGACTCATGTCTGCATAGGCGAGGCGTTCATCTACGCGTAATAGTCCCATTTCGTCTAAGACCGGGTTGAGCGGGAGCAACGAACTTCCTTCTCCGAGAGACTTTGCAGGTTTGAGGTCTGCAATCACTTTTTCATACTGGTTTTGCTGAGCGTTCGCAATGAGCTGCACCTTTGCCTGACGAATCTCTTCCTGGGTGAGATGAATTGTGGAGGGCATCAGCTGTTTCCCGGACTTCGAGACAAATCGGCGAATGTAAGCGAGGACTCTCAATGCTCGAGCGAGTGACGAAAACCGGTCCAGAAAGTCATGATTTTCCAGTGAGTGCAGGGCTTCTATCTGTCTTTGTTCTGGGGGTGAGTCATTATGATGGCTATCTTTCGGCCAGTCAGGAAGGGAGTGTACGAGCCACCTTGGGCCGTTCCATCAGAGTGAATAGTCGACCAAGTCCTGGAGTGGACATCCCCGAGTGCCCATATCAGCTGGATCTTCTCCACTGGGTACATGTCGCCACGTTGCGTTACTGACATTGTCGAGTATCTGGGATACGCGGGTTGCTACATAGGTTTTCCATGTATGTGGTGGCTTTTCGAGCCAAGCCAGCACTATGGAGGAGTCTGTCCACAGAGTCAAGTTGCTCTCTGTGAGTTTAAGTGAAGTTCGAATATGCTTTACTAATTTTGAGAGGAGTAACGCTCCGCAGAGATCTAATCGGGGAAGGCTCACTGTTTGCAGGGGTGCACCTTTACTTTTTGCTACGAGTAAGTGAGAGGATATAGAGTTATCGCTGTGTTGAACTCTTAAATAGACGCAGGCACAATATACCTTTTCGGAGGCGTCGGAGAAACCATGTATCTGAGTGGGCACGTTGGGGGTGAATTGAACCCAACGTGGAATTTTTATATCTCCAATTGCTGAGAGGTCTTCCGTAAAGGATTTCCATTTGAGAAGTGAACCGGGTTTGACGTGCTCATCCCAATCCATTCCTTCCATCCAGAGCTGTTGCAGGAGAGTTTTTGCTACTATCATTATAGGCGATAGCCATCCTGCCGGGTCGAAAAGTTTCGCGACGGACGAGAGAATATGTCGCTTGGTTGCCGGGTGTGCGTCTGATATGGGGTTGTACGAATAAGAGAAGGAGTCTTCGATTGCGTTCCAGCGTACTCCAAGAGTTTTTGTGGAGCTTGAGTCGTGGAATTTTAGAAAGTCAGCATCGAGAAGATCAGATTCGGGGATTGATTCCAATATTTCTGGGTGGTTCGCTGTCATTTTTTTGAGTGGGAAGCCTGCTGACTTTAGTGCTTCGATCAACTGAGTCATGGTTTCGCGAATGGACTGTGTGTTATGTCCGCCTGAGAGAATATCATCCACGTAGGTCTCTCGCAGGAGAACGTTGGTAGCGAGGGTAGTTCGGATTTGCAGTCTTCTGCGAGCTGCTGCAGGGTGCGAATCGCCAAGTAGGGAGCACAGTTAACACCGAAGATTACTGTTTATACTCAGTTGAGCAGAGCTCACAGAGTTTATTAAGTTTGATTGGATAACGGTTGGTTGTACATATATAAAGGAATCGAGATAGATATAGACTTCCATATATCAAAATAATCAGGATCGAAAAAAATTTGATTGAGCCATGTCCGTCCGTCCGTCCGTCCGCCCTTAACACGATAACTTGAGTAAATTTTGAGGTATCTTGATGAAATTTGGTATGTAGGTTCCTGAGCACTCATCTCAGATCGCTATTTAAAATGAACGATATCGGACTATAACCACGCCCTCTTTTTCGATATCGAAAATTTCGAAAAACCGAAAAAGTGCGATAATTCATTACAAAAGACCGATACAGCGACGAAACTTGGTAGATGAGTTGAACTTATGACGCAGAATAGAAAATTAGTAAAATTTTGGACAATGGGCGTGGCACCGCCCACTTTTAAAAGAAGGTAATTTAAAAATTTTGCAAGCTGTAATTTGGCAGTCGTTGAAGATATCATTATGAAATTCGGCAGGAACGTTATTCCTATTACTATATGTACGCTTAATAAAAATTAGCAAAATCGGAGAAAGACCACGCCCACTTTTAAAAAAAAAATTTGTTTAAAGTAAAATTTTAACAAAAAATTTAATAACTTTACAGTATATAAGTAAATTATGTCAACATTCAACTCCAGTAATGATATGGTGCAACAAAATACAAAAATAAAAGAAAATTTCAAAGCGTGGCTCCGCCCTTTTTCATTTAATTTGTCTAGGATACTTTTAACGCCATAAGTCGAACAACAATTAACCAATCCTTTTGAAATTTGGTAGGGGCATAGATTTTATGACGTTAACTGTTTTCTGTGAAAATGGGCGAAATCGGTTGATGCCACGCCCAGTTTTTATACACAGTCGTTCGTCTGTCCTTTCGCATGGCCGTTAACACGATAACTTGAGCAAAAATCGACATATCTTTAATGAACTTAGTTCGCGTGCTTACTTGAACTCACTTTATCTTGGTATGAAAAATGAACGAAATCCGACTATGACCACGCCCACTTTTTCGATATCGAAAATTACGAAAAATGAAAAAAATGCCATAATTCTATACCAAATACGAAAAAAGGGATGAAACATGGTAAGGTAATTGGATTGTTTTATTGACGCGAAATATAACTTTAGAAAAAACTTTATAAAATGGTTGTGACACCTACCATATTAAGTAGAAGAAAATTAAAAAGTTTTGCAGGGCGAAATAAAAAACAATTAAAATCTTGGCAGGTATTACATATATAAATAAATTAGCGGTATCCAGCAGATGATGTTCTGGGTCACCCTGGTCCACATTTTGGTCGATATCTGGAAAACGCCTTCACATATACAACTACCACCACTCCCTTTTAAAACTCTCATTAATACCTTTAATTTGATACCCATATCGTACAAACTCATTCTAGAGTCACCCCTGGTCCACCTTTATGGCGATATCTAGAAAAGGCGTCCATCTATAGAACTAAGGCCCACTCCCTTTTAAAAATACGCATTAACACCTTTCATTTGATACCCATATCGTGCAAACAAAGTCTAGAGTCACCCCTGGTCCACCTTTATTGCGATACCTCGAAAAGGCGTCCACCTATAGAACTAAGGCCCACTCCCTTTTAAAATACTCATTAACTCCTTTCGTTTGATACCCATATTGCACAAACGAATTCTAGAGCTACCCCTGGCCCACCTTTATGGCGATATCTCGAAACGGCGTCCACCTATGGAACTAAGGATCACTGCCTTTTAAAATACTCATTAACACCTTTCATTTGATACCCGTATCATACAAACACATTCTAGAGTCACCCCTGGTCCACCTTTATGGCGATATTTCGAAACGGCGTCCACTTATAGAACTAAGGCCCACTCCCTTTTAAAATACCCATTAACACCTTTCGTTTGATGCCCATATTGTGCAAACAAATTCTAGGGTCACCCCTGGTCCACCTTTATGGCGATATCTCGAAACGGCGTCCACCTATGGAACTAAGGATTACTCCCTTTTAAAATGCTCATTAACACCTTTCTTTTGATACCCATATTGTACAAACAAATTCTAGGGTCACCCCTGGTCCACCTTTATGGCGATATCTCGAAACGGCGTCCACCTATGGAACTAAGGATTACTCCCTTTTAAAATGCTCATTAACACCTTTTTTTGATATCCATATCGTGCAAACAAAGTCTAGAGTCACCCCTGGTCCACCTTTATTGCGATACCTCGAAAAGGCGTCCACCTATAGAACTAAGGCCCACTCCCTTTTAAAATACTCATTAACTTCTTTCGTTTGATACCCATATTGCAGAAACGAATTCTAGAGTTACCCCTGGCCCACCTTTATGGCGATATCTCGAAACGGCGTCCACCTATGGAACTAAGGATTACTCCCTTTTAAAATACTCATTAACACCTTTCATTTGATACCCATATCGTACAAACGCAATCTAGAGTCACCCCTGGTCCACCTTTATGGCGATATCTCGAAAAGGCGACCACCTATACAACAACCACCACTCCCTTTTAAAACCCTCATTAATACCTTTAATTTGATACCCATATCGTACAAACACATTCTAGAGTCGCCAATGGTCCACCTTTATGGCGATATTTCGAAACGGCATCCACCTATAGAACTAAGGCCCACTTTCTTTTAAAATACTCATTAACACCATTCGTTTGATGCCCATATTGTACAAACAAATTCTAGGGTCGCCCCTGGTCCACCTTTGTGCCGATATCTCGAAACGGCGTCCACCTATGGAACTAAGGATTACTCCCTTTTAAAATACTCATTAACACCTTTCATTTGATACCCATATCGTACAAACGCATTCTAGAGTCACCCCTGGTCCACCTTTATGGCGATATCTCGAAAAGGCGACCACCTATACAACAACCACCACTCCCCTTTAAAACCCTCATTAATACCTTTAATTTGATACCCATATCGTACAAACGCATTCTAGAGTCAACCCTGATCCACCTTTATGGCTATATCCCTAAATGGCGTCCACCTATAGAACTATGGCCCACTCCCTCATAAAATATTCTTTAATGCCTTTCATTTGACACACATGTCATACAAGCACATTCCAGGGTTTCCCTCGGTTCATTTTCCTACATGGTTATTTTCCCTTATGCTGTCACCATAGCTCTCAACTGAGTATGTAATGTTCGGTTACACCCGAACTTAACCTTCCTTACTTGTTTTAATTTAAAATCTTCTACTTGGCCTTGAGAAGATTGACGAAAGAGTATTCGTTGGAAGTCTTGATCTTCCTTGTGGACATATATTTGCCGATGCATCTTCTCAATGTCGCCGTTAAATACATATTTGTAGAGTCGCCAGTTAAGTATAACGACCATTAAATCATTTTGTAAAACGGGACCTGTATGAAGCACGTCGTTGAGTGAGATGCCGGAGTGAGATCGTTTGGATGAACTGAAAACTACTCGGAATTTAGTAGTTTTACTATCGGGTTTGAGTACGGCATGATGTGGTAAGTAAAACGAGAAATACTTTCCATCACGTATAATTTCCCGAGGGGTTGTGGGCTCGCTTTTGGCAGTAAACGCAAGTGAAACTGCTTCCACATTGCCTTTCTGAGTGGGAGTAAGCCAAACAGTTCTGGCAATACCTGTTTTCCCTTACGAATTTGTTTCTATCTTGAACTGAGAGCTCTTTAAATTTGACACAATTCATCAGCGAGTGATTGCTGTTGCACAATTTGCACGAAGCCTGCCTTTTTGGGTCAGTGTGCAATGAGTGTGTCTTGTTCCTTGAGTGGAACGAGTTATTAGTAGGAGTAGAAGACCGCGGGTGAAATTCGATTGATTAGGCTTTGGTTTGTTAGGCCTATATGTGGATAGGCGTTCAACTACCTCATACCGAGTAGTCAGAAACTGGTCCAATTCGGACAAAAGATGTAACTCCTTACGAGAGTTGAGGGATTGCTCCCATAAAGCTAGGGTTTCGTCTGGCAATTTGGAGGAGCAGAGATATACTAGCATCGGGTCCCAATTAGCTGTGGATACTCCGTTTACCTTAAGGGTTGAGAGGCAATTATTGATTGTGGTTTGCACATATTGTATGCGTTCACCATTTTCGCTGATTACGGGTTGGATATTAAAGAGGGTTTTGCTCGATGCTTTAATGCATTCCACGCAAGCTCAAAACTTTGGCCATTAAGCGGTTACTTTTTAACAAGGAGGGCTGCTTTACCTCGGGTTTTTTGCCTCAAATGGTAAAGTTTTTGGGCAGGAGAGAGTTTGGGGTGACTAATGTACACTGCAGTAAACATGTCCCTAAAGGATGGCCAGTCTTCATATCCTCCGTAGAAGACGTATGTGTCGCATGCAGGTACCTTTAAATAATTGGGTTGATTGGAAGGGGGGAGCGTTGCCAGCGGAGTCGGATTGGTTCTGCTAGCTTCTTCTGGGGCTGGCCTAATACTACTGAGGATCTCATTTATCCGTAGTCTCGTATTTAATCCTGGATCGTTGATTTGGTCGTATCTTTCCTCGCTCGATTTCCTTAATGTCTCTTCAATGTTGCTCATCTGAAGGTTTTCATTCGTCATGTCCACCAAAGCCATGTGTTTGTTTAGTTGCTCCAGATAGGTCTTGAGACCAGCTTCCGAGTGGTCAGTTTCGGCGATGTTCCACCACTTGTCGCAAAATTTCTCTAATCTTATGGCTTCAAACATGAATTTTTTATTAAAAATTGCTGCTTCCTCTTCGTCACTCTGAGATTTCGCTCTTGTTTTCTTTGGTGCTTGGGGTAGGAGGGATTGTGGTTTTTCTTCACCTGTGCCCCCATTGTGTATTTAATTCAATAGGAAGAAATTGATTTAGGGGTTCTAAAATTGTATCAAAAGTTTCAGGGTGATTTGAGTTCTTTTGACCCACTGTATTTTGAGTTGTTTTTTATAAGTTGAGGGCCACTGTACTTTTGACTAGCGGGATTTGCATAAACAAGTGAGGGTGGGAAATACTTGTCTTAGCGCATCTAAGTCCAAGTATGTTTATGTGCATACAAATATATATATTCAGCGAACAGAAATAAATAGTGGTGGGCGGAGTTAATTTGCAAATTACCTAAATTAAATGGTGTTATAATAAGTACACCTAAAAGGAATTGAGAGAGTCAATAATGCGCTAATTAAGTTTGAATGTTTCAGGGACCGAAACAACGTTAAATATTTTGCAGTTTTAAGGCGGAGTTTGCCTTTTGATTTGGGACGAATACATATGTAAAATTTTAAGGGGAAAGTCTAGTGGAAACCTTACAACGGGTTGGTATATAAGTAAATATGTGATATGGGTATGTATATATATGGATGTATGTAAGAATCACAAATTTGAGCGTATTACCAATATACCTATGTATATATAAGAAGAGCTTAGCGGAATTTTATTAAATGAGAGAGATTTGCGCAAAACGGTATTTTGTACGGATTCTTTCCAAGATCTTGTCAACTTTACCGTAGATGAGTGCGATTATGTATTTGCTTAGGGGAATTCCGCTACACTTATATATGCATATGTTTTGGGCAAGGTGTACTTACTTTGGCATATTTTGTTTTTTACCACCTGATTTTTCTGTTGCGGGATTGTTGTTGTTGTTGTTGTCGGTCGGTGTCGCTGATGCTGTTGCGCTGGCGGCAGTATTGCTTTGCTGTTGTCGTGATGGTTTTGCTGCCGGGTACCACTTTTGCCGGTCTACTGCTCGTGGTTTAAAAAATTAATTAACTTTGTGGATGCGCTTTCAAACCACTTTGACAATGGTTTTTTTTTTATTATATACGTCTACTTTGGTTTTCTTTATTTTTCCCAACAAGAGCTACACTTCCTTTGTTTTATATATATTTTTTTCTTTAATATAAATCGTTTTTTTTTTTGTTTGATATATAGAAATTCTTTTATTTCTCTACTTTCTTCTCTTTTTTAATATTTTAAAACTTTGGTTTTTCTTCCTGTTTTCCGACAACTTTTTCCGTTTTTTTCCCAGCACTTAGCCACTGTAGCTTCACCTCACTCACTTTTTCAGTAAATTTGGTATATACTTTTGTTGCTTTTATTCTTTCTGTACTTGTATATTTGTATTTGTATGTATATATTTTTTAATATTTCACACATAATTTGCACTTTTATTTTATGTTTAATACTTTTCAATATAATGCATTTTTTTATTTTGAAACGTTTGTTTGTCTTTTTATGTTTTCAGCACTTTTACATTAGATAATTATATTAGCGCGTCGCGTCTACCGGCTTTTGTGTATTGTTTTTAATGTAATCGTATTTAATTATTATTTGAACTATATTCTTTTCTAGGTCGCTCGTTCACTGTCACTTGATGGTACCAAAGGACCATGTATAAAAGGCACTATATGGGGTAGAGGCACTATATGGGGTAGGGTGCAATAGAGAAGCCCTTCACTTCAATAAATAAACGCGCAAACACTTTCGGTTTAAATATAAATTACAAACTTTATTATAAATTATTTATTTTTTCAATTGACACTTAACTTTGAGTCGATTATAATACTTTAGGTTAGCGGCGTGAGCAGTTAGGTTGATGGCGAATAACTAATTTTCCTCCATTCCACTGGACCGTTTACTTCTTTTTCTGAGAGCATACATATGTATGTGGGTAAACAAAGATATGTGTACGCTAAACAGTAATTATGTTTCTTATTTGCAGGGTTCTTCAAACAGGTAAATATACATGGTATTCCAAAAGGGTGAGTATAGAATAAAGGTAACTAATTTTAAGCAAATATTTCATATAGGTAAATATTTCAAAGGTAAGTAAAAGGTAAGTATTTATAATATAAGTATTAGAAATTAATTCATTTCAATATAATTATAATTTTTCTTTTCAGATAATATGTATGTATTATATATATAAATTTATTTTAATCCTCAAACTCTATGAGGTTCTCGCTCATGTCTTTAACACAGAGAGAAAGCAAAATAACCAGCAGGCATGGTGGAGGGAACTTGGGTGCTGTCTACGCGGCGTAGGCTGTCACCCGTCCCATCTCCCTCTTGTACATACGTATATCCATGAATTTATATATATTCCGTATCTTGTACTGTATTTTATTATATGGAATTGTATTATATTGGATTAACCACAAAAGTAATGAATTGTATTTACCCTTAAATTCCCTATTGGGTCTCCTCATGGACGTGTGGCAGCCTCCACCGCGCAAAATCCACCAAGTCGAATTCGCCGCAAGCACAGGATGGCGATCTGGTATGATCGCCATCTGTCAGAAAACCACCACCTTCTGGTTATCAAAAATTTTAATATTGTTATTGTCATCTTTGCCAGTAAAAGACAAGTTTTTCCAACTAAATTTTCGTTTCGCGCAAATTATATTTATATAAATACAAAATATCCCGTTTATCGAAGTGAGCTTTTCCGAAGATCAAAAAAATCTATTGTAAAGAAGGTGGTTTTTCCTTGCTGTGCGTGTTGTGCAATAACGAATCAAATTTGTCCACATAATTATAATCATACAATTATACTGTATAATTGTACTCTTGGAAAACATAGTAGTTTGCGAATTTTATCCGGTTTGTGAAAAGTTGCTAAATATTAGCACTTTATGAAAAGGAAATATAATATTCAACGAAAGAAGACCCTTTTCCTGTGAATAAGCCATCTGGTTGTACGTTTTACTTATTATTTGATGTAATTGCGTTTACATTTGTACACAATAAAGTTTGATGAAGTAAATGACATTGCTATACAGTTCTTCTGCGAAATTCTTTCATTTAAAGATCTAGTAAATTTGGGAAAAGTGGTACCAACGTTCAATAAGCTTTGTGTTCTTTTGCGCATTCAAGTTATTGCCGATTTGTGAAGAAGTCAACCAGTTACGTTGGACTCAGAAGAGGCTTGAGTTTTCATGAAAAGAGGATATTTTCCAGCAGCATAGCTGGAAGAACGTATTTCGCAGCACCGGATTCTCGTGGAGTAGTCCAGCAACTTAGTCCATTGTGAAACCACATCATCGCCAGCACAGCCGTCAAGCGTCAGTACTGCCATACCCAGCACCCTATCACGACAAATTGGTGAGTAGCAACCTATAACATCTAATGGTCCTTCGTCGCCTTTGACGGAACCAGCCCCCTTAAAAAATAATAATACTCCTCAAAGTATATCCCCAATTAAAATTTGGCGATTCCCAAGAGCTATATATATAGATTTTCCCGCCATTTACATAAATTTCCCGCCAAAAAATACACTTTCCCGCCAGAAAAATATATACATATATACATATCGCGGTGCAGTACTGACCCAGCAAATCCCACTCATACTTTTACAAAATTAACTTGTGTCCCTTGCGGTATAACTTAATACATATCCCCACATCAGTATTACTCGGGATACCCAGCAGCAAATTCGGCCACATTCTCATAGTTTAAATTACCCAGCACTAAAATCTGCCCAACTGTTCCAGACTACTCCCAATTGAGTCTAACTGGTCCTAGCCGACTACACTCTCGACCAATAGGAAAACTTATCCCTTTGGTTTTCCCGTAGAAATAAACACTCGGCAATCTCCAAAATAACAAAAATTGCTAAAATAAAATTTAGCAAGTCCCTCTTTAGAATGACTACCGTGGTCGAAAATAAATTTATGTCCGAAACGGATCTCTTTTCGGATTACTGCGCTCGGTTCGGCACAACCGAGATCCAAGATAACACCGAGGTATGCCTAAAAATAAAAGATAAAAATATCGATGTGTTCTGGGAAAGGGTACAGAGCGCATATGACGCCGTCGTAGAGTCAGATGACAACGACCTTCCCGACGACTTTAAGGCCTCAGCCTTCAATAAATACCGCGCCTGCCTTATAGCGTATGAAGACACAAAGGCAAGAATAGGCGATCACCTCCAGCTAAGGGTAATAAGTAATCCCGTCCCCTCTACAACTACCACTCCCCAAGAAAATTCCGGGATGCACCTCAAAGTACCCGCCTGTGACACCGAAGTCTTTTACGGGAGTTATGATCAATGGCCGTCCGTCCGTGACATGTTCACGGCGGTCTATATCAACCACCCCAAACTCTCGAGCGCCCAAAAACTGTACCACCTCAGGTACAAGACCCAAGGAAAAGCCGCCAAATAGTAAAGCAATTCCCACTGAGCGATGACAACTTTGCTCTGGCTTGGGAAGCTCTGAAATCCCGGTACGAAAATAAAAGAGTCTTGGTCGACAATCAAATAAAAGTCCTCATGAACCTCAAGCCCATTCCAACTGAAAACAGCGAAGACATTCAGGGATTGCAATCCTCCGTTAATAACTAGCAACTCAACAAGTCTCGACAGACAGTTGGGACCCCATATTAATATATCTGGTAACCTCAAAATTGCCGGAAAATACAGCTGCGCTTTGGGAGCAATCTTTAAGCTCCAGAAGAGACCTACCGAACTGGTCCCAAATGGATCAGTTTCTGACTACTCGCTACGAGATATTGGAAAGGGTGGATCAATATATATAAAAAAGTATACGCCTGCAGAAAGTGCAAGCAGAACTCCCACACGCTACAAAGCTGCTTGCATTACAAAAAGCTGGCAATCCCTGAACGGAAAAAATTCGTGAGAGAAAGCAATCTATGCGAAAACTGCCTGTCCCAAACCCACCTCTTAAAAGATTGCACAAGCACAAGAACGTGTCTCTACTGCCAAGGTCGCCACAACTCCACCCTCCACGATACCGGACTATCACACCAAACCAATGGCCCTCGAAGTGCGACAGCCCAAGTAGCAACTAGTCAGGACGTTACCAACCTAGATTCCAACGAGGAACTTCCAACCACCTCAAACGCTGCCCGCATCCAATCTTTGCATGCAGAAAATGATAGCAAGATCATTCTCCCCACAGCGATAGTGTCCATAGAACACCGAGGGGACTGCTTCAGGCTCAGAGCCTTAGTGGATCAAGGGTCAGAGCATAGCTTCATCTCGTCGAAAGCTCAAATCAAGCTAGGCCTCCCATATACCCACTCCCTATTTGAAATATCGGGAATGGGAGTCGGAGTAGTACAAACCTCCAACAAGCTATGCTCACTGACCCTAGTCTCAAATGACCACAAGGTGAAAATAAAGGCTCAGGCAATAGTGCTACCTCGGCTCACTAGGCAACTCCCAACAATCAGACTAAATAACGACCAAATACGTAAATGGTCACACCTCAAGCTAGCAGACCAGAATTCTCAGAATCCCTCCAAAATCGATCTGGTGTTAGGCAGCGATCTCATCCCTCAAATCATGCTAAATGGCATAGAAAAGATCTCGCCCACACTGCTAGCACAAAACACGATATTTGGCTGGATAAAAAGTGGCCAAACCCCCGAAAAGGTCGGATCACACTCCGCTCAAACGTGGGAAGTGACGAATGTCCAGCTGAATGAACAGCTACGGCAATTCTGGGAAATCGAAGAAATACCCAGAGTGCGAGTGGAAACCCCAGAAGATAAAATGTGCGAAGACTCTTATCAAAGCACAACCACTCGCATGGATAACGGTCGATATATGGTTCGGCTCCCATTTAAATCAACATTCCCGAACGATATCGACCTAGGTCAATCCCGTACTGCAGCCCTACGACAGTTCCACGGCATGGAACGTTCCCTCTCAAAAAAGGGCGATCTCAAGCAGCAATACGACCAGGTACTCGAAGAATATCTGTCCCTAGGCCACATGGAAGAATGCAGTCCCAATGAAATAGAATCCCTGGCCAGACAAGAAGACAACAAAAGTCAGAGTTGTGTTTAACGCCTCTAAAAAGTCGGGTTCCGGTCACTCCCTCAACGATGTTTTATGTACCGGACCAACCCTCCAACCCGATCTCCGACTTATGTTGCTGAAATGGCGAACATATAAATATGTGTTTAATGGCGACGTCGAGAAAATGTACCGCCAAATTCTCTTGCACCCCGATGACCGAGACTACCAACGGATAATATTCCGAACCCCCGAACACAGTCCAATAAAGGACTACAAATTGAAAACGGTCACCTTCGGGGTTAACTGCGCGCCTTTCCTGGCTATTCGCACTCTACACGAGCTGGCGAAAGACATAGCCGATTCCCATCCACGCGCAGCCACAATACTAAAATCCGAGACGTATGTTGACGATATTTTATCTGGCAGTCATGATCTCCAATCAGCCGAGCAATCCCTAACAGAGACTATAGACGCTCTCAATTCAGCCGGCTTTCCCCTAATAAAGATCACGGCAAACCATCCCAACATCCTCCAAAAAATATCGAAAACTGATCTGCCGGAAACAAACTTTCTCGAGTTCGAAAAGACTAGCACCGCCAAGACCCTGGGCATCAAGTGGAACGCCCTAACGGACACCTTCTCGTATACCGTCGACTCAAATCCGGCATCCACTGCAGCCACGAAGCGACAAATTCTCTCCTCCATAGCAAAACTTTTCGATACCGCAGGGTGGCTAACGCCAATTATGATCCAAGCAAAAATCTTGATGCAAGAGCTATGGCTAGATGGGACTGACTGGGATGAGTCAGTGAAATCCCTCCGTCTCATCAAGTGGGAGCAGTTCGCCAAAAATCTCCCAACGATCTCGGATATTCAAATACCATGCTGGATAAACTACCACCCCGATAAACCAGTTGAGCTCCATGGCTTCTGCGACGCCTCGGAAAAGGCTTATTGCGCGACACTTTACGTAAGAACCACCGCAGGAACTCAAGTCTTCTCTCACCTTTTAGTCTCTAAAGGGAAAGTGGCCCCCCTGAAAACCATAAGTTTGCCACGACTAGAGTTATGCGGCGCGGTCTTATTAGCCAAGTTAGTCGCAGTTGTCCAATCCCATCTCGGCCTCAATCAGCGAAAGTTAACCATGTGGTCTGACTCCGAAATCGTTTTAGCCTGGCTTGAGAAACCACCTCATTCCTGGAAAACCTATGTCTCCAATCGAACTGCGCAGATCATCGACCTCATCGGCAATGCCACTTGGCGACATGTATGCAGCAAGGATAATCCCGCAGATATGGGCACCAGAGGATGCACCCCACTCGAGCTAGCTAACTCATCGCTATGGTGGAATGGCCCAGAGTGGCTTTCCCGACCCCCCGAGGACTGGCCAACACCAACGGTCAGAAATATTGTACCCCCCCGAACTTCGCCGAGTCGAATCACTGCATGCAGCGGAAGAGTCAGAAGACTTCTTGGAACGGTTCTCCTCCTATCCCCGCGCCCTACGCGTAACAGCGTACGTGTTAAAATTTGTAACTCGGCTTAGAAATGCTGTAGGAGGTAATCGTACCCCTAACGATCCCGCCCTCTCTTACGCCGACGTCATGCGCGCGAAAATCCGTCTGCTGAGCTTGACTCAGTCGAAATTCTTCGCTTCCGAAAGAGCCTCTCTCGAAAATTCAAAACCAATCGGAAAGCGAAGTCCCCTACTGGCACTTGACCCCTTCCTGGATACAAACGGGATTCTCCGTGCCAACGGAAGATTAGTAAACGCCGACATGACCTACAATGAGTGTCATCCTATCATTCTCCCCGAAAAGGCTAGATTTACTACCCTTTATATAAGGTTTCTATACGAGAGCTTCCTCCATGCGGACCTCCGCCTCCTGCAACAAGCTATGAGGCAGGAATTCTATACCCCCCGACTCAAACCTCAGCTGAAAAAATGTATTTTCCAATGTAAAGTCTGCACCATTCATATGCGACAAACGCAATCCCAAATAATGGCAGATTTACCCCCCCCCCCTCCCAACGATGCACTTTCGCGCCCCCCTCACTACTACTGGCGTAGAATTCGCCAGCCCGTTTCAAATCAAAGCTTCGATGCTCCGATCTCCAACCCTCGTAAAAGGTTATGTGGCCGTTTTCGTTTGCTTCACTACCAAGGCGATCCACCTGGAATTGTGTTCGGATCTCACTAGTAAGGCTTTTCTCGCTGCCTTCGCCCGGTATGTAGGGCGTCGAGGGTACCCGAAGCAAATGATGAGCGACAACGGCACTACATTCATTGGTGCTAAGCGAGCTACCGAAGTAGAGTTCGTCACCTTCCTCAACGAAGTCTCGACAGATATTGTCCAAAAGTATGCGCCACAAGGCATCGATTGGAAATTTATACCCCCCGGCGCACCCCACATGGGCGGATTATGGGAAACTGCCGTCAAAAGCTTTAAAACCCATTTTAAAAAGGTTGCCGGAACACACAGCTTCACCTTTGAAGAATTCTCGACTCTATTAATTCGTATCGAGGCCGTTCTCAATTCTCGCCCTATCTCCACGCTTTCCCAGGACCCAGCGGATCTCACCGCCCTCACACCTGGCCACTTTCTCCGAGGCGCACCCCTTCTCGCCATCCCCGAGCCGAACTATGAACACTTCTCTATGATCAACCGTTGGGAACGGTTGAAAGTTTTACATCACCAATTCAGCAAACGCTGGAAGAATGACTATCTCATGGAGTTACATAAGCGTTATCGATGGCAAACCCATCAACCTTCCCCTAAAATCGGCGATCTAGTCGTCATCAAGGAAGACAACCTACCCCCTACCGAATGGCGCCTAGGACGCGTGGAAGACACCCATCTAGGAAGAGACGGCCATATTCGAGTAGTCGACATGCGCACCCAGAATGGGGTACTCACCAGGCCCATTACCAAATTGTGCTTTCTACCGCCCTCCGAACCTGACTCAGGCCCTCAAGGCTCAATAGCATCCCCAGAACATAATACAGTCCACCTCCCTGTGCTATCGTAAAATCAACAGAAACAATCTTAACCCCTATCAACACTCACTCCCAACCTCACGAGTGACTAAAACGTAATTTTATCCTATCTTCCTCAGATGGATCGTCAGCGCCCTCCTGTGCCCGCACCACGCCGTTCGCTGGAATCGCGAGTCATACCGCCCGCAGCCCCGTCACGACGCATCAACCCCGCGGTGGCCGATTACCGCAAGTGCCGGCTATGCCTGCAACATCACGCTCTGTCGGTGTGTCCTCTTTTCAAGGCAATGCCAGCTCACCAACGTATGACCATCGTCAAGGCACACAAATTTTGTGCAAATTGCTTAGCATTATCGCATCGCACCCACGACTGCAACTCAAACGAACGATGCCGGGACTGCGGGGGCTTCCACCACACTCTGCTACACTGCGACACCGGAGGCCGCCAAGCACCACCCGTAGAGGAATCCCTTCCACAACCACGCCGCCGCGTCGCTAGGCATCCCCGTCGCCGACGTCCACAGCAGACTACTACGGCTAATGGTCGCGCGCCAACCGCGCATTCAACCCCGCGACCCAGCGTTGGAGATCGTACTATACGATGCACCGAACCGGATTGCGCACGTCAACTTACAAACATAAAGTTGGAAAAATATTAATTCAAGAAGCAGTTCGGGCTCTGACAGAGCTGCAGCACACGTTAGGCGCTTAGTACGCCTAGGCGGGCCAGGATGTCTACGCGGCGTAGGCTGCCACCCGTCCCATCTCCCTCTTGTACATACGTATATCCATGAATTTATATATATTCCGTATCTTGTACTGTATTTTATTATATGGAATTGTATTATATTGAATTAACCACAAAAGTAATGAATTGTATTTACCCTTAAATTCCCTATTGGGTCTCCTCATGGACGTGTGGCAGCCTCCACCGCGCAAAATCCACCAAGTCGAATTCGCCGCAAGTACAGGCAGAAAACCACCACCTTCTGGTTATCAAAAATTTTAATATTGTTATTGTCATCTTTGCCAGTAAAAGACAAGTTTTTCCAACTAAATTTTCGTTTCGCGCAAATTATATTTATATAAATACAAAATATCCCGTTTATCGAAGTGAGCTTTTCCGAAGATCAAAAAAATCTATTGTAAAAAAGGTGGTTTTTCCTTGCTGTGCGTGTTGTGAAATAACGAATCAAATTTGTCCACATAATTATAATCATACAATTATACTGTATAATTGTACTCTTGGAAAACATAGTAGTTTGCGAATTTTATCCGGTTTGTGAAAAGTTGCTAAATTTTAGCACTTTATGAAAAGGAAATATAATCTTCAACGAAAGAAGACCCTTTTTCTGTGAATAAGCCATCTGGTTGTACGTTTTACTTATTCTTTGATGTAATTGCGTTTACATTTGTACACAATAAAATTTGATGAAATAAATGACATTGCTATACAGTTCTTCTGCGAAATTCTTTCATTTAAAGCTCTAGTAAATTTGGGAAAAGTGGTACCAACGTTCAATAAGCTTTGTGTTCTTTTGCGCATTCAAGTTATTGCCGATTTGTGAAGAAGTCAACCAGTTACGTTGGACCCAGAAGAGGCTTGAGTTTTCATGAAAAGAGGAAATTGTCCAGCAGCATAGCTGGAAGAACGTATTTCGCAGCACCGGATTCTCGTGGAGTACTCCAGCAACTTAGTCCATTGTGAAACCACATCATCGCCAGCACAGCCGTCAAGCGTCAGTACTGCCGTACCGAGCACCCTATCACGACAAATTGGTGAGTAGCAACCTATAACATCTAGGTGTATTACCTCAATCGTGAGGAACTTCTCAAATACGCATCCGAGTTTAGGCTGGAAGACAGCGCCTAGCAGGCTTCATCCAGACGAAAGGTACCGACACAAGATTCCAGGAACGATTCACAGAATTAGCCCTACAGCACGCCCGACCAAAAATCACGGTAAGCCCACCAACTCCGAAAGAAAACACCGAGCAAGCATTGCCAGGCGGCAACGCACAGGAAAACAGCAACGAAACAACCAGGCACGAATAGGGGTCATCAACACCGCCATACACCATGTACCAATCAACATCACATGCTAATATTATGGATCGCGTACGGAAATGGGGCTTGCGATACGACGGAGGTAAGGACCCGCTGGGGTTTATTGAAAGGTTCGAGGAGCTGGCGGAAAGTTACGAAATTAGCCGTAACTCTATTCCATGGGCGCTACCAGAATTACTCGAGGATAAGGCACTGGTACGGTTCCGCAACAACAAGCGACACTGGCAGGAATGGGAATCCTTCAATAGAGTCTTCCTGAAATTTTTCTTGAGTTCACGATATTTCGAGCATTTATACGATGAAATCAGGCAGCGTGTCCAAAGGCCAGGTGAGAATTTTAAAGATTACGTGTTATCATTACAGGGGCTGATGCGACACTCCGACTACACCAGTGCCCAGAAGCAAACCAGGATATATAGAAATGCCCGCAGAGAGTACCAGCTCTATGTCAAACGAAACGAGTTCGACAGTCTGGAGGAGTTGGTGAGTCTGGTCAAGGACTATGACAACATTACCCCAGACAAGAAACCATTGAGACCAGCAGTAATACCTTTCATCCCACGACGACAAGGGGAAAGGTGCCAATATTTGCACGACCAGGATGCCCACCAAAGGCAAGAAAATCCACAAAAAACATACGAGGCAAACCATTCGCATGCACAACAACAAGGACACATCGATCCACAGACCGCATGCAGGCGATGCGGCAAGAGCGGACAGTTCGCTTACGGGTGCCGCAATGCTCGTCGCGAATTCTGTTGGCTATGCGGCCGACAAGGCGTACTTACGTGCGACTACTATCGTGGGCAGCAGGTAAACGGCGAGAGGCCCCATTGGCATCGAGTGGTGGGGCCTCCAGCAGCACAACCTCGTATGCAGTTAATCCATTTAGGCAGACCCAGGTGCGAATCCTAGCTGCAGTAACGCTAGGTGGAGAAGAGGTAATAGCATCGATTGACACTGGAGCTACAAGGAGTTTTGTGAGCGAAACAATGGTGGCGAAACTAAACGCGCACAGTTTGGAAGACACACGGGTGGTGATGGGCGATGGCAGAGCAAAGAGGTTAGCGGAAGCAGTAGATACAGAGGTGAAATTGGGTGACCAATTGCATCGGAGTCAATTACTGGTGTTACCAGGATTGCTAGACAGTGCCGTGATCGGTACCGATTACCTGGCAAAAGCTAAGCTGGAGCTAAAATGTGGCAAGCAAGCATTGCAACTACGAGCAGACGACCAACAGCGGGAAATAGTAACATGTACAACGATGATAGGAAGCACACATCCATATGTCGACGAGAATTTGAGGCAGGAATCAAGCAGCCTAGTGGCCGAAAGTGCTGAGGCAGCAGTGAGTAAATTTTTAAAACGTGAATTGCAGAAGTTTGAAGAGATGTCGGGAGTATCTAACGTTCCCGAGCACAAAGTTTTTATGCGAGATGACCGTCCGATTAAACAGAGATATTTCCCCAAAATCCCAAGGATGCAATAAATTATAAACAAAGAGATCGACGAGCTCATCGAGAAGGGTTGCATTGAGCCATCGCACAGCCCTTATAGTGCCTTTATAGTATTGAAAAAGAAGAAAAATTGTAAGTAGAGGCTCTGCGTTGACTACCGGCAGCTCAACGCTAGCTCAGTACCGGATGCGTACCCATTGCCACGCATACAGCATATCCTGGACAGACTAAGAAATGCGCACTTTATTAGCAGCTTGGACCTAAAGAATGGTTATTGACAAATCCCCATGGAGGGGAATAGTAAGAAGTACACCGCATTTACAGTACCTGGGCGCAGATTATACCAATGGAAAGTAATGCCCTTTGTTCTACATTCTGCCCCATCCACCTTTCAGAGAGCACTCGATCGTGTCATTGCCACAGAGTTGGAACCACACGCGTTCGCTTACCTGGACGATATTATCATCACTAGTACTACATTGGAAGAGCATGTAGGGCATATCAAAGAAGTTTTCGAGCGGCTGAGACGAGCGAACCTTAAGATCAATCCGGAGAAGTGCGAGATCTTTAAGAGAAGTTTGAAGTATTTAGGTCATGTGGTAAGCGAAGAGGGGATCCACACAGATCCGGACAAAGTTGCGGCCATAAAAGAACTTACACCACCGCGCAATATACGAGAGTTACGACGCTTCTTGGGAGTAGTTTCATGGTACCGAAGGTTTTTTCCCGATTTTTCGCGAGTCTCGCAACCACTGACGGCGATATTGAAGAAGGGCTGCAGATGGAAGTGGTCCAATGAACAACAGTTAGCATTCGAAGGTTTGAAGAGCGCGCTTATGCAAGCGCCAGTATTAGCTTGTCCTGATTTTACAAAACGATTTAGATTACAGACAGACGCTAGTGATTCGGTGCAGTCCTCATGCAGGGATTAGACGACCAGGAGCGGGAATAGCGTATGCAAGCCGACGGTTGAATAAGGCCGAGACAAACTACTCGCCCACGGAGAAGGAATGCCTAGCAATAGTTTGGGCGATCAGAAAGATGAGACCATACCTAGAAGGATACAATTTTACGGTGATCACAGACCATCTGGCTTTGAAATGGCTGAACGCAGTCGAGAGTTTATCAGTGCGAATTGCTAGGTGGGCGCTCGAACTACAACAATATTCATTCGATGTACAATACAGGAAGGGAAAAATGAACGTTGTAGCAGATGCGCTTTCGCGGCAACCTTTGGAGGAGCAGTTGGGCACCGTGACGATCGAACAAGATGATATTCACTGTAAATGGCTCACAGCAAAGATGATCGAAGTGACGAAAACCCCAGAGAAGTTTCCGGATTACGTGATCGAAGCAGGAAGACTATATAGACAAATGGCAAATCAAGCAGACGGCGAAGATGCAGTTCCTTGGAAGTTATGTGTACCGACATCGCAGCGGCGGAGAGTACTCCACGAAATGCATGACACTCCAAGTTCAGGACATATGGGTATACGGAAATCGATAGCGCGTGCAATGACTCGTTACTACTGGCCCGGGATGTTTAGAGACGTGAGGAAGTATGTGCAGCAGTGTCACGAGTGTCAGGTGTACAAACTCAGCCAACAACGAGCTGCAGGTAAGATGCTCACACAAATATCTGAAGGAACTTTTGCGACAGTTTGCGCAGACTTTGTGGGGCCGCTTCCGCGCTCAAAGCACGGAAACACGATGGCGTTAGTATTTGTAGATCGATTTTCAAAATGGGTTGAAGACATAGCGATACGGAAGGCAACAACTGATAACCTAATTCGAGGACTGAGAGAACGTGTTTTGGCTAGATTTGGTGCACCAAAAGTTTTGATCAACGATAATGGAGCACAATTTGTAAGTAGAAACTTTAAGAAGTTTTTGCAGGAGGTCAGAGTAAAACAACAACTAACGGCACCATACACACCGCAAGAGAACCCTACGGAGAGAGCTAATCGGAATATCAAGAGGATGATAGCACAATTCTCGGGGAAGGAGCAGCGCAATTGGGATGAGTTACTGCCAGAAATAACACTAGCACTAAACACAAGTGTATGCGAGTCAATAGGCTACAGTCCAGCATACGTTTCGGTACAGGCCAAGAAGGAATGATTCTGGGCAAAAAAACAGCGAAAATGAAGGAAGTTTACAATGTGGTACGTCAGAAAAAACAACGATCATCCACGGAGCAGGCGCGATACTACAATCTGCGCAGAAGGGAATGGCAACCGTCTGTAGGCGACCTAGTATTGGTGAAAGAGTAACAGTTGTCCAAAGCAGTGGGAAATTTCGCGGCCAAGTTAGCACGCAGATATAGCGGTCCACATCGAGTAATGAACTTCGTATCACCGGTTATCGTAGAATTGGACAAGGTATACAAAGGCAAAAGAAGAACGGCACCCGTGAGTGAACTAAAGGCATACCATCAAGGCGAAGTGGAGAACAATGATCGACGGGAGCCAAGTCCAACGCAGGAAGGACAAAAGGAGACGGAACTTCCCGAATCTCGGCGCCGAAACGAGGTGAATACACACCGTGATAAATCGCAGAGTATACACATTTCAGAGATCCCAGATGCAGACGAGTCGCAGTCATCGAACCCAACTAGAGAAACACCAAGTACGTCAACAGCACAGTTTGTAACCCAGGTCCCGTGTATGCAACAACAGGCAGGTCGTAACGCTGTTAACATATGCGGTTCACTGTCGCTAGCTAACTCAGCAGCAAAGAATTCAAAGATCGAACATGCACCCGAGAATAGATAAATGGTCGCCAGAAACCAGAACGGAGTGAGGTTAGCAGTAGGACACGACTACCCGTCAACTATAGAAAACGAGATACGGATGGCAATGGAATACGCCAACTACGTGGCCAGCCAACATAATTATGATTATTTCGTAACGTTTCATTTCAGGCCAAGAACGTATTACCCTACAACAGAAAACGGTCACACGATACGCGAGGCAATATCGTTCCAGCCACATAGATTCGCCATCCAAGAGAGGACTACAAGTCTCGCGTAATGACGGAAGAACCATACCACGGCAGGTGAGGGGAGAGTGGGATGACCCCAAATCCACAGGCTTTAGAGTCCCCCACTAGAACTCACTAGTTTATACCACATAAATGTTTCATATAGCGTGAGTTACATACATCATATAATATTTCGCATTCATTGATTTACATATACACGTTCATATATCATACCATATCCACTACCTAAAATACGGCCATTTACTTAATACATTTTTTTTCGCAAACAAATATTTTTCCCATGTCATATGAATCTTTCGGTAGATACGAAAACATACCACTGTGCAGCCCCATGCAATGAAAGCCTCTGCTAGCGTCACTGACCGCATAACAAAACATTTATCACTAAGCAACACATCAAATGAGGAATAAGGAAGAAAGCAAAAAAAAACTAACAAAAAACACTCGCAACAAGTGGAACTTTCCTGCAAAGCACTACCAACAATGCAAAAATATGTTTCGGGATAGAACGCCGCCTGGAAAATTACAGTCTAATACAAAAGACGGATTCGTATAAATACGGGCCGCAACCTGGAGGACAACCAAAAAGTGAGTCAACATGGAGAAGTCAAGTTCAAACATAAATAAGTACGCGGTGGTAACAGCCACAGACGACTCCCTTAAGATCACCATAAAGCGAGTCTTACATACGACGGGCCCAGTGCCAACAGATACGACGGGTCCAATGCCAACCCATACCACGGGCCCAGTTCCAACAGAGGAGGAGTATACCGGCGAAGAAGCCAGCTCGGTTCGTAGCCCGGTCTAGGAAGACAATATCGAGGAAGAGGTCAGCGAAATTGGCAGCGTCTGTACGGAACAGTTCGGGCAGATCATCAGCGAAGACGAAGGTCCGATATACAGCCCGGCTTACGAAACGGTATCTGAATATAGTTTGGGATACGAAGAAGACGACGAAGCAATGGTAAGGGCGCCGACACCTATCTCGATTTCATCGGAAAGCGAGGCCAGCAATGAAGAGGCCCCACGAAGACAAGGAGAGCCCTCCATACGCCAAGAGGACACTGCAGAGCACGGCCGAGGGTTCGTAGACTATAATCGGCGCACAAATTTGAGGATGCGAATCTACTATGGCGACCTTACTGGGGAATAGACGGCCCAACCACCGGCAAAACTACAACGGCGCCGAAGAAGACTGCACCCCTGTCGACCGAAATGATGTGCTGAGTCTCACAGCAAGCGACGACGTGGCGTTGGTAGAATCGGCCAGCGGTAACAACATTGGAGAAGTCAGCAACTCGCAAGACCTGATCGGAACGATGGCTCCAGGAATCCACAATACCCGACACATGGGAGAATAACTCAGGCGTTGATCCTCTCCCAGAAGCTCTCGTCAGAGAAATTGAGGCACACCTTCAGAAGACGCAGCAGAAGAGAGGGAAGCGAACGTTCCGGCGTGGCATCGACGGCAACAGCTACAGAGTACGTTTCACCAGGACCGGCCTCGTAAGGATAGGCCTGATTCTAGCAGGCGAGGGGAGAGTGTGAGGACCCCAAATCCGAAGGCTTTGCTGCCGGTAGCTGCTGATGGCGATGCACATATACTTGTTCGTTGGTCATATGCGGTATTGCGGAGCGTTGTAAGGATCTGTATCCATTTTAGAGAAGCCATTTCCGCTGTGAAGTGTTATTTTATTAATCCTGGTGCACCTTCCTTGCGTCCCGTGTAGCGCATTACCCTCTCCATGGCCTCCAACACATAGACGCCACAATCGCTGTCGTTCTCCTGTTGTAGTACCGTTAGCTGCAGTTCGTGGGCTGCGAAGTCGTCGCGGCCGTACTTCTGCTGGTATTACCATCGCAAGAAGTCGTGCCGTGTCTTGGCTGCGTATGGCCTCCAACCTTTTTCTCTTGAGTCCGCGACCCATATGTATCGCTGGTGCCAGCACTCCCTGCCGGTATCTTGATGACTCGGGTGACTTCTTGGGTGGCCAGAGCTATCGGATACCAATGGTTGGCTACGTTGTGTGGTGCGAGTACCACGCGCTTCCCCAATATGTCGGGCTTCCGGAGCCAGCGATGTATACGCCAATACCTCTCCTCGTTCCTCCCTGGCTTAGCTTATTTCCAGACGACGAATGGGCTGAGGGCGATGGTCTGTCCCCCGTACTTGGCCTGCATGCCCTTTGTCCACGCGTCTATTATTGCGTCGGTTAGCCAGCGTGATCCCTCGAGCGACCGTAGGTTCATCTCATACAGGGCGATCCCCTCCGGCCCCGATGGGTAGACTAGCTCTGGCCCATTTGTTTGCCCTGGGGTTGTACCTTCGTCTGAAGAGAGCTCGATGGTCGGCGTCTCTTGCACCACGAGAGTATCGTTTGTGGTAGGGTTCATTGCGGAGGCGTCGTCGACGTTGGCCTCTAATGTTACACCAATATTGGCGGTAGTTTCGCTGCAGATTGCCGCGTTGTCGTTGGCGTCGGCTTCCTTGTCACTTTCTGCTTCATCGCTGGAGGCGGCTGTGCTGCTGTTTACGCTGAATGGACTGCCGCTGGTGTCGGTTGAGCTGATGCTTGTTCTTGTGGTATAAAGGCGGTCTTGTTAAGGTTTCTCCCCCTTCGCGTTGATTGCTTTGTGTGCGCTAGTACCCTCCGCCATTATACTTCCTACGGTGCAGGTTGGATATGGCTTTGGTGACTTAAGGGCGTGTATGGGTTCTGCCCAGGCTGCAGTGCGTGCGGCCGCTGCGAGCGGAATGACTGTGCGCCATATTTTTGTTTCGGTGGCGGTTGTTTGTA
Organism: Eurosta solidaginis; assembly: GCF_040869045.1. Lineage (NCBI taxonomy): Eukaryota > Metazoa > Arthropoda > Insecta > Diptera > Tephritidae > Eurosta > Eurosta solidaginis. The sequence goes on along the minus strand of NC_090324.1, from coordinate 145,266,400 downwards.
CGGTGGTTGTCCGTGCGGCTACTGTGTACGCTGTTGCAGTACGCCGAGCGTTGGCTTGCGCCGTGCGTTCGCATGCTGCCCCGGTAAGTACCCCTGTGGTAGTGCTTGCTGCATTGTCCGGCGCGATAACTACGTGCGTGGCGGTAGCATCGCTGACGGTGGCATATGCGGAAGTTATGCGCGGGTGCGCTGACGGTGTGCGTGGCAGCGCTCTTACGGATAGTACGGTCAGTGTGGGTCAACTCCTCATGGCGTTTCGCTGCGTGCGTGGCGTTGTTGCGAGCCGAGCTGGCACTTCGAGGGGTCTCACCTGCTTGTCCCAGCATCGTGGTTCTGGGCCGTTTCGCCTCTATTTCACCGATACGTTCGCGTACGCGTTTCACGCTCTCAAGTCACTTGCGTTGTTGCTCCATTCTTGATAAATCTCGGTTTATTAAAATCTCTGCCTTGCGAGTAAGCGGTGTTGTCACTTTGATCGTCAGTGATAGAATGAAAAATGATATTGGTTGTTGTTCCTTCGCTGGTTAGTGATAGGATAAAAAATGATATTGGGTGTTGTCCCTTCGCTGGTCAGTGATAGAATGAAAAATGATATTGGTTGCTGAGTCCTTCTTGTAAAAAGACCATTTTTTCTTTCCCGTAGTTCTAACTATAGTTCTGCGGTATCGGCCGCGTAGTGTAATTTTAATTCGCTGATGTTCGGCGTTTTCTCTTTTCCTCAGTAGACTTTCTCAAGCGTGGCAGCCTCAACAGGGTACAGTCCTACATTTCTTGTACAAGGGCGTGAGCCCCGATTACCGGAAGCATTCTACGACGAAATAAACGTCGGAACTGGTACGAATCCCACAACGGCAGAGGATAAACCCAACAGGTTGCAGGAGGCAATTAAGATAGTTAGGCAGAATATGGAGCGTGCTGCCACCGACCAAGCTAGGCATTATAATCTTGCCGGAGAAAGTGGAACCCTGAAATCGGTGAACTAGTTCTAGCAAAGGAACATCACCTATCCAATGCCGAAGAGGGCTTTGCCGCAAAACTGGCGCCATACCAAATATTGGGATACATATCACCAGGACTAGTTCACCGATTTCGGGGTTCCACTTTCTCCGGCGAAGATTATAATGCCTAGCTTGGTCGGTGGCAGCACGCTCCATATTCTGCCTAACTATCTTAAATGCCTCCTGCAACCTGTTGGATTTATCCTCTGCCGTTGTGGGATTCGTACCAGTTCCGACGTTTATTTCATCGTAGAGTGCTTCCGGTAATCGTGGCTCACGCCCTTGCACGAGAAATGCAGGACTGTGCCCTGTTGAGGCTGCCACGCTAGAGTTTATGGCAAGCTCGATTTGGGCAGGAGATCGTCCCATCCGTTATGTCTCGATTTGGTGAGTTGTGTTATGATCCTTTTCACGGTCCGATTATCGCCCTCCGTAGGGTTCTCTTGGCGTGTATAAAGTGCAGAGAATTGCTGCCGTACCCCAATATCTTGGATGTAAAGTTTCCATACTATACTGGTGAATTGCACGCCGTTATCCGAGATGAGTATTTTGGGTACGCCGAATCTTGCGATGATTCGTTCTCTGAAAGCGCGGCGGAGACCCTCTGCCGTGGCTCGCCTCATCGGGACTAACTCCACCGATTTGCTGAAACGTTTGAAGGACACTTATAGCAAGGTATTATCATGTGTGGAGCGTGGTAGGGGTCCATTGAAATCGACGCAGACGGTGGCGAGTGGCTCCTGTGCTACCTGTGAGAGCATTTTCCCGGTTGGCTTCTGTTGCCCCTCCTTATACTCGTGGCACGACTCGCATTGGCGTACGTAACGACTGATGTCGCGGAACATTCCTGGGCCATAATAGCGGTTGGCGATCCTTGCCACTGTCCGGCGAATACCCATATGTGCCGCGCTTGTTGTTTCGTGGTTCTCTTGTAGTGCACGCTGTCGGAGCGGGGTGGCAAGCACAATTTCCACGGCACTGTATCCTCGTCGTGGGACCTGCATGGAATGTTACGATAGAGTTGTTCGTCCACTAACACATAGTTGGCGTACTTCTCCTGGTTGGTGCGTACTTCATCGATCCGTCGCTGCCACAACTTGCATTGTGGGTTCGTTATCGTGGTCTGTAGTAGGATCTCCAATGGTTGCCGGGAAAGTGCGTCCGCCACCATATTTAGTTTCCCTATCCTGTACTCGATATCAAAGGCGTGCTGTTTTAGTTCCAGGGCCCATCGTGCAATACAGCCTGAAGGGCTCTCGATGGAGTTCAGCCACTTCAGCCCCAGGTGATCGGTTATTACGTTGAAGCGGTAACCTTCAAGATTAGGCTTCACTTTGCGAATTCCCCATACGATGGCCAGGCACTCCTTCTCGGTGGGTGGATAGTTGATTTCTGCTTTGTTTAACTTCCGACTAGCGTAGGCAATCACGCGCTCACCGCCGTCCAAGTCTTGTGTCAGTACTGCTCCCAGGCCGAAGTTGCTTGCATCCGTCTGTAGGGTAAATTTCTTTGTGAAGTCTGGGCATGCGAGTATAGGGTCCTCAGTGAGTTTCTGCTTGAGAGTTTCGAACGCCCCTTGCTGTTCGTCTCCCCACCTCCAATGCTTTGCCTTCTTTAGTAACGCTGTGAGCGGTTGACTTAACGTGGGAAAGTCGGGCACGAAGCGGCGGTACCAGGATGCTATCCCCAGGTATTGGCGTACTTCTTTGACGTTGGTCGGTGGTTTCAGCTCCTGTATGCCGGCAACTTTCTCGAGGTCCGTGTGAATTTCGTTGTCGCTGACTACGTGGCCCAAGTAACGTTCCTCCTTCTTGAAAAAATCGCATTTCTCAGGGTTTATTCTTAGATTGGCGCGCTGTAGTCGTAGTAATACTTCTCGTAAATTCTGTATATGTTCTTCCAACGTAGAGCCTATAACGAATATGTCATCCAGATAAGCGAAGGCGTGCGGTCCCATTTCCGGCCCGACGACCTTGTCCAGCGCCCTCTGAAACGTTGCAGGTGCTGAGTGTAGCCCGAATGGCATGACGCGCCATTGAAACAGACCTGGACCTGATTCGTTGAAAGCGGTGTAGGGGCGGCTATCAGTTTCCAATGGTGTCTGCCAGTAGCCGTTTTTGAGGTCCAGGCTACTGATGTATTTCGCCCGCCCTAGTTTATATAGTATGCGTTGTATCCTTGGCAAGGGGTATGCATCTGGTACTGATCGGGCGTTCAGCTGCCGATAGTCTACGCATAGGCACCACTTGCCGTTCTTCTTCCGGTTTAACACGATCGGTGCGCTGTGTGGGCTACGAGATGGCTCGATGCATCCCTTCGCCAGGACTTCGTCGATCTCGGTGTTGATGATGCTGTGCATTGCTGGATTTCGTGGGAAGTTCCGCTGCTTTATTGGGCGGTCGTCTGTCACGTTGATCCTGTGCTCGGCCGCGTTAGTCACCCCGGTCATCGTCTCGAATTTCTTGAGTTCATCCGTCAAGAATACACGTATGCGGTATGCCTCGTTCTGATGGCTGCCAGTTTGTGTATTCCTGGTGTCATGACCTTGTTCAGGGCATGTGATAAAGGCCGTCGCGCAGTGACTTTGGGGTAACGTTCGGATTTGATTTCCGTTGGTCATTTGACTCGGTTCTGCTATTGGGTTCGAGCTCCCGGGCAACATTTGCCATGTTTCGGAACACTCGAAAGTGACGCAGTTATTGTCATTGCTGGAAACAGTTCGGGTGGTTTTTATTAAGTGGTTGTTGTGAGGACAGTTCGAGTAAGCCACGTTCGCGGAGGCTTGTGTGATGGAGCTGCCATGATTCGTCCTTTCGGGTTTCTGTTCTCTGGTGTTCTTTCGTCTTTGGTGTCTTCTTTTGGTCTTCTCGGGGTCCTCGTTCGTAGGAACCGGTTCGCTCCTATCGCATGCCACTGGTGGTGTGATAACACATAGTGTCGGTGCGCTCTGCCTAAACGGGTCGGTTAGAAGGATGTGACTTCCCCCGCAGTATACTGTGGCTCCAATTCCCCCTAGCGTGTCCAGGCCGATTATGATATCATCGATGGCTCCTCCGGGCACAACATGTAACACGATGTGGTGCGATGACTCAGCAAGGTGTACTTCCGTCCCAATGGCGTCGAAGATTTGACTGCTAGTACCGTCGGCCATGGTTATTTGGAGGGCTGTGGTTATCCTTTCTCCGCCTCCTGAGTTTACCATGAGTTATGCTACGACCGTTGATACGAAATTTCGCTGCTTTATGTCATCCTCCAGACGCTCGAAATACCTGGCCGGTAAGAAATATCGGAGGAAATCACGCTTGAACGCCGCCCAGTTGGTCCAGTGTTCGTTGTTTTTGCTGTACCACTGTAGGGCGGTGTTGCAAAGTAACTCCGGCATAGTTTTCGGGAGGAGGTCTGCAATTACCATGTATACTTCTGCCAATTCTTCCAATCGTTCTATGAAGGCTAGGGGGTCCCGTCCACCATCGTATTTCACCGACCACTTCCGTACTTGATCAATGACGGGTGCGATTACGAGAGCCGATGCCTGATTACCTTGGGCTGCCACATGATTCGAGTTTACGGTGTTTGTTACGGGTGGGCACTGGGATGATGGTTGTAGGTTCTGTGTCGGAAATGTAAATTGTGTCGGTTCCGGTGTCTTTGTTGGACCTCTAGCTCCCGTTTCACATGGCGTCGGTGGGATTGGTATCTTTGATCCACCCTCGTTCTCTGAGTTGGTTTCTGCGGCCCTGTTTTTGGCCTCCATAGATATGAATTTTGCGTATATCTCGGAGTCGGTTGGTGCCTTGGAAATTGTTAGGACTATCCGTTTTCGGATCTCCCGCATTGCGCCTGTGTGCGCGATGTCTAGCTCTTGGGCTATGGTCACCAGCTGCTCTCTGGCGACATTATCCAGCCACGTTGTATCGAGTGGCTCAATCATGTTGTTAATTTTTTTCGAGCTTTTTCCTGTGAATAGTAGGTTATATGACTTGGAGGGTGCCTGCTCGGGCGCCAATTGTAACGAAGCTTTCCCTGTGCCCCGATGCTTCTTAACTAATTGGGGTATACTTGCCGTGTCCAGGTTTCGTACAATAAATTTTTACTTTAGGGCCCTCTTCCAAGTCGTACAAATTCGCTTTATTTAAATTCGCTTTATAACAAACTTATCCTAAAATTTCATTACATTTCAATTCTTTACTTTATTTTGTATTTGGTATCGGTGTGGGTAACGGTTAACCCAAGTCCTGTTGGCGTGCCTGCTGGTGTGCTTACTTATGTGGTTGTTACTCTACTTTATGTATTTTCTATTTATTTTGTTGTTTTATTGGCTAACGCACCACCAGTTCCCGTTAGCGCGTGGTTATTGGACGTCTCATTGATGACGCTCTGTTGTTGTTGGCGCTGGCGTTGCGCTGGCTGTCGCGATTGATATTTCGTTACTGAGGACGCTCGATTATAATAGGTATGCGGCCACTGACAACGCTCGCTGATGATTCTTTGACGCTAGCGTCACGATTAGTATCTAGTCACTGAGGCCACTTGAATAAAAGGATATGTAGTCACTGAGGACGCTCGTTGGCGACGCGTTGACGCTGGCGTCGCGGATAGTATTTCGTCGCTGGGGACGCTCGATGATAATGGGTGGTCGGCCACTGGTGATGCTCGTTGGTGACGCGTTGACACTGGCGTCGCGGTTAGTATTTAGTCACTGAGGACGCTCGATGATTATGGGTATGCGGCCACAGGGACGCTCGTTGGAGACGCGTTGACGCTGGCGTCGCGGTTAAAATGAAGTCACTGAGGACATACGATGATAGCGCTATGCCGCTGCTGATGCTGGCTTCGCGGTAGTATTTAGTTACTGAGGACGCTTGAAAATAAAAAGAGAGTCGCCGAGGAAGCTCGTTGATGATGAGTGTACTGTTACTGGGGCGCTCCGTGACGAGAAATATGCGGTCGCTGGGCGCTCGTTGAGGGCGGGTGATGCTAGCGTCGCAGTTCTGTAGCGCCTCCCGTCCGTAGATCCAGTTTACGTTCACAATGCCGGGCTATACCGTTTGTTGGCGTTGTTGGCCTGCAGCGATAACGGCTCGCCCCACGGTCGACTGTGATGAATCGGCGGAGCGCAGCCTTAAGCGTTCAGTGACGGGGAAACCCACATACTCACTTGCAGCTCAGTCTGCGTATACGTGGGGTGATGATGTCTCTTGTTGAAGAAATATACGAGTTGTCGCCTCCCGTCCATAGATCCGATTTACACTCACCGTGCCGGGCTACACCGTTGCTAGCGTCGATGGCGCAGTTGTTAGCGCGGTAGGTCGTGTCGGCGCTGGTATGGTTTACTGACTGGGTCGACGTCGGCGTGGCTTTTTGTGATAACTGTACTCACCCGCATTGGTATATCGGTTCACGGGTGATGCAACGGACTATCCGCCTCGACTTGTCACTTTCACGGTTCTGTACTTACTAAATATTTTCTTGCTGTGGTCGTTGCTATTATAGAATTGCATACTCGTAATAAATGTGTTGGTGATTTTGGTTTGCTCGCCGACGTGTTGCGTCCGTGTTGTTACGATCGGTCGTGTGTCAGTAGAAGCTGTAGTTGTTGTTGTCGCATGGTTTGGGTATCAATGAGCTGCAATAATTCATCTTTTAAGGTTATTAGTGGACTAACCAAAAAATGAGTATTAGTGCGTACACAAACAAAGAATTTCAAGCACTTGTATCCACTAAAACACATTTACATAGTCATGCTTCGTAAAATGAATAAACACTCATAAGCCAGGAAGCAGTTCAGTACTCAATTGTCTTATTGAGCAAGAAAGTCAGCTGTGTTATACGAAAACACTAATGGGAAGAAGTAAGACTGGCAGTGCAAAAAAATGAATATAGTCTCAGTCTTCTGACGCTAGCAACACACCGACGTACACGAAACTAAACTGAATACAGCGCTAAACAAAAACCGATAATAAACGAAATATACAATGTCTTATACACGAAACCAACGTGCTACTGAGTTAAAGCGACTATGATTTCAGTTTATACTCAACAATGTCATATATGTATGGGACATATGTGTTGTGGGGCACTCGTATATATTTTCTATTTTATGTGCTAGTCACTCATAGTATTTTTCTGTACTTGATTAAGTACACATTTAGACACAATTTTTTGGCTCATGACTAAGTGCTACATGGCTGTCTCCTGATCGAAATACTCGAAATCAGATCGATCACGTTATGATAGACGGACGGCATGCTTCCAGTGTTTTAGATGTGCGCACGATCCGAGGACCTAACATCGACTCGGACCATTATCTCGTTGCTGCCAAAATACGCACCCGCCTCAACGCGGCTAAAACCAAGGAACAAAAAACACAAGGAAAGATAGACGTCGAAATATTCAATCACAACAGACTGCCAATGATTTCGCAACTCGACTCTCACACCTGCTCTCTGAGAGCACAACTCATCCTGAAGGAATACACGAGCATATCTCCAAAGCACTTCGTACTGCCGCCGAGGAAAAAATTGGTTACCGGCGGCCACGAAAAAACAACTGGTACGATGAAGAATGCCGCGTTGCAACCGAAAGAAAAGACGCTGCCTACAGGACTACCTTAAAAGCGAGCGCGACAAGAGGAGTGTGTGAACACTATCGTGAGTTGAAAAGGGAAGCGAGACGCCTTTTCAGGAAGAAAAAAGCAGAAGCAGAAAGGCGTGAGTGCGAGGAGTTTGAGCTGCTAGCCACCAGGAATAACACTGGAAAATTCTACCAAAAAATACGGCGACAGACGGAAGGTTTTAAGACCGGGGCAAACTCCTGTAGGAATGAAAGTGGCGACATTGCAACTGATGTCCAGAGAGTGCTTAGATTATGGAGGGAATACTTCTCTGCTCTCCTAAATGGAGGCAGCAATTCACCGCGCAGAGATGAAGAACCCGATCCCGCAATCGATGATGATGGAATATATGTCCCCCCGCCCAATTATGACGAAGTTAGAATAGCAATAACCAGATTGAAAAACAACAAGACCGTGGGCGCTGATGGATTGCCTGCGGAGCTATTCAAGTTCGGCGGCGAGGAGTTGGTAAGGCGCATGCAGCAGCTTCTTAGCAAAATATGGGCGGACGAAAGCATGCCCGACGGTTGGAATCTAAGTGTTCTTTGCCCAGTCTACAAGAAGGGGGATACTGCAAAATGCACCAACCATCGTGGAATCAGCTTCCTCAATATCGCATATAAGATACTTTCAAGTTTATTGTGCGCAAGATTGAAGCCCACCGTGAACCGGCTGATTGGACCTTATCAGTGCGGCTTCAGACCTGGGAAATCTACCATCGACCAGATTTTCACAATGGGCCAAATCTTGGAAAAAACCCGTGAAAAGAGAATCGACACACATCACCTCTTCGTCGACTTTAAAGCCTCCTTCGACAGAACGAGAAGGAGCTGCCTATATGCCGCTATGTCTGAATTTGGTTTCCCCGCAAAACTTATACGGCTGTGCAAAATGACGTTGAGCAACAACATCAGCTCAGTCAGAATTGGGAAGGACCTCTCTGAGCCGTTCGAAACTAAACGAGGTTTCAGAGAGGGTGACCCCCTATCGTGCGATTTCTTTAATTTGATGCTGTAGAAAATTATACTAGCTGCAGAACTTAGCCGCACTGGAACAATATACTATAAAAGCGTGCAATTACTGGCATATGCTGATGGCATTGATATCATCTGCCTAAACACCCGCGCTGTTAGTTCTGCTTACTCCAAACTGGAAAAAGAAACGGTAAAGATGGGTTTGATGGTGAATGAGGACAAAACGAAGTACCTGCTGTCATGGAGCAAAGAGTCAGCGCATATGCGCCTTGGCAACCACGATACTGTTGGCAGCCATAATTTCGAAATAGTAAAAGACTTCGTTTATTTGGAACCAGCATCAACACTAGCAACAACATCAGCACTGAAATCCAGCGAAGAATCAATCTTGCCAATAAATGCTACTTTGGACTAGGTAGGGAATTGAAAAGTAAAGTCCTCTCTCGGCGAACGAAAATCATACTCTACAAGTCACTTATCGTACCCGTCCTGTTATATGGGGCAGAAGCATGGACCATGCCAACAGCAGATGAAGCGGCTTTGGGAGTGTTCGAGAGAAAAGTTCTTCGAAAGATTTATGGACCTCTACGCGTTGGCGATGGCAAGTACCGAAGAAGATTTAATGATGAGCTGTACGAGCTATACGCAGACATCAACATAGTCCAGCGAATTAAAACGCAGTGGCTGCGCTGGCTAGGCGATGTTATGCGAATGAAAGATGATGCTCCGGCCAAGAAAGTGTTTCTATCGGAACCCGCCTATGGAAGCAGAGGTAGAGGGCGGCCACCACTCCGTTGGAAGGACCAGGTGGAAAACGATTTAAACTCCCTTGGTGTGACCAATTGGCGCCGGTTGGCGGAGCGAAGGAGCGTTGTTGTTCGAATCTCTTTACTTTGTATTCAAATCTTAGTTTTAATTTTTAAACTTTTTTTTTGCTTCTTTTGAATTTTAATTTAAATTAAAAATTCTTTTTCTAATCATTTTTATCATTTTTAATCTTTTTTTTCAATTTGGATTTTTTTTCATTTAATCTAAATCCAAGTTTTAATCTTTGTTTTGAATTTTAATTTAATCTCGAAAATTTTGTTTGCGGTAATTCTGTTCCAATTATTGGGTAGAATTTTTTAGTTGAATTAACGTGTTAATTGCTAGTTTTTTTTTTTAATTTTGCTTACTATTTTTTTCCTCATCGTCTTTACTTAACATAGTAAAGCCCCTTTTGCATCTTGATTGGCATATCTACTACCTTGGTACATAAGGTTTGATTTCGACTACCTTGAAGTTGAGCGTTGCTTTGAGTTCGGAATTCCCCGGTTTTGTTTGACTGACTGTGTGTGTGCAACATAGAGTGAGTTTGTTGCGTGAGTCTGAGTTCCCGACTGACGAGGAAAACAGGGAAGAAAGAGTACCAGGTGGTTTTACGCGTGCCCTTGAAAATCAGGTGATTGGCTCACTGTTCAACCAAATAGATACTGGGATTGAACACAGGGTAGATTTCCCTCCCACGGATTATTTCAACCGGTGTACAACCAGGATCTTTAGCTCGCTAGAAGGGGAGACCGGGCGGGAAGTTAGTGTGTCTAGGGTTAGTCGGGTAATAGCGGATCAAGCCGAAGCCAGTCTGAGTTTCTCTCGCAAGCTCGACGAAATCCTCGCTGAGATGTCCGTCAACTAACAGGGTTGATTAGAGGTGGTCGCTGATCCTTTGGAGCAGCAGGCACCGGGAGCCACGGAAGCTGAGGTTTCGACGGCAGCAGGGAGCACAAAGACCACTGGCACTGACACCGAGCAACTGACCCGTCTTAGGTCAATGATAGAGCAGCAAGGGGAGTTAATGGCCCACTGGAATAAAGAGCTATTAAGTATAAAAACTTGTGTAGCCAGCCTCATCGGCATGTCACCGACATGGAAACCTCTGCAGCTCAAGGATTGGATCATCGCTCCACCCAAGCGTCCACTCCGAACAACAGGGGGCCAGGTAGAGACGGAGCAGTGATGCAGGCCAACGGAGGAGAGCCACGAAACGATGTAGGACCCCAAAGCCCACAGCAGCCACTACGTTTGAAGAAAATGGACCTCGAGAAGTGGCATATAGAGTTTGATGGGCGGAAAAGGGGATGAGGGAACAACATCAAATCTCCCATCACCAACTGTTTACCGATTTCCACTGCCTCGTGCCAGGAGCGGATTTGAAATGGTACTGGCAGGTGTTGGAGGATCATGCCGAAGATCCAAACATCGGGTATCTTGATCTGAAAGCAGAACTGCTAGCCCATTACAAAACCGCAGAGACCGACTACGAGGTGACTCGGCAAACCATGGAGCGTAAACAGTTCGCGAATGGGGGATATGATGAATTTTATAGGGACGTGCACAATTTGACTTTTAGACTCAAGAAACGGATACCCGTTGAGGAACTGGTTGGGATAATTAAGGGGAACCTCAAACCATACCTGGCTAACCTTACCTTCTCGTCAAAAAAGGAAACGCTAGCGGAGCTGAAAGCTGAATGTAGGCGAGCTGAAAAGGTCATAAAAAAAGAGTAGTTCCAAAGGGGGTGCAAGTCAGCTGGTCAACCCCGATGTAGGGTTCCCTGAAGAAGGGGGTAGCTCCAAGCCACTGGAAGCAATAGGGACTCAGTTTAAGGGTAGGGTGAACAGGGGCCAACTTCCTGACAACAGGAAACAAAATGTGGCACCACGTAGTGCACCTGTCACAGCGTCTGCAACCGGCCCCAAACCAACCATCAACTCTTTCTGACTCTCACCCTTCCACTTGATGTTTTGCTTCTCGTGTGGAATGCCGGTTGATCGTTTTGCGAAGAATCCAGCGGAAGCTAGTAAGGACACGCGATGTAAGTCCAGCTTTCATAATATGGTCTGCTTTTCGTGTGTGGGACAGCTCTTTTTGCATTTATAAGCCGCCTAAGGGAACCGGCAACCTGGAGGAGATGGCCGGGGTATTCAGCAGGAGAAGAATCGCCCGGACAGCAACCTGTAAACATTTTAAAAAGGGAAGGTAGTATAAAAGTTGATAGCAGTTTAGATCTGAGAAAGCAACGGGATTTAAAGAGTCTACACATCAGGAAAATGGAGTATGAAAAAACCCGTAGGATGATATTTTGCGAAGAAATAATAAAGAAAATAAAAACGAAAAACTTTAACAAAATACTGAAAATGAGGGAGAAATGGAAAATGTTTAGGAGAATTCAGAATAAAAGCGACGATCGTTACAGTCAAAGGTGACAATAAATTTTTCGCGCAAGGTGAAGAGGCGCTGGCTTTACTTGATTCAGGGGCAGGAGCTTGTTGTCTGGGTAAGGATAGCACACAATTGTTAGCGGGTAATGAGGAAAGGATTCTTCCCATCACCAACCAATCGATTACAACAGCTAACGGAGGAGAGACCCCAGTGGAAGGAGTTATTACGTTGCCCGCGACGTGGAATGAGGTGTGTAGGGACCTAGAGTTTTTGATAGTGCCAGGACTTTAACAAGAGGTTTACCTCGGAATCGATTTTTGGAGGGTGTTTGAGTTAAATTTAGTAGGCAGAGGCCCTGTATCAGAACTCGTATCCGCCGAAGGGGATTTGTCTTTTGATGCAGTACAACATGTGTTGACCCCCGACCAAACAGTAGCTCTAGAGAGTGTAAACGCACAATTCCCGTCGTTCGCTGTATTAGGATTAGGTCGAGACGGATTAGAAGAGCATGTTATAGAAGTACGCGATGAGAACCTTCCTGTCAAACAACGCCATTACCCCATCTCACCCGCGATACAAAAATTTGTTTACGCAGAATTAGATCGAATGCTTAGCATGGGGTAATAGAAGAATGAAATAGTGGCTGGAATTCTCCAGTATCCCTAGTTATAAAAGCAACCAAAAATCGTCTTTGTCTTGATGCGCGTAAAGTTAATGAGCTTACAATCAAGGACGCCAATCCACTCCCTCATATCGACGAAATTCTAAGCCGGCTGCAAAATACGAGGTATATATCAGCCATAGACCTGAAGGACGCCTTCTGGCCGATTCCGTTGGAAAAAGGTCCAGGGAGAAGACAGCGTTCACTGTGCCAGGGAGACCCCTCTATCAGTTTACAGTAATGCCCTTTGGACTGTGCAACGCGGCACAAAGAATGTGTCGAATAATGGACAAGGTTATACCCGCTTCGTTACGTGAATATGTGTTTGTGTATCTTGATGACTATTAAACTTGTTCTGAAGATTTTTCGTCCCATGTATGTTCATTACAAAAGGTCGATCGATGCATGCGCGAAGAAAACTTAATGATAAATGTTGAAAAAAGTAGTGTGTTATAAAGAGGTCCGGTACCTCGGATATGTTTTAGGGGATGGCTGCATCCGTACGGATGCCAACAAAGTAGCTGTGGGGGACTTTCCTGAACCAAAGACCCCGAAGCAGTTGCGACGGTCCTTAGGCATGTCAGGATGGTACCGACGCTTCATACAAGATTACGCGACTATTGCAGCTCTCCTGCACGACTGCCTCACTAAGGAAAAGATTAAGAAATTTACAATGTCTGACGACGCCAAAATTTCATTTGACAAACCCGAACAAAGTTTGATATCGGCACCTGTGCTTAGTCATCCGGACTTTAACAGACGGTTTTATATTCAATGTGACGCATCGCGAGACAGAGTGGCGGGGTTCTTTTCCAACTAGACGAAGACAATAACGAGAGACCAATCGCCTATATGTCAGCAAAACTACACAAGGCTCAGAGACATTATAGCGTCACCTAGCTGGAGTGTTACGCCGCGGTTCTAAGCGTAAATAGATTTCGACCTTAGGTGGAGGGCTTGCCCTTCACTATAATAACAGAGCACGCAAGTTTAAAATGGCTTATGAATCAAAAGGATCTTGCAGGACGACTCGCTAGATGGAGTTTGAAACTCCAAAGCGTCGACTTTGATATAGAGCATCGAAACGGCTCGCAGAACGTTGTACCGGATACCCTTTCCAGAATGGATATGGAAGAAATAATACCCAGTGATAGAGTAATGGACGTATGTCTAGACTCGCCATATTTTGACTCCGACGAATATTGCGAATTGCGAAAAACAGTGGCTGATAACAAAGACAAGTTGTCAGACTTATGCGTATCTGACGGATACGTATATAAACGGACTCAGTTTGACCGGGGAGACGCTCTTTAAGCGGGCCATGCCTGGAAGCTTTGGGTTCCATCGGAACTACGGCAGGGGTTGGTAGAGTCTGCTCACAGCTCCCCTTCAGCAGGACATGGGGACATACATAAAACTTTGTCGCGGTTCCGGGAAAGATATTACTGGCCAGGAATGGTCACAGAAGTATGTGGTTATGTAAAGGGATGTGAAGATTGCGCGGAAAGTAAAACACAAAATGCTTTTCACAGACCGCTAATGGGAAAACAGCATGTAACCGAACGGCTTTTCAACGTTTGTTTGTAGATTTTGTGGGTCCTTTTCCTCGTACGTCTGATGGTAATGTCTTCGTGTTTGTGTGTTTAGATCATTTTACAAAATTTGTGTTTTTGAAACCCATGCGTAAAGCTATTTCCGCCGAGGTGGTGAAATTTCTGGAACGAGAAGTCTTTCATATATTCGGGGCACCCGAATACATCCATTCGGACAATGGAAGACAATTCGTTTCAGGAACTTTTGCCACCCTCCTATAAAAATATGGTACTACCCATTAGAGGTTTACGCCGATCACTTTATCGGCGGCAGCGGCGTAAGCTATATTATATACCGGCGGCGGCGGCGTGGGTGGCAAAGGAAATCAACGTTTAGGCCATTTCGGAAAGATCCGGGGTTTTTGCCTCAAAACCTCGCAGATCGTTCAAAAATTTTCAGGAGTAGCTCTTTGCGGAGGGATTGTCCCTCGTTCACTTACTCCAGGGAGGTTTCGAACCTAACCCCGGTCTTTGGAATTGGTACCGCTTCGTCTGCTGAAAATAAATGGAGATACATAAAATGGTCACACTTTTGTCTGTATATGCCGTGCAAAGCGTAGTTCAACCTGGGGTTAACTCCTAATAATCGTCGTGAACACAATTTCTTTAAATCATTTGTGGCTACTTGCTATTATTGGTCTATTAATACTCATGACTCTCATGGCACATGGCGTATCCAGTTTTTTCGAGCTACAATCCCCGATGATTAAGAGCTACAATTCCCGATGTGCGAACAGTAACAATCCCGACCACCAGTCGCTACCACACCTCCTGACCCTCACACTATATGCCAACACAGAAGCTATAGGACTGCGACTTCGAACTCATATGTACCTTCGTCGACGTCACTTTCCTAGAAGCTCTAGGTGTAGCTCAGAAGACTTTCTAACGAATGTTTTTGCCGATCTATGCTGCCGAGCAACACCAGAGAATCACCTTGAAAAGTTAGGGAGTGACAATTCGGCCAAGGATGCCACCCTCGAATTCATAAGCAGCCTATGTGGATGTCATTGCGTAACTCATGGGAGAAAATCGTATAATCATCGGCGCATCTACCCTGGATACAATTGTTAAAATGTAAACCAAAGTTTGCAGACGTTTGTGTTTACAACATAGATTTCCTTAGTCTTCATTAAATCAAAACAATTTTTAGAATATTGCCAAGGACAAAGCCTCACCTGGTAAATATATGTGCCTACGTATTCACATTTGTAAAGGGAGCCGTAACGTGTAGGCGATATTTAAACTTGGTTGATAGGCTATAATCAATGTGATTCATCCCAAGGGGCTAGTTTTGGATAGGGTCGCCAACTTTAGGAAATGTCAAACCGGGAGAATTGGGTGTTGAAGGATGAAGTGTGAAAATCAAAATTAACATTTCAGACGCTATTGTATAGTTTGGCAAATAAACAACAGATGTTTGAATGAAACACCAAGCGATTTTTCAAACCCTTTCCATAAGCACATATATCCTCAATTTAAGTATGAGGTAAGAATCATTTCAAAGGAGTGTTTATGCCCCTAGAACCTAATAAAGGATTTTGCATCACTGATTTCGCTTATTCTTTCAGCAATATACAATTTTTTTTTCGCAATATAAAATTTTTGTTTTTGAAAATCGGCACCTTTTTCGGGTTATTTGCTTTTTTTTTAACAACTTGAGGACAATTTGAAAGCATGTTCGCCTGGGTACATTTTATTTGAATTCATTGTTAATTATTAATTTTTGAAAAAATAAAATATGCAAAGTGAGCATATAAGTTTATTATAAAACTTTTATTTTATTTTATTTTATTTCCTACCAGTTCTTGTTGAATCTGAAGGTATATTATTAGGCTTTTCCGGTCTAAGTTTTTTTTTTTAATTGCGAAATAAAATTACATTATTCCACTTTTCTAACCCAACGTTTCGCTAATAACTTTTTAGCATCATCAGGGGTATGTGTTTATTTGTTAAATCTGTTACAAACAACAAAATACAAAAAATGTTAAATTACATACAAAATATATTGAGTTTGATAAATCCGTATGAAAAATCAACTAAAAACAGATAATAATACATAAAAACCAACTTACAATATTGCACTCTGCCGAGGGTTTTTTTTCCCCCTTTTGAAATCATTCAAGACAATGGTTTTTAAACATATAACACTTTTGAAAAACATAAAACCATTGAACATTTATGGACAGTAAATCAATACCATCTGAGCTCTATGGTAATCTCGTCAATACTAAAATCTATTTTCCTAAACACGTAATGTAAGCAGATGCTATATTGGCTGTATCTTCTTTCTTGTAAATCGTCTTTCTCTTCTTTCCATGATTCTCAGGCTTTCTAAAGTGTATCTTGTTGTTTCTTTCCGTTCCCTGTCAATAATCTTCGCATTAGTAAAGTCAGCTGAGTATCCACTTGATATTATGTGATGTGATAATGCTGTACTGTTCTTTTGTTTTCTTATATGCGCTTCATGTTCGCCCAGTCTAACACCTAAGGGACGCTTTATTGTGCCAATATATATTTTGCCGCATTCGTCGTTAGGTTTTCCTTTGCAAGTAATTTCGTAAATGACGCTGTTTTGTTGATGGAGATCTACAGGACACTTTGCTCTTGTAAATATCGTTGACAGAGTGAAGTTTGACTTATAGGCAAGTGTTGTGTTTGTTGTTTTTATTATGCTGTGATCAATATTTTCGGTAAGTTTGGGTACGTATGTCACGCTGTTAAACATTTTCGTTTCCTTCGTTTCTAAATTTGTTCTTTTGTTAGGTTGTTTGCTGGATTTCATGATTTCTTGGTTTATTAGCTCTCGTATTAAATTATTAGGATAATTGTTGCTGCGTAAAATATTATAAATTTTTTGTATATTGGCATTATAAAAAGTTTTGTGGCTTAAGGTCAAAATTTTATGTATGAAATTTTTTGCTGTATTAATCTTATATTTGGTCGGCTGCGAGGAAAGGTAGTTTATTAAATGTCCAGAAGAGGTACGTTTTGAATACCAGTCAAGAAAAAGGTTGTATTTCTCCCTATGGATGCAGACATCAAGAAAAGGTATTTTGAAGTTGGCTTCCATTTCCATTGTAAATTGCAGTTTTCTGTGATATTTATTCAAAATATCTAGAATAATGTTCTCGTCGTTACGTTTAATTATAGCCAAGAGATCGTTGCTTAAGTTCCAAAATAGCATTGTCAAGTAAGTCATCCATAACAATGTCAGCCATTGTAGGTGAAATTGGATTGCCCATAGGCATTCCAAACGTTTGCGTATAAAGCTTATTATCAAACATAAAATAATTAATATCTTTAAGGCAGAAATCTAATATCTCCTGGAATTTCGGCTTTGGAATATTGGTTTTTTCTTTTATTTGGTTCCATTTTCCTAGAATTATTTTCGAGGCTAACATTGTTGGTGCGTTAGTGAACAATGAAGCGACATCAAAGGACACTAGAACTTCATCATCACATAACCTTATATTGGCTAATCTATCTTTCCGATATTAAAGCTTGTAGAATATCTCCAACGTACTTTGACAATTTGTAGCAGGGGACCATAACTGAAGAAACAATAGGACGTAAAGGCATTTCAGGCTTATGTATGTTTGGCAATCCATATATTCTAGGTGCCGAAGCCGCATAGTAAGTGAGTTGTTGTTTCTCTCTGTAATTGATAAGTTTGTTTTTGTAAAGATCGTCCACTATTATGTTGTTTTTCTTTTGTAAAGTATTTGTAGGGTCAGTTCTTGTTGCTTTATAAGTGCTTTTGTCTTCGATTAGCTTACTCATTTTCTCTGTATACTCAGTTTTTATACATTGCTACTGTTTTCTTTTCCCTAACGAAGTTAAATGGATATTGTCACTTGGTAAAAAATTCACAGTACCAACAACAAAATCAAATTTTTCATCTATACACATCATAGCCGAAATGGAACAATTTATACAATCATTAGAAAACGAAAAGGATAAAGAAATCGCGCGTAACAAAGTGAGCAATAGAATTCTCCAATTTAAGCGTAACATTAAGCATAATGAAGCCCAAAAATTTATATTAGCGGTATTCTATAAGGCGAAAACTTTCGTAGGCAAATACAAGAACGAAATTGTTTTAACAGAGGCTGACAAGGGAAAGAAAACAATAGCAATGTATAAAACTGAGTATACAGAGAAAACGAGTAAGCTAATCGAAGGCAAAAGCACTTATAAAGCAACAAGAACTGACCCTACAAATACTTTACAAAAGAAAAACGACATAATAGTGGACGATCTTTACAAAAACAAACATATCGATTATAGAGAGAAACAACAACTCACTTACTCTGCGGCTTCGGCACCTAGAATATATGGATTGCCAAAAATACATAAGCCTGAAATGCCTTTACGTCCTATTGTTTCTCCAGTTATGGTCCCCTGCTACAAATTGTCAAAGTACGTTGGAGATATTCTACAAGCTTTAATATCGGAAAAATACAATGTTAAGAATTCGTTAAACCTAAAAGATAGATTAGCCAATATAAGGTTATTTGATGATGAAGTTCTAGTTTCCTTTGATGTCGCTTCATGGTTCACTAACATACCAACAATGTTAGCCTCGAAAATAATTCTAGAAAAATGGAACCAAATAAAAGAAAAAACCAATATTCCAAAGCCGAAATTCCAGGAGATATTAGATTTCTGCCTTAAAGATTATAATTATTTTATGTTTGATAATAAGTTTTGTACGCAAACGTTTGGAATGCCTATGGGCAATCCAATTTCACCTACAATCGCTGACATTGTTATGGATGACTTGACAATGGTATTTTTAAACTTAAGCAACGGTTTGATATAGACATAAAATTTATATGTAAATATGTAGACGATCTCTTGGTTATAATTATACGTAACGACGCGAAGAAATGGAAGCCAACTCAAAAATACCTTTTCTTGATGTCTGCATCCATAGGGAGAAATGCAACCTTTTTCTTGACTGGTATTCAAAACCTACCTCTTCTGGACGCTTAATAAACTACCTTTCCTCGCAGCCGACCAAATATAAGATTAATACAGCAAAAAATTTCATACATAAAATTTTGACCTTAAGCCACAAAACTTTTCATAATGCCAATATACAAAAAATTTATAATATTTTACGCAGCAACAATTATCCTAATAATTTAATACGAGAGCTAATAAACCAAGAAATCATGAAATCCAGGAACAAACCTAACAAAAGAACAAATTTAGAAACGAAAGCAATGAAAAGGTTTTACAGCGTGGCATACATACCCAAACTTACCGAAAATATTGATCACAGCATAATAAAAACAACAAACACCACACTTGCCTATAAGTCAAACTGCACTTTGTCAACGATATTTACAAGAACAAAGTGCCCTGTAGATCTCCATCAATAAAACAACGTCATTTACGAAATTACTTGCAAAGGAAAACCAAACGACGAATGCGGCAAAATATATATTGGCACAATAAAGCGTCCCTTAGGTGTTAGACTGGGCGAACATGAAGCGGATATAAGAAAACAAAAGAACAGTACAGCGTTATCACAACACATAATATCAAGTGGATACTCAGCTGACTTTACTAATGCGAAGGTTACTGACAGGGAACGGAAAGAAACAGCAAGATACACTTTAGAAAGTCTGAGAATCATGGGAAGAAGAAAATACGATTAACAAGAAAGAAGACACAGACAATATAGCATCTGCTTACATTACGTGTTTAGGAAAATAGCTTTTAGTATTGACGAGATTACCATAGCGTTAAGATGGTATTGATTTATTGTCCATAAATTTTCAATGGTTTTATGTTTTTCAAAAGTGTTGTATGTTCAAAAACAATAGCCTTAAATAATTTTAAAAGAGGAAAAAAACCCTCGGCAGAGTGCAATATTGAAAGTTGGTTTTTTATGTATTATTATCTGTTTTTAGTTGATTTTTCATACGGATTTATCCAACTCAATATATTTTGTATGTAATTTAACATTTTTTGTATTTTGTTGTTTGCAACAGATTTAACAAATAAACACATACCCCTGATGATGCCAAAAAGTTAATAGCGAAACTTTGGGTTAGAAAAGTGGAATAATGTAATTTTATTTTCTTTTTATGTTTTGTTTTAATAACTTGGTGAATTGGGTGATGCAAAGTCCCCGTTAAGCTGACATCGAAAGCGCCTGTTTTTTTTTTAATAACTTTTGAACAGTTAAAATAAATAAACTAAATGTAAGGCGCGATAACTTCGTGCTCCTCTTGATTTTCCCTACAAATTGGCCGGACGGTATCTACATTTTTTATGCTGACTCCGAACGGCCTCTGAGTTTTCACTGAGAGCTTTTCATGGCAGAAATACACTCGGACCGCTTGCCAAACACTGCCGAGGGGCGACCCCGCTTAGAAAAATTTTCTTCTAATTTAAAAACCTTATTTCTAAAATTGTGATGTTGCTTTGCCCGGGGTGTGAAGCCAGGGCATACGGTGTGTTAAGCGGAGCACGCTACCATCACACCACGGTGGCCGCCAGTTAGAAAGAGTTAATTTTCGCAATTAGTTTCTTATAACTGGTAGTGATGCGCATCCGTTGATATCACTTTCGACCATATCCGACATGAACAATAAATGGCATAAACAGTCATAAACGAGTAGAAAATAAACGCTTCCCAAGACAGTCGGTTCTATGTACCGGAGCGACTCGGGATTTTTCCCGACCAAGGACTGTCATTTCAGTGTGACCCCATTTAATTTGTTTCGTCTCTCCCACAAATTGTCATCCTCCCAGCAGCTCCTTGCAGCAGGACTGCTACATATTCTCTTACTCCGGGAAGGTATCGAACCCAATCCGGGTCCGTCTCCTCACCCCGGTCCTGAGAAATGGTTTTGCTGCATTTGCCAGAAAAGAATCTTTTTAGGACGGTCATACTCTGTTCAGTGTGTCTCGTGCAAGGGATGGTTGCATCGGACAGGTTGTTCTGGGCTTGATCCCAAAACCCGACGTCCACGTAACTTTTATAAATCTTTTGTGGCTCCTTGCTGCTCACGCCCAAGGGCGTCCCGTAGTCTACGCCTAAGCGTATCCCCACTACCTTCCAGCAGCTTCGCTGCTCAGCAAGCCACAACAAGTACCCGCTGCTGCTCGCGCCCCACGGCGCCAACAACTCAAACAGCTGATACCACTCATAACTACTACCTTCGTAGTAGAGCTGGTAGCAATGCAGAGCATCAGCCCCTGCCACCGTCTTCTCCTCCCCTCTTTTCTGGCAGCAATCGTGCAGGTCAGGGAAACAGACTCTTAGTCCCTGCCTCCGTTTGCACCGTCTGCCAGCACAGAATATATAGGTTTGCGACATCCGCTCAATGCAGCTCCTGCCTTGGGTGGTGCCACTTTCCTAGATGTTCTGGTCTCCGCGACGGCAACCCCTCGACGGGTTTCATCGCGCCATGTTGCCAGGTCGCAAACCCAAATCATCCGGGTACCCCAATGCTTGCCCAAGGGCGCCCAGTCCCAAGGCCACAACAGCAATTGCGTCCTGGCCTTCCACAACCTAGGCGTAGTCACCCCTCACTTACCCCTAGAGTGGCGGCGTCACCCCTCATGCACTTCAGAATTCTGCAGTTCAACTGTAATGGACTAACTGGGAAGATTACGGAGATAGTCGATTTCATGAAGCGGCACAACATCCGCATTGTTGCGATTCAAGAGACTAAACTCACAGCAAGATCTGCATTGCAGACCTGCTCTGGTTATAATGTCCACAGGAAAGACCGCGAGAGCGGAAATGGAGGCTGCCTCGCGTTTATTATACACCACTCTGTGCAATATCATATATTTGATCCTGGCATCGACCGCAGTGACAATGTCTTAGAACGTCAAGGCCTATCTGTCCGGTCAGGCGATGCAAATCTAGAAATCATCAACATCTACATCCCTCCTGTCACCTGTTGCCCCAGTGGATACCGCCCTAATATCGAGGCCTTACTCACTGGCAACAATCGCATTATCTTAGGCGATTTCAATGCCCATCACGACCTATGGCATTCAAACTTGCGGGCGGACAGTAGGGGTGAGATGTTGGCGGATCAAATAGACGAAACGACGTTCTGCACAATTAACGGAGACGCCCCCACACGTATGGTAGGAAGCTGTCATAGCTCGCCAGATATCTCAATCGTGAGCGCAGAACTCGTAAACTGCGTCAACTGGCAGCCGATGGTAACATTGGCATCCGACCACCTGCCCATACTTATTTCGTTCGAGCGTACCGCCGACTTTATCGTCACCGAAAAACGCACTTTCATAAACTTCAAAAAAGGAAAGTGGGAAGAATATAAATTTGCAACAGACAGCAGCTTTGCTGCCCTCCCTATCCCGACTGATGCCCGCCAAGGGGAGCGTGCCTTCCGTAAGGTCATTGAATCCGCCTCGGCACATTTCATTCCCGCCGGGAGAATTCCCGAAATCCGGCCCCACTTCCCGGCGGAGGCAGCGAGCTTAGCGAGGGAACGCGACCTTATAAGACAGCTTGATCCAGGCGACCCCCAAATAAGGGATATAAACCAACGCATCAGATTGCTTGTGGACGAACACAAGCGGGCGAAATGGGAAGAGCACCTAAGAGGTTGTAACCTCTCTACTGGTGTAGGTAAACTTTGGTCCACCGTAAAGTCCCTATCGAATCCGACTAAGCACAAATACAAAGTTTCCATCGCCTTTGGCGATAAGGTGCTGTCGGATGGGAAAAAATGCGCGAGCGCTTTCTGCCGACAATATATAATGCATCCTACGGTCGACAAAGATAGACGGAGAGCCAATAGACGTGCACATAAACACAAACTCAGCGCGTCACCAATTACCATCACCGCTAGAGAGGTTGAGGACGCCATTGGTCGCGCTAAACCATCCAAAGCAGTGGGCCCAGACGGCATAGCCATGCCGATGCTTAAAAACCTAGGGAAAGAGGGTTTCAAATATTTAGCGCATGTCTTCAACCTGTCTCTTTCCACCTTTGTCATACCCGAGAAATGGAAAATGGCCAAGGTGGTCCCGCTACTAAAGCCTGGGAAACCAGCTAACGTAGGTGAGTCATATCGTCCGATATCTCTCCTATCGCCAGTGGCAAAGACGCTTGAAGCCATTTTGCTCCCTCATTTCCAAGCACATTTGCAGCTAGCCCCTCATCAGCATGGCTTCAGAAAACTCCATAGCACTACCTCCGCGCTAAATGTCATTATCACCCAGATAAATTGCGGTTTGAATCAATATCCCCACCATAGAACAGTACTCGTAGCGTTAGACCTATCAAAAGCTTTTGATACGGTCAACCATGGCTCGTTACTGGAAGACCTGGAAGGGTCTACCCTTCCCCCATGTCTTAAAAGGTGGACCGCAAATTATCTGGGTGGTCGGCAGGCATCGGTGCAATTCAGAAACTAAACATCAAAACAAAGGAGAATTAAACAAGGGGTGCCACAGGGTGGTGTTCTATCCCCGCTTTTGTTTAATTTCTACATATCTAAGCTACCTTCACCACCGGAAGGAGTCACAATCGTTTCCTACGCCGATGACTGCACAATAATGGCCACAGGCCCAGGCCCAAAGATCGATGAGCTATGCAATAAAATAAACGGCTATCTCCCTGATCTCTCCAGTTTTTTCGCCTCGCGAAACCTGTCATTGTCACCGACTAAATCTTCCGCGACCTTATTTACAACATGGACGCCCCAAATGTCGACCATATTGAACATCCACGTCGATGGCACTACGCTACCGACTGTCCTACACCCCAAAATCTTGGGTGTGACGTTTGATCAGGATCTACATTTTGGTGCGCACGCAACCGCAATTGTTCCAAGAATTCAGAGCCGTAATAAAATCCTCAAATCCCTTGCTGGCAGTACCTGGGGAAAAGATAAAGGAACGCTCTTGACCACATACAAAGCAATTAGCCAGCCGATTACGTGCTACGCGTCACCCATATGGTCGCCAAGCCTAAAAACCACCCACTGGAAGAAACTACAGGCCTGCCAAAATACTGCTCTCAGAATCGCCACGGGCTGTCTTCTTATGTCCCCAGAACACCATCTGCATAATGAGGCGAGAATACTCCCCATCAGGGAGAGAAATGAGATGCTGACCAAACAGTTTCTGTTGAATACCCAGAAACCTGGGCATCCCAACAGACATCTGATTGACGAACCAGCACCGCCTAGGGGACTAAGGAGTCATCTCCGTAAGCATTTTGAGGAAATACGGCACCTGAGAACCCAGCCGAATGAAGCGGAAAAACACAAGCAGGTCCTTGGTGAACTCCATAGACAGGCGTCGGACCTTTATGTCGGGAATTGCCCGGTGAATCCAGTACTTGAAGAAAAATATCCAGAACTCGCAGAAGAGGAACGCATACTCCCCAGGGAAACGCGTGTCACTCTTGCTCAACTTCGTTCTGGATACTGTAACAGGTTAAACTCTTACCTATCCAGAATCAACCCCGACATACAAAATGTATGCCCTGCTTGCAATGTGTCCCCACATGACACCAACCATCTCTTTAATTGTAATGTGGAACCAACGCCTCTAAAACCCCTTTCCTTATGGTCCACCCCTGTTGAAACGGCAAGTTTCCTTGGACTCCCGTTAGAGGATATTGATGACAATTTGTGATCGGTCGCGGCTGTTAGGTGGGGCGAGCATTGCTACAACAACAACAACAACAGTAGAAAATACAGTAACGCGCCGGACGCCGCCGCTGCCGCGCCGATATTTTTGACATTCGACGGTGGCGTGCGAAAAACAACTAAAATCGGCGGCGTATATCTCTACTACCCATATCAAGACAGTGTTTTATTCACCGCAGGGAAACGCCGCTGAAAGAGTGAATCGGTCAGTACTACAGATCGTAAGATCATTTATCGATGAAAACCAAAAGAACTGGAACCGACACATTAGCGATGCGGCGTTTGCTCTGCGAAGTGCCGTCCACTCCGCAATCAACATGTCACCCTATCAGACCACTTTCGGTATGCCAATGATATTGCATGCAGCATCATATGAGCTATGCCGGAAGTTGGGCTCCCTGAAGGATGTTGATTGCGAAGTGGAGACAAACGGCGATAGGTTGCAATTGATTAGAGAAAAAATTAAGAAAGAGCTGAAGTTAGGACACGAGCGTAGTAGAAATTGTATGATACAAGAGGTAGAGATATTAAGTTTCAAATTGGACAAGTGGTATACCGCCGAAATTTTAAGCAGAGCTCTCAGATGGATTATTATAATGCCAAGCTTGCCCCCAAGCAAGTCAAATGCATAGTACTAAAGGCAATTGGAAATTCGATGTATGAGCTAGGTAATTCAAGTGGGAAAAAGATCGGGGTATACCATACTAAAGACATTTTTGCGAAGTAGAGTAGTGAATATATATTAAATGTTAAGTGTTGTTGTGTCTGAGTAACGTTTGACTAACATTTGTTTATTTATACCTATTTATTAGCATGCCTGACGATGTAATTAATTATGGACTTACCTAGCAACCTTGTTCCTTATTAATTTAGTATTTTTTTTGTAAACCCAGTGATTTTATGTTATATTGATACACCTACCTGACCATATAGTGATTATTATACATATATTATATATTATTAGTTATATATTTTTATATATTATTATATATTGTTATATATTATTAAGTTTTGATTATTTACATATTTACACATAGCCCACTGTGATATTTTTGTTTCTTTATCTGACCTTAACCCTATCTGTGATATTTACCCTAACAAATCTTGACTACTAAGTTTTTTTTAACACTGTGGTATTTTAGTAATTAAATGCTTAGGACCAAAAGTGGATCTGTGATATAGTAGTATGTATATAGTATATACTTGCATTATTTAGACGTTTTTATTTGCCCGGCATTTAACTTCTAGAGAAGACAAAACGGAAACGCTGCGCATGAAACTTTTTTTACGCACACGCTCCATGGAGCAGGCCCCATCGGCGGATGCGAGCCTGTTACGCCAGCCTTAAGGGCAAAAACATCACCAGCAACAAAACCATATGAATTCTATACAAAATTATCTTAATCCCGGTATCTAGACGAATTGTGCAACATTAGTGGAAGGATGCTGCTACGCGCATGCGTGGGTGTGTACATGTGATGAAATGAAAGCGCATGTGTGGGCGTGTGCGCGTGAATAAAACGTTGTAGAAAATGGGTCACTTAATTTGGGTACGTTCCCGAAAGATATTAAAAGATATAGATAGATACGGCAACCATTAGGGTGTGTCTACTTGCGTACATCTAGTTATTTTTCTCGTTAACTTCTTTTTCATCAAATATATTTTTATTGTCTTATGTGGTGGGTTTGGTCAAAGGCTGAGGTATGCTCAGTCAAATCAGATTCGGTTCGAGGCCCCACTTACACCACCTAAATAAATACACAGTAAATTAGTGTTTTGATTTCGAACACACACACACGTGCGGCTCTCAGGCTAGAATATCCACAACCTTGAATTCAGTATAGAGATAGATGTTTCCTAGGTAATGTCGCTGAGAATATTACGATCCAAGGACAGCGGCTCTCCGCAGATAGAGATAGAGTACTAGCTAACGGTGGCTCAGATGATGATGACGGCGATGAATGACGGTGGCTCTCGCCAAGGGGTGATACCGGCGGTAGTGATGATCACGCCCGAAGAGAGAGTATTGAATGACGGTGGTTCTCACCAAAGAGCTATGACGACGGTGGTGGCTAGCCTCCGGGATGGAATGTCCAAAGATCGGGATGGCGATGATGGTTGTACCTAAGGCGAAGTATCTTTATTAGTGAGAGTCTACTGGCTAAATTCAACAACCACCAAATATGGTTCGGGTGTTCGGTAAGGGTAGTAGGGGAATTTGTCCCGCCACAGGCGCCAGGACGTGTTCCCCTCTTAGCTGCGCCGAATATCCGTGCATTACCCTTCCTCTGGGTAATAGCGGGTGAGTCCCGTCTTACTCAGAAGAGATGATGACCAAAATGTTAGAGCTACCAAATAGGCCGGGGGGAAGTATCATCGGCAGATCCGACCTTGTAACTTTACCCCCCCGTCGACCCAAAGGGAATCCCCAGAATGTATGTATTTATATTGGCTCGGGCAGCCTGCCAGGGTAGTGGGGGAATCCGCCCCGCCACAGCCGTTGGGACGGGTTTCCTTCATACCCGAGAAGACTGCTCGTGCATTACCTTCCATCTGAGTAATAAGGGGTGTAAATCCCATCTTACTCACAGGAAATGGAGGTAACTGGAAGGGCGTCCGATAGGCAGGGGGGCCTACCATCGGTGGAACCGACTTTGTAACGCTCCCCCCTCACCCAAAGGGCGAAGTGTGCCTGGTGTGATTTGAAAAATCATATTATTCATAAGTGTCTATGAACACACTGGGAATTATACTCGCATTGCGCGCGCTCAGTGTGACAGGAATGATAATTCTCAAGCATTGTGCGTTCACCATCGCTGGCTTGCCTTGTGATTGCGCGATGGTTGTTGGGCCGGTATGTATGTATATGTATGGCGGTATGTGTGCATGGTTATCAGCATGCATTGTGTTTGCGCGGTAGGCCAGTAATATGCAGTAGGTACATATAATATTAGGGTGGGCGGTAACTGGGGAATAGATATTGTGACGTAGTATTTGCTACGTTACAGTCCCCTCCAACTTAGGCGGATGAAAGTTTGTGGCATTCTAAGGTTTTGACCCGGAGGCCTGCACTACCATGGGCAGAGTCCAGGTATATTTTACCATCGGTTGAATCTCGGCCAACATGTGTGTATATGTGTTGTTTGAGGTTTTGTTTTTTTACAACAATAATATGTACATTTCATTTGCGTTTAAATTTACATTGCAAGTACGAAATTCACTTTAAATTTACATTTCAAGATTAAAGTATATACAAATGTACATTTTTAAATTACATTTGAAATTTACATTTCAAAATTAAGGTATGAACATTTCATGTATAGAAAAGTTATCAAACTAGGTCGGATCTTGCTTCTCCTCAGCCAGCGAATCGTACCATCGTGGAGTGTCCTTTCAGCTTGATTATGGCGTGATCTTCGTCCGGCCTACGCGCCGTGATCCACCCTTTGCGTTTTAGCCATGGTCCGGCGAAGAAGTATGGGCGCGGTTTCCATTAGTAGTATCGTGTGGCTTTCGGGTTGGTGCATACGGTATAGTGTCACCAGTGGTTGGTTTGTCGCATACGATGGCGGTTAGATGGCCGGCTATTAATGGCGGGTCCCAGAATGTCTTGACGTTCAGTATTCGTGGCATATTTGTCGGCCACTGTACTGCGTCGAATGGAGGCGGTTCTTCGGTTATGGCATCTTTTGTTCGTGCTTTTCTCGGCCCGACGAAGTTGCGGTTAAAATATATTTCGGCGGTTGATGTGTGTGTTGATTTGTGTTGGGCCGTATTTATGGCGACAGCTATTTCTGGTAGTTCACGGTGCCAGTTCAGATGGTCTTGTTTCTTACGTTGTGCCACCCTTGTTTTGATAACGCGATTAACGCGTTCGGTAGGATTTTTGTGGGGGGCATGCGCTACGGTAAATCGGTGGGTGATGTTATGATCCCTCAGGATCGTTGCCGGTGCGTTAGTGACGAGTTGCTTACCATTATCGCTTAGGAGGATGGCCGGGTAATAACGTTGTTTTCGCGGTGTGTTGAGTTTGTTTTCTGCGGCAGTGTTTGGCCCCTGTAGTTCTGTGGATGCTTTTTGATGTGTTTCTATGAGCTATAGGTGTTATCTTTTTAGATCTTCGTTAAGGTGTTCCCTTCCCTTATGTAAAGCAGGGTAGCGGGTTCTTCTGCCTTCGTTAAACCGGCTAATGTAAGTGGTTTTCCATCCATCGAGGCGGTAACGTTGCGCTTTGCCAAAAAGTCCATACCCAGGATGACATTCTCGGTCAAATTAGGGATAACATACGTCAACGTACTGTTGGCTTGACCATTGTATTTGATCTTGACCGCGTAGGAGTGGGTGCTCGCAATGCATGATTGGTCGGCGAGTTGCACGTTGCAGTCGTTCCAGATGCCTTCTTACGGCTTCATTGATGTATGTCCTGGTAGTCCCAGTGTATGTAAAAATGTCCGTCGTTCCCCTTCCATTTTGCTACGGCTGATGATAGTGCGGGTGTTATCGAATTATTTCGGTTCATTCCATAGTACGCACAATCCCTGGATAGCGTTCCGTCTCGGCCGCATCCAGAACAAAAAAGTCGTCTTTTGTCGCTCCCCCAGCCCCTCGATTTGAACTGTGCTTAAATTATGTGCTAGCAGTCGGCTCTGTTTGGCTTCTTCGCGTCGCAGCATTTCGAACTCGTCGGTGAGCTCCACAAGCAGCTCTATCGTGCTCACAGGGTCGGGTGTTGGCGGATCATCATCTGGAGGGCTAGGATATAGTTCTTGGTCTTTTCCCTGCACGCTTGTTATCGTTGGCGGATAGCGTCCTCTAACTGGCTAATGTATCGCTTCGGCAAAAACAATTTTCTGCTTTCGTAGCGGAAGTCAGCCCATGTGTGTAGATGTTGTTTCCGCATGCGAAACCATTGAAAAATTATCTTATTCATAAGTGTCTATGAACACACTGGGAATTATACTCGCATTGCGCGCGCTCAGTATGACAGGAATGAAAATTCTCAAGCATTGTGCATTCACGATCGCTGGCTTACCTTGTGCTTGTGCGATGGTTGTTGGGCCGGTATGTATGTATACGTAAGTTAACACGTTGCGGAACCCAACATATTCCATTCCCACACTCTACCTGTACACGTGCCGCTGTATCACCTTAATTGCAGTCATACCATTTTCCAACCAAACACCCTAATTCAAGGCCAATGATATTTCACCATATACACCTGTGGGAAACCAAGTTCATGATTAGTACCACGTACTAATGGTTACGCAATAAGAATCATACCAACAGGGCCAGACAGTAGCGTCAGCAAATTATGTTTCACACGATTGTGAAATACTTGCACATGCCCTCAGTGCATGTCAACCGTGAGAAGCTAGGGCCTAAGCCAACGTACCAAATACTGCGCACCCCAAGGCAGCAGAACAACAAGTCTATAAAAGGAAGCAGCGCGCATCAAAGTGGCAGTTGCATCGTGGACTACAAACCCGCTTGTTCTATTTCAATAAACTACTGTAAATCTAACTTTTCTGTGTTTCATTGCAGGGCAAGTTGGCCCTTTAATTTTTTTATTGCTCAAGGACCTTCTCCTTTACTGGCGCCCGAGCAGGGACCAGTAGTGAACTGAATTGGAGTGAAGGATAATCAATTGAAAAAATTAGCTAAATTAAAGCTATATTTAGAAAGGAATTAAAAGCCAATAAGTGAAAGAAAAATATTAGCTTAATAAAGGCTATAAATTAGAGTGAACAATTAAATGCTAATCTTGGTTACGTGAGTAATATTTCTTATTGTTTCCATATTTCTTCTCTTTCGTCTTCTAGGATGGATTCACTCCAGGTTACAGTTAAAAATTTGGCAGGTGCCGTGAATGCACTTATGGACCAAATAAATGGTCTGGAGAGGCGTGTATCGTGCTTGGACACACTCCAAAGCAGAATCGCTTCAATAGAAGCTGCTACCCCGGAACGAGAAACGGTAGAAGCTCCAGTTCAACCCCGAGCTTCAGCAACTGAGGCGGAATTAAAGGATATCTCGAGGCTTCCGGACTCCGTAAAGAGTAACACATTTTTAATGGTAATCCAACGATGTTTGTGTCGTAGGTTCATGCTGTCGAAATCATCCTTAAGGATTTCGAGCCAGTGAAGAATAAGCCTATCTATCGGGCAATTTTACAACATGTTCGCCAAAAGATACGAGTGCCCGCCGATACTGCCCTCGTATCCTATAGTATTTTTGACACTGACTGGGCCGCCATGAAATAATGTCTATCACTCAATTATGCGGACAAACGTGACATCTGCACCTTGGAGTATCAGCTCCACCAACTCTCTCAAAATGACTCACGGCTCGATGACTTCTTCGGAGCCGTGAATCACCAATTTGCTCTAATAATTAATAAACTTAAAACTGAGAAATATTTTCCGGAGACATTATGGGTACTTATAGACACGTACAGGAACCGTGTGCTGGACGTGTTCATCCGCGGATTTAATGGGGATCTCTCGAAGATGCTCCTGGTTCAGCGTCCAAAGACTCTACCCGAGGCATATTCAAGGTGCCTCGAATTACAAAATACAAACTTAAGAAATTACACGGTGCATACTACGCGATTCAATAATCGCATCATCGCACCAATGAACACCATGCCAGAACGCATGCATGGCCTAGAATGCAACAAGGCACCTCCGCTACCACCTAGGACGACATATCGTCCCCAGGAGCGTCGATATCCCTTTGAAAAATGAGGTGGATACACTGTAACAAAACGAGATCCTCCAACAACCTCTCAGCCGCCCATCGAAAAAATGGACGAAGACCAATCTACCCAGTCCCGTAAGGTAAATTACATTAATAGACCAAATCCTTTTAAACGAGGTGCAAAGTCAGACAATCTTCCGCGGAAACAGCAAAAGCTGTTCAACATAGAAACAGAAAGAACCAACGACGAATTGAATAACTACCTAAAGAAGGCACAAGATGCACAGGAGGAGAATTTTTTATCCGACGGCCATCTAGCGTACCTTAAATACAGTACGTACTCCCTGACGGCCGCATTCTAGCTTTTCTCATCGACACCGGTGCCAATAAAAATTTCATCAGCCGAACGGTCGCAAAGCAAGGTAATCCGGTCGAATGCCCTTTCTCCGTAAAATCAGCTGGCGGAAATATTCTCGTAAAAGAAAAAATTTATTTAAAACTATTTAAAGACATAAGTAATGACACTGAGACAACCTTCTTTGTGCTCCCAGGATTGACGTCATTTGACGGGATCATAGGAGACGACACACTTACGGATATAGGTGCTATAGTTGATAGGAAATCGAACATCCTGCAAGTAAACAAATACAAAATTCCATTGAAAGCTCGCACATCTATGCAAGTGAATTATACGTTGTCTAAAGGTCTCCCCAATGAGAAAGATAGAAAATTGTGTAACCTATTGATAAATTTAGCGATCTTTTCTTACCCATAAACGGGTAGTAGACACTTGCATACGAGCTGAAATTAAGACAACAACCCCCGAACCCATTTATAGCAAAAGCTATCCCTATCCTTCTTGTATGAGGGAAGAGGTCGACCGACACGTGTACGAGTTGTTAGAAGAAGGAGTTATAGGACCATCCAAGAGCCCATATAACTCTCCTATTTGGGTGGTTCCTAAGAAACCTAAGCCCAATGGGGAGAAACAGTACCGAATGGTGATAGATTACAAACCTACCCTATTCCGGATATAAACTCCACCTTGTGTAGTCTTGGCAACTCTCGGTACTTCACAACCATTGATTTGACTTCTGGGTTCCATCAAATCCCTATGAAGGAATCCGACATACCAAAAACTGCTTTCTCAACGATGAACGGAAAGTATGAGTTTTTGAGATTACCTTTCGGCCTTAAAAACGGCCCGGCCATTTTTCAACGCATGATCGACGACGTATTGAAATAATATATCGGAAAAATTTGCTATGTTTACATAGACGATATCATTGTGTTTGGTAAAGAAGTTGATGATCATTTGAAGAATGTCGAAATGGTATTTTCTCAATTGCTACGATCCAATCTTGAAGTGAATTTAGAAAAAACAAATTTAATGCAGACTGAGGTTGAATTTTTAGGGTACATCATCACTCCCGAAGGAGTTCGTCCCGATCCAAAAAAGCCATGAACTCAATTTTGCCACCATGCAATTTGAAGGATCTAAAAAGTTTTTTGGGAATGACCTCCTACTATCGGAAGTTCATTAGGGACTATGCCAAAATAGCTAAGCCATTAACAAACCTAACGCGTGGGCAGAATGCACAAATAAAGGCCAGTGCATCGAGGAAGGCAGCAATACAAATTGACAGCGCTGCTTTTCAAGCTTTTACTGACTTGAAGCGTGTGCTGACCTCCGCCGATGTTCTGTCATTTCCTGATTCCGGCAAGCCGTTTAACCTAACAGCTGACGCATCGAACTACGCAATTGATGCAGTTCTATCACAGGAGGATATAGGTACGGATAAACCAATTGCATATATTTCTCGTTCCCTAAACCAGACTGAAGAAAACTACGCGACCAACGTAAAGGAGATGTTGGCTATTGTATGGGCATTAGACAATTTGAGATCGTATTTGTACGGTGCCAAAAAGATAAGGATATATACCGATCATCAACCTTTCAGCTTCTCCTTAAGCTGCCGCAATTATAATGCGAAATTAAAAAGGTGGAAAGCACGAATCGAGGAATATAATTGCGAAATAATTTATAAGCCAGGGAAGGCTTATGTGGTTGCCGATGCTCTTTCACATCTGAAGACCGAAGTAAACGCCTTAACGGATTCTATGGTGGCTCAACCGTCAGGAAGCGAAATTGGAAACAATAATGAGGATGCTGCATCGGAAGCAACGATGCACTCCGCTGAACAAGATAATTCCGATCTGGTACCGCATGTAGAGGTTTCCATAAACGTCTTTAGGAATCAGTTGATATTTAGGGTAGGTCAAGAATTTCGATACCATGAGCAACCGCATCACGGTTACCGGTTTTATTTCTTTACCAAACATCGATAGATCGAACCTCATTCCAATTCTTAAGGAATGCCTTAATCCTAATGTCATAAATGGCATACAAATCTTTGAGGAATTTATCCAACTGTTGCAAAACGTGTGTACGGATAATTTCCACAGGTATAAAATCAGGATAACTCAGCGCCTAGTGGAAGATGTAACTATCCCTGACAGAATTTTCAATATAATCTAGGAAGAGCATCGCAGAGTACACAGGAATCCGAAAGAAAATCGGGAACAGGTTTTAGAAAAATACTACTTCCCAGGTATGTCAAAACAAATTAGGGATTACGTTAAGCAGTGCGAAGTCTGGAAGCTTAACAAATATGACAGGCATCCGGCTAAGCCTCATTTCCAAACGACACCGATTCCCAGCCACCCATGTCAGATAATCCACATGGATATTTTTGAAATCGAAAAAAAAGTTCCTTAGTTGTATAGACAAATTTTCGAAATTTGCCAAACTGTTCCCTATCAAGAATTTATATCCCGAAAGAAACTTGCCGATGTTTTACATTATTTTTCCGTGCCAAAAACCTTGGTCATGGACAACGAGAGGGGATTCCTAACACCTCTCGTTCTCAATTACATTAGGTCTCTCGGGATTGAAATCTACCAAACGCCTACACAACGGTGCGAGACCAATGTCCAGGTGGAAAAGCTTCATTCAACCTTGATAGAAATGTATCGATGCTTGTCTCATGATCTTCCCAGAATGACCCCAAGGAGAGGGTGGCGATTTTTGTAGATAGATACAACAATACTATCCACTCTATAACATAAAGAAAACCGGTGGATGTATTCTTTAATAGAACGGCTAGAATAAACTATCAAGGCCTAAGAGACTTTGGGGACCAAACGAACGCAAATATTAAGGCTCTCTTATTCACGAACAAGAGAATAGAAATGCAAGGAAAAATATAACCCGCTCGCCCCCTCGGAACTTTAATAGTGGTGATGAATTATTCATCGCCGAGAAACAAATAAAAGGGAAACAAAAGGTACTCTATAAAAAAGAAACCGTTACCGAGAGCAGAAATGTGATCATTACCACGGATAGTGGAAAAAAATTCCACAAAGTGGACTTAAACAACGTATAAGATAACATTGGTCAAGAGGTTAATGAGAAGCTTAAGATCATTAGAATCCGGAGGTCCGGATGCGAGCGTTAACGCGCCTGCAGCCGTTGAAGTTATAGTGGTTCAATTCCTTTTTCCTTACTGGTGTGGGATAACTCATCCGTGCCATGAGTGGGTCGTTTGCAATTATAAACGCTTACGAATAAAAGGGATCAAAACGGAACTTCCATAGTCAAGTTAACACCTATATTCCAATGCAAATGAAAAAATATGCGTCACAAAATATAAATTGCAAAATAAATGCAAGTATAAGCGCGAAAAAGGCGGCAAACATGCGTAAAAAGAAACGCCAAAAAAAAAAATAAAAAATAAAAAAAAATAAAAAAAAAATAAAAAATATAATAAAAAAAAGGGGGATATCCCCTTCTCTCTCAAAAAAAGAAAAAGGAAAAATTCTCTTGCATGAAATTTACTAACAAATTAACAATTCTAAAATTTTCCATAACCAATAACACTAGTCGAATTAGAAACTTGCAACTAATATAACCAACTACTTCACTACTGGGTTCCCAACTAATGGAAATAGAAAAACCTTCTTAACATAATAGACTTCACCAGCTTTTACTAATTCACCTTCCACTATGCAACTCGAATTAGGATATGTTCCTAGAATATTCTTAAGAAATGTTTTGGTATGAATGAATGACTGTTTGAAATTTCATAGACTAGCTTAGCAAAATAGACACTAAGATGATACAATTTTTACTAACATTACTATAATTCATAGCATCTGCCTCTGCGCAACCGCGCACTCTTATGAGATATTTAAAATAGACACACCATTTGCTTCTATGCGAGATGGGTAGCTGGATCACCTGATGCCACCGGCTGGGATAAGGTCCTCAGCAACGAGAACTCCCTTAATTAAAATAATAACAGACAATACAAGGTAAACAACGCAATCTTCAAGAAAACTAACGAATTTTTGCAGAAGCTAAACACCATTGTGACGATCACAAATGACGTCGTTGAGCGGAGAACCAGGGAAAGGCTCGAACAGGATGTCCAAAACAAAATAACCATTCTGAAGGAAGATATAAACGAGCTGGCTCGTCAACAGCAATCTCTTAAGCAAGGAAGAAGTTAACCAGCTTTTTGGCGAAATCGACATCTTTCCATACAGTAATGCCATCGAAGCCATCGAGTATAGTAAACCCTCGATCTATACTACCAACACGCTATTGCTGTATGTTTTATCTCTGCCTAAAGTCACAGAAGAAAGATTCAACCATCTTATCACAGGAGCTAATATTCGGAGGGGCCATCGGATAGAATTGGCCTACAAAACTATCCTTATAAGCAAACGGGAGACGTACGGCATAAAAGGAGATTGTTTGCACCTATCCTCTGCATTGAAATTGTTACCGGAAGCCGGTTGTTTGGCGCGCCTCCTCAAGGGCGGAGAAACAAGTTGCCCTTACTTAACCAGCAACGCATCCACCATTGAAATAGTCAAAGAGGATACAATTTTCCTGGACAATTTCGTTGGGACAATAAGTTCAGTTAAAACCACTGCTAATCTTAACGGACCCTATATTCTCCAGATAGACAATGAGACGGTAGTGATCAACAACCAGACATATTCAGGCATTACCACCTCAGGAGTTCAGGTGCTCCCACCAATCCTAACTAGTGTAACGAACCACACCATGGCTTTGAACCCTGATCTGGTACATGGAATGGCAATAGACAACTTGAAAATATTGAAACTCCTTAAGTCTGAGACGAACTGGTTCATGCTATCCGAGGGATCAGGACTACTACTACTTATGATACTAATTTGGTTTATCTGGAGGAAACTCACAGCAAGGATCCACTTACCCGAAATAAAAATCGAGAACCGACTTAGTCGAAGGATCGAGAAACCCGCTTCGACATCTAATCTGCGGGACGCATATATTTAAAAGGGGAGGAGTTCACACGCTGCGGCAGCCAACATATTCCAATCCCACACTCTACCTGTACACGTGCCGCTGTATCACCATAATTGCAGTCACATCATTTTCCAACCAAACACCCTAATTCAAGGCCAATGATATTTCACCATATACACCTGTGGGAAACCAAGTTCATGATTAGTACCACGTACTAATGGTTACGCAATAAGAATCATACCAACAGGGCCAGAGAGTAGCGTCAGCAAATTATGTTTCACACGATTGCGAAATATTTGCACATACCCTCAGTGAATGTCAACCGTGAGAAGCTAGGGCCTAAGTCAGCGTACCAAGTACCGCGCGCCCCAAGGCAGCAGAGCACCAAGTCTATAAAAGGAAGCAGCGCGCATCAAAGTGGCAGTTGCATCGTTTACTACTAACCCGTTTGTTCTATTTCAATAAATTACTGTAAATCCAACTTTTCTGTGTTTCATTGCAGGGCAAGTTGGCCCTTTAATTTTTTATTGTTCAAGGACCTTCAGTCCTTTACTTCTATGTCGTTATGTGTGCATGGTTATCAGCATGCATTGTATTTGCACGGTAAGCCAGTAATATGCAGTAGGTACATATAATATTAGGATGGGTGCTAACTGGGGAACAGATATTGTGGCGTAGTATTTGCTACGTTACAGTCCTTATGGTATCAAATACCTAGTTTAAGAAACATATTGTAACGAATTTACTGCAAATCCTCTTATTTACAACCTTCTGCTAAGTTCGAATCACTAAACTGTTGAATAAATAACTCCAATATTTAATAATGCAAATGGCCTTTATTAAAGTAATTCACAATAAATAACTCTACTATTGCCCGACAGATTACGTGCTTAATCAAAACTGCTTGATAGTTTCAAAGAAATTAAACTCTCGCGCAACTACTGTCGCCTTTTTATACTGTCTGATTTCCTCGTTGCATACTTCAAGGCTTTTCCATTCCAGAACTTACTAGTTAGTTATCAGCTACAAAATCACCAGCCACAACTCTATTTATTGCTTCTCGTATGCGCGCGTGACTTGCACAAATTATTGTCCTCTCTTGTGAGCACCTCACTGCAAATCCTCTTATTTGCAACCTTCTGCTAAGTTCGAATCACTAAACTGTTGAATAAATAACTCCAATATTTAATAATGCAAAATGGCCTTTATTAAAGTACTTCACAAAAAATAACTCTACTATTGCCCGACAGATTGCTTGCTTAATCAAAACTGCTTGATAGCTTCAATGAAACTAAACTCTCGCGCCTCTACTGTCGCATTTTTATACTATATCCTACTGTCCACAACTCTGTTTATTGCTTCTAATATGCGCGCGAGTAATACGTGCACAAATTATTGCCCTCTCTTGTGAGCACCTCAGATAAGATATATGCATGTGTTTGTGCGTTGCTTCTCCTTGCGTGCACTTACATTTGTGTAGACATAATTATTGATTCGTTTATGTAGATACATAATGATTGATTTATGGATGTGCAAGCAAGTCACTGCTTAGCATCGCTTAGAGATGACAGTACCC
The DNA here is from genome assembly GCF_040869045.1 of Eurosta solidaginis. NCBI lineage: Eukaryota > Metazoa > Arthropoda > Insecta > Diptera > Tephritidae > Eurosta > Eurosta solidaginis. Next base: position 145,228,065 of record NC_090324.1, on the reverse strand, counting down.
CTTAGTGTTGCTAATATTCGTTACAATATGTTTTTTTTTTGTCTTGTATATCGGTTGTTAAAGCGATAGCTAACGTTGGATTTTTGATTAGCATATTTTTCTGGCGGCCACCGTGGTGTGATGGTAGCGTGCTCCGCCTATCACACCGTATGCCCTGGGTTCAACTCCCGGGCAAAGCAATATCAAAATTTTAGAAATAAGATTTTTCAATTAGAAGAAAATTTTTCTAAGCGGGGTCGCCCCTCGGCAGTGTCTGGCAAGCACTCCGATTGTATTTCTGCCATGAAAAGCTCTCAGTGAAAACTCATCTGCCTTGCAGATGCCGTTCGGAGTCGGCATAAAACATGTAGGTCCCGTCCGGCCAATTTGTAGGGAAAAATCAAGAGGAGCACGACGCAAATTGGAAGAGAAGCTCGGCCTTAGATCTCTTCGGAGGTTATCGCGCCTTACATTTATTTTTTATTTATATTTTTCTTTCGGCTATTTTTCAAATTTTTTCCTTATTTTTTGAAAAATTTATATCTTGGCATTTCTATATAAAGTAATTGTTAGAACTTAAGCTTTTATAGATTTCCTTTTTTTATTTCCTTGTAAAAGTACATGAGGAATCATACTTATAAGGCGATATGCTTAGCTTTAAAAATTATAAATAAAGATATGTTTATAACGAGTTGGATTTTTAAGAGTTGAACTTTTTTTGATCACTGCGATGGAGGGCCGAGTTTAGGAAATTTGGTGTGGGTGTTGCTCTGGGCTTAAGGGGGGATATGGGGGTGATGGCCTAATGGACTGGTAGACAGACACACATGAGTCAGGTTTGGGGGCGCCGTAAAATTAGAGAAGTCAGCTGGGCGCCCAAGGCTTCGCGTAGAATACGCGAAGAGGGTGGGTAGACTCCACCTGACTAGACAGGCCCAACCTTTCCCCCACCCCTTCTTCTTTTTTAGCACTTAGGCATGAACTCTACTTTTTTTGTTAGTGTAGTTGTTGGTAAGGCTGGTGCGCAAAACCCCACCCCGTCCGACGAGCTATCAGGGGCTTGAAACCATGCCACACGCCACCTCTGTCTTACCACGGAAAACCAGCTACATAACAACCTCTGGCCATTTGCTGAAATAATCCATAACCACAAGTACGTATTTGTTTCCGCGGTTCTTAGTAGGAAATGGACCTGCGACATCCACGGCGATCCTTTCAAATGGTGATCCTGAAATATATTGCTTCATCTGGCCATGACTTCGTGTTTTGGGCCCTCTCACTATGCTGTAGTTGGCAATCCACTTAGGGACCGACTTACGGCAACCACTCAATAGAATCTCTGCTTCTCGAGCGTTTTCGTGACTCCATGATGACCTCTACTTGGACCGTTATGTAGCTCACTGAGAACGTCAGGAATACTTTTCCTTGGAAAAACTATCAGTTTCCTCTTACACTGACCATCCTCACTCTTCCATATTTGATTAATGCAACCGGATATCAAATGTTAACTGTTCCACTGTGCCCAATATGACTTCGTAATAGGACTCTCTGCTGACATTTCCTCTCTATTTGCTCTTTCGGTTCGAGCCTTTATATAATGAGTGATAGATCTATTCCTCTCTGGTTTTCCAATTGACCGGCTGTAATATGCAACTACCTTCTCCGGTCCATCGACCGGTTGTGATAAAGCGCCTTCAATAGGATAAATATTGCTCTGGCATCGTATATGCAAACATTGGGGCAGTGCATAAACGTTCTCTCCGTGTTTGGAAAGCCACTTCTTGCTTCTTCTTCCATTCAAAAGCTTTATTTTTCTTTTAAGCTCGTGGAGGATATGAGCTACGCTGGCAAAGTTTGGTAAAAATCGGCGGTAATATGTGCACAGTCCAAGGAAACTTCTTAAATCATGCAGGTTCTGTGGTCTTGGCCAATCCTTTACAGCTTCTTTTCATTCGCAGTGCAGGTGGCCTTTTGTGTTACCTTGTGACCCAAATAACTTTCTTCCTGTTTAAACAGTGAACACTTTTTGGGACTTAGCTTCAGACCAGCGCCAGCTATTCTCTGCAAAACTTCCTACAAGTTCTTAAGATTTTCATCAAAGTTCATTCCCAATACGATCATGTCGTCCAGTTACACCAAGCATGATTTCCAATGTAGTCCTTTCAATACCTGATCCCTGAGTCTCTCAAAAGTAGATGGTGCATTACACAATCTAAAAGGCATTATTGACAACGACCATCTCCGACACTGAAGGCTGTTTTCTCCTTGTCTTCTTCCTTCACCTACACTTGCCAGAAGCCGCTATTCAAGTCTAGTGTGGAAAACCATTTCATACCAGTTAGCGAGTCCAGAATGTAATCATTTCTTGGCCATGGGTAGCTATCCTTTTCCATGACGTCGTTCAACTTTCAGTAGTCCACGCAAAACCTCATTTTGCCATTCTCTTTCTTCACAAGTACCACCGGTAAGCTCCATGGACTAGCTGATGGTTCGAAGACGCCGCTGTCGCTCATTTCCTATATGATTTGGTTCACAACTTCCCGCTTCGCCGGTGGAACACTCCAAGGAACTTGACGGATCGGCCTCATATCTCCAGTGTCAATTTGATGTTCCACAACGCTGTTATTTGTTTAGAAAACTTTTGGTGTCTGCAGACGTTTTTAGTATGAACTTTTCTTTGTCACTGTTGCTTACTTTTTGCAAAAAAGTGTTGATTTTGGCTGCAATTTCATTTCTTACTGAATTTTTGTCCCTCTCGTCCTCAAAGCTTTGTACGGCTTGTTCCAAATCCGCAACAATTTGGATTGGAATAAAATGTGTTTCTTGATATTGGCAATGCGAATTTTTGCCCAAGCGAGAATAGTCAACGTGACTCTTGCGGGTCTTCGATGCTTGTCTTGTTCACAAACCATTCTTCATTAAGTCTCATGCCACATTTGACCGTATTCTTAGATATCTGTGCCTGTAGTTTTCTCTTGTGTGTTTGTAGCGTGTTTGTCGAGAAATGCCTGTGGTTTTCTATAATGTTTTCGTAATCTGTTTGTTGGAGTCTGTTTTGTAACGTTTCCTGTATGTGCTTCACGGTAGTTGTGATGGTTTTTATGTTAATGTTGGATTCTTTTATTTCTAAATTCACAACTTTTAGAAGAAAGAACTGTTCCAATTTAGTTAGGTCTCGTCGAGTGGTGTCTACCTTGAAGCAATGTTGTATCGTTTTAGTTTTACCTTGCAGATGTGGTGGTGTGATGCCATATTCTTTGCACCATGGTAAGAATTTTAGTATTTCTTTTTGTTTGCCTAGTTTTTGGACGTTTTTCTTGTGCTGTTTGTTTATGTAGCACATCTCTTCATCGTATTTGTATTTTATATGTTGGTAAAATTGCTTCATGTTTCTAATTTGTAAAATATCTTGTTTTTCCCGGTTTTTTTGCTCACCGTACAATTTATAATTTTGTTAGTTGGCCCAAACTCTTTGTAAAATGTTTACTGGGTAGGAGTTGCTTCGGCCGATAGGTTAATAAAGAAAAAACTAAAAGTTTTCACTTTTTCTCTCTATGCATTTCGGCGCTTTCGCGTCATCATCAGGAAGGTCTACATTTATTTTAAAAAACAGAAATGTGAAAATACAAAATGAAATGTAAGAATACAACACAATCAATAGACATAAATTAGTCAGAACCCCTTTTTCAGAAAGCCAAAATTCAGAAGTCAAAACTCAGAAACAAAAATTCAGAAATCAATTTTCAGAAGTCAAAATTCGGATGTCAAAATTTAGAAGTCAAATTTCAGAAGTAAAATTTCAGAAGTCAAAATTCAGAAAGTAATCAGACAGAAAAAAAAAACATTAAATTTTGCGTAAAAGATAATATTTTTTTGCTGTCTGATTATTTTCTGAAGTTTGACTTCTGAAATTTTACTTCTGAATTTTTGTCAGCCTGGAATTTTTGTCAGCCTGGAACACAGCAATGTCGAAAATGCGTTATATTCAATCGAATTATGGAATATGTATAATATCACCAAATTGGGTGAAGTCCGTACAAATAATTCCATCGAAAGGTGGCACAACGTCATTCGAAGTGCGTTTGGGACACACCCTAACATATTTAATTGCATAAATAAAATAAAAAATAAACAGGCAATAATAGAAACAAAACTGCCGCAATTTTCAGCTGGAGGCGAGCCATATCGGAAACGCAAGAAAAAATATAAAGACTTTGTTTTTTTAATACTGTAAATTCAAAAGATCGCGGGTTCGAATCGAGCTCCAAGCCTAACAATAATATTTTATCATTATTATTGTTATGATACATTTTTTCTTAATTGAAACAACAAAAATTGTTAATACATCCCAGAGCCCGGGAAAAAAGTGTCAATAAATATGACACTATGGCATCATTGTCATGAAACAAGTCCAATTTTCACATCCATTCTGCAACAGATGCCGCAGTGCTGTGAATATCACTTGGCAAGAAACAGGGTAGAAGCAAATATTTTTAAAGATAAAGATCTTGCATGCGCGCACTTCAGTGGAAATCAGCGGAGCGTAACAAAATTCTAGTAGGTCACTTCCACCATAACACAAACTTTAACACAAAGTTTTAACTTAATTTAAGCACACAAAATACACTGATTATAGTTTTAGAGTGTAAAAATGTAAATTCTGAACAGATTAGCTGAATAAAAAGTGTACAACTAATTGTTAAATAACAAATAAAGACAGTGGTAGTTTAACAAATTCTGCTGTGGTAAATGGTGAATGTGACCTACCAGAATTTTGTGAAGCTTGCTTCACACTATTTTTCGTCCCTGCAACATCTTTATTCTTCGATCAATCTTTGGTAGAAGTAGAAATAATGAAGACAAACAAACAACCGCTGTGATAGCTGAATGGTTATAGCAGTGGCGCCTGAACGTTGCCGATGAAGGAATCTAGCAGTTCCCGTAATGGATCTATACAACGAACTTTGGCAGTTGTCTAAATTTTTGTCTTTCTTCTATTCTAATTTAAAATGTTTTCAATTAAGAAAAAATGTATCATAACAATAATAATGATAAAATAATTATTGTTAGGCCTTGAGCTCGATTCTATCCCGCGATCTTACAAATCAGTACGCAGATATAACAACAAAAATTGTAAATTCATTTGAAAAAGATAAACGCGGAAAAGATTAATTAATTACATGCCTGCATTGCACGCAATTCAAAATTTTAGATTGTACAACTACTTTTCCTTTATACATAATTCCTTCCAAATAAATACACGTTTTTGAATTTTGAGAAAAATTTAATGTGTTTTCTGTCGTCTGATTACTTTCTGAATTTTGACATCTGAATTTTGCCTTCTGATATTGGACTTCTGCAATTTGACTTCTGAAATTTGACTTCTGAAATTTGACTTCTAAGATTTGACTTCTGAGTTTTGACCTCTGAATTTTGTCTTTCTGAAAAAAGGGTTCTGACTAATGTTTTCTGAAAAAATGTGTTTCTGAATTTTTGCTTTCTGAATTTATGGGGGGCACCCCGCACAACAAAAAGGTTGCTATCATCGAGTAAGCCGGAGTCTGATTGTTATCTCCCTTTAGCTTATTAACACTTGTGTCTTTGCTTCTCAAGCCATTATTGCCATCCTCTTCCTGTATTACAACTTTTCAGGTACATGGCTTTCCAGTACTTATATTTCCCTCTCTCATCTGCTTTGCAGATTTTAAGGTTTGATTCCTGTCATTCCGGCTAATTCGCCTCCTGGTTCTTTGGATGGGGCGTTTACCCTCCCCCTTCGGCCTCTTAAAAGCAGGCTCGTCAGGTTCAGCCGATCGCTGCCTCTTGCCTCTAGGGACTTCTTCGATGCGGTTGCAAAATTGAGGGTTGTTCGCAGCAAAGTTTTCGTCTGTGAATTGTCTTCGATATTCTTCCACTGTCTCACGGGCACATGCCAAGCGATCGCTCTCATCGTTGGCTGGGTGAACCACTGGCCCCAAGCGCTGTATAATTCTTAGTGCAGCACAATATTTTGAGAGGTTTCTCTTAAGCTCCTTATTCCGTTGTTCCCGTTCTTCGATATTCTTCCACTGTCTCACGGGCACATGCCAAGCGATCGCTCTCATCGTTGGCTGGGTGAACCACTGGCCCCAAGCGCTGTATAATTCTTAGTGCAGCACAATATTTTGAGAGGTTTCTCTTAAGCTCCTTATTCCGTTGTTCCCGTTCTAACATTAATTCTTTGTCCGGCATTGTATGCCGCTCCTTTAGTGAGCACACTGACTGCGCACTATCATCGCTATCCGCGCCCGAGTCATCGCTGATAGCGATTCCCTCTTCCCCGGCTTGCGACGCCATCGCCTTTTCCTTCGCATCCTTACTTTCTCTTTAAGTTTTTGAGTTTATCTTGGTCGTACGACCACCTGCCCACAAGGCCCGGTATCGGGAAGGCTCCGCTCAAATACGGCCGAAGACATCCCCTGGCTGCAAATCGGCTAATATGCATGGTCCGCTTAATACCCTGGATTAGGGGTTGGCAGTTCTTGGTCAACGACATCCCACCGCCTTCCTATGAAGCAAAACGGAGTAGATTCAGGGCCTAAACCGCTCAGCCACATAGTCGGGCGCTATGGGTTCGGCTAAGCCCCCACACCAGCGACAAGGTGCTTGCTATATTGAAGGAATCAATAACAAAAACAATTGTATAAAGCAATATGAGCATGTCTCGCTAATTAAATACAGATGATAATGTTGATATAATAGTAACAGCGGAAGTACTTCTAATTAAAGCAAATCCTAAAAAAAACCAAAAAAATGTTACTAAACCTTCAAAAGTGCGCCTAAAAACATTCCACACAATTAGGATTAAATAACATACAGAATTAGTATGTACCTGGTGGTGAATAAAAGGAATAGCAACAAAAAGGCAATACTTAGAACTAATTGCAAAGCGAGCAGCGGGGCATTCATATGGCTGAGTGGTTAAAGGCATTTGCCTTTACACCAGTAGGAAGTATGCATGTTTGGAGATTCGAGTTCAATACTCAGCTCCCTGGAAGCTAGCTGATGAAGAAGTCAAATGCAGAAACATGTCCTAGTAACCATCGCCGTTTCTAAACATTGCAATTTTTCTCTAATATCAATAACGAAATTTTTAAACTTTTTCATTGCGAAAAAACGTCAGTAATGTTAGAAACGGATGTACCTTGTGAAATTTTTTAAGCATGGAAAGACGTGTGAAAAGGAAAACAAGAAAAATTAAGCGAGTTGCTTAGGTTTTTTTTTTTTTTGCATTTCAGTTGTTGCCCTTAAGCTTAAATGGTTGCATGTCTCATCTTTCCAGCCGAGTGTAACTGAAGAAGATATTGTGAGCTACATTTCGAAGTATGCTGGCATAAACAAGATTTATTTGAAATGCGACAAACTTGTGAGAAAAGGTACTGAGTTGCCTGACCTTAGGAAAATTACTTTCAAACTGGGCGTAACTGAATAATTTTATGATAATGTAGTTGATGAGAGTATCTGGCCTATCAATGTAGTTATACGACCATTCCAGTTTTTTCAAAGGAGTGGTTCAGCGCAGCAGGTTCCGTAATACAACAAGCATATGACAGGCCTCTTTGTATTTATTATGAAAATTCATCGGAGCTTAGAACTAAATCTAAGAAGCTTTATGAATTAGCTTCGGATTTGAACTATGATGCTCTAGTTTTTGTGGAAACATGGCATAATAGTGAATTTTATGACTCCGAATTTTTTGATCCTAACCTATACAATGTCTATCGCAAAGACCGCGACTAGATAAAAACTGGAGCCACTCGGGATGGTGGTATTTTAATCGCCGTTCAAAGGAAATATGGTTCGTCATTTATATCGCTGCTGAATGAAGACTCACTGTTGGATCAAGTATGTGTTTGCATATATGGCTCTTTGCCTCTTTTTGTATGTGCCTCATACATTCAGCCAGGAAGCTAAGATCATATGTACATGGCGCATGTAGATAATATAGTAGATTTAGTATCTAAGAGACATGAGAATAATGTTTGTATTTTAGGTGATTTCAAATTAGGGAATGTAGGCTGGGCAGCCGTGGATGATAGTTTAGTCTTGTATTCCGAATAACGTTAATAGGTTTTGTGAAACATATGTTGTTGATAACTTATTGAACGCGAATCTTGCCCAGGTAAACACCTTTATTAATAACTTGCCTAGGACGTTGGATCTAATTTTTATTATGACTTTTTCACTCTCCGAATGTCTTGATCCTCTCTTTTGCCCTGGCTTACATCATGTTCCACTTGTTTTGGAATTAGAATTTTATGAGTTTAAAAAATTCGATTAGATATGAACTCAGGAAACTATAATTTTAGAAACTGTGATTTTGATGCTAATCAACGCAAAATTAAGCATAATTGATTGGGATAGTATATTCTCTGGTGTTGGTGTCAGTGAGTGCTTTGATATTTTCAAAGGTAAAGTCAACCCAATTTATAGTAGTTTGATCCCTCAAATGCGGAAAAATTGCCATAAAATTCCATGGTATACGAAGGAGTTAAAAAAACTTAAGAATTTACGAAACAAATTCTTTAAAAAGTACAAATTGTCTAACTCGCCTGCTTTTAATGAAAAGTATGTATATTATTCAAAGCAATTTAAATCCCTAAGAAATCGGCTTCATAAAAAACATGTTGAGAAATTTGAATGCGACATTAAGTCGAATCCGAAATCTTTCTGGCGCTACGTTAGAGCTAAAAAGTGATGCTCTAGCATCCCATCTCATGTTTTTTATAATAAAACCTCTGCATACTCTCTTACTGATGCCGTTAATATTTTTGCAGATTTCTTCAGCTCAAACTTTGTGTCTGATACTGTTCTGCCTGATGTGGTTGAGCATACTGATGTTAATACTCAAATAAATTTTGGTGAACTTTCCATATCACTTGATTTTGTTATTCGGGGAATTTCGGTGTTAAAGTCCTCAAAACCATCTGATGTGGATGGACTGTGTTCATTTTTGCTAAAAAATACTGTTGCAATTACTTATCCGATTTTATTAATTTTCAATAAATCTCTAAAGCGGGGAGATTTTATTAATGCCTGGAAAGTAACTTCCATTACTCCTATTTTCAAGAGTGGCAATAAGAGCAATATTGCCAACTACCGCACAATATCAAAACTTTCCACAATATCGAAACTTTTCGAGATTATAATTAAGGAAAAGATATCGTTTGCGGTACAAAATATTATTTCACCCAACCAGCATGGTTTTATGTCCGGTAGGTCGACTGTGACTAATCTTGCTGTTTTTACTGAATATTGTCTCTCTGTCTTTAATAATAGAGCACAAGTAGATACCATCTACATTGATTTTTCTAAGGCTTTCGATAAAGTTAGCCATAAATTACTACTTTTAAAACTTCCTGATCTGGGATTTCACTCCAATATTCTATCATGGGTGAAGTCTTTCCTGGCGGATCGGAGTTGTACTGTTGTGGTCGATGGTGTCAGTTCTCGTTCTTTTACCGCGACCTCTGGTGTTCCTCAAGGAAGTGTCCTAGGACCTCTCCTATTCGTAATTTTTATTAATGACAAACGTCATTGCCTCATTTACTCGAATTTTTTGTTGTGCGCAGATGATTTGAAAATTTTTACATCAGTCACAAATCAGGCAGATTCCCTACGGCTGCAGTCGGATTTTGATAGAGTAATAGATTGGTGTAGTAGGAATTGCTTACATTTAAATATTAATAAGTGCTTTCACATCTCATTTTTAAAATCCCGTAATGGTATTAGCACCTCGTATCACATCGGTGTTTCTGTTTTGAAAACTGTTGATGAAAAATCAGATCTTAGAGTTGTCTTCGATGCTAAATTTCTCTTTCAGAGTCAACTTAACTGTGTTATTGCTAAGTCATATTCAATGCTTGCGTTCATTCGCAACTTTAGCTCGGACTTCCATGATCCATATACGTTAAAGCTACTATATACATCGCTTGTACGGTCTAAACTGGAATATGCTTCCTTCGTTTGGAGACCATACAACGCTTGTCATATACAGCGACTTGAAATGATCCAGAAAAAATTTTTGCTTTTCGTGCTCCGGTCATTACGTTTTCATAATCCTTTACCATCATACTACTCTAGATGTCTACTTATAAGACTGAAGCCCCTGGATAGTAGAAGATCTATTCTAGCGCTGATATTTATTTATGTTTTGATAGGGGGTACGATTGACTCACCGTTTCTTTTGGAGCGTATTCGCTTCAATATACCATCTAGAACACTTCGAAATCATGATATTTTTTCATTGGATAGAGCCAGAACGACATATGTCGCTAATTTGCCTATTGCTAGGGCATTGAAGGAATTCAATATTCTTGGTAATGCCAAGGAAATTGATTTTTCAGTAAATAAATCAAATCAGTAAATAATAAAAGCCTAGACCTAAACGTGTTGGGACAATAGTCTATTATGGAAAGGCCGCCTTACCAATTGCGCTTCTCCATAATAATATTTCGTATCATCTGTGCGACAGCCGTGCGTAGTGTTTCTTCGTTGCTGTCTCGCTCACGATTGAACGATGTAGAATAAAAACCCCGTCACATAAGCAGTTTTTCACATAGATGCGTTAAACGCAATGTTACGCATGATAAGTAGATTGCACGTATTTTATTGGAGAACGGTAAATTCAGCGACACCTGCACCATCTGACATGAAAGCAAAGCATAAGAAGAAGAATTCGACATTTTGATTTGGCCAAGGGTGCTTTCACATTTTGCATATGCAGTTTTTTCCACTTGTTAGCACAGTTAAAAATTGCAATTTAACAAATGAATAGGATGCAAAATGCGCTTGCAAATGTTTTTCTTGTATAGTGAGAATGTTTATAGCAGTGCTTCGCGGAATGTTGTATGTGAATGGATGTGGAATATGGCATTACCACAATACAAGATATTTGTATTTATGCAAATGCCAGAATAAGTCTAGCTTGGAATGCACAAGCAAATGAATTTCACTTTCGACCACACACAAATTACTCATAGCGACATAGTCATAGCGGCATAGATAAGTTATATTGAATCCAGCGGGCAGCCGTATCCGTTTACAGTTATTTAACCAATAAGCGTCACACTCACTAGCTCGCGTGTTGATCAGCATGCCTGACGGAGACGCCCCCACACGTATGGTAGGAAGCTGTCATAGCTCGCCAGATATCTCAATCGTGAGCGCAGAACTCGTAAACTTCGTCAACTGGCAGCCGATGGTAACATTGGTATCCGACCACCTGCCCATACTTATTTCGTTCGAGCGCACCGCCGACTTCATCGTCACCGAAAAACGCACTTTCATGAACTTCAAAAAAGGAAAGTGGGAAGAATATAAATCTGCAACAGACAGCAGCTGATGCCCGCCAAGGGGAGCGTGCCTTCCGTAAGGTCATTGAATCCGCCTCGGCACATTTCATTCCCGCCGGGAGAATTCCCGAAATCCGGCCCCACTTCCCGGTGGAGGCCGCGAGCTTAGCGAGGGAACGCGACCTTATAAGACAGCTTGATCCAGGCGACCCCCAAATAAGGGATATAAACCAACGCATCAGATTGCTTGTGGACGAACACAAGCGGGCGAAATGGGAAGAGCACCTAAGAGGTTGTAACCTCTCTACCGGTGTAGGTAAACTTTGGTCCACCGTAAAGTCCCTATCGAATCCGACTAAGCACAAAGACAAAGTTTCTATCGCCTTTGGCGATAAGGTGCTGTCGGATGCGAAAAAATGCGCGAGCGCTTTCTGCCGACAATATATAATGCATCCTACGGTCGACAAAGATAGACGGAGAGCCAATAGACACGCACATAAACACAAACTCGGCGCGTCACCAATTATCATCACCCCTAGAGAGGTTGAGGACGCCATTGGTCGCGCTAAACCATCCAAAGCAGTGGGCCCAGACGGCATAGCCATGCCGATGCTTAAAAACCTAGGGAAAGAGGGTTTCAAATATTTAGCGCATGTCTTCAACCTGTCTCTTTCCAACTTTTGTCATACCCGAGAAATGGAAAATGGCCAAGGTGGTCCCGCTACTAAAGCCTGGGAAACCAGCTAACGTAGGTGAGTCATATCGTCCGATATCTCTCCTATCGCCAGTGGCAAAGACGCTTGAAGCCATTTTGCTCCCTTATTTCCAAGCACATTTGCAGCTAGCCCCTCATCAGCATGGCTTCAGAAAACTCCATAGCACTACCTCCGCGCTAAATGTCATTAGCACCCAGATAAAGTGCGGTTTGAATCAATATCCCCACCATAGAACAGTACTCGTAGCGTTAGACCTATCAAAAGCTTTTGATACGGTCAACCATGGCTCGTTACTGCAAGACCTGGAAGGGTCTACCCTTCCCCATGTCTTAAAAGGTGGACCGCAAATTATCTGGGTGGTCGGCAGGCATCGGTGCAATTCAGAAACGAAACATCAAAACAAAGGAGAATTAAACAAGGGGTGCCACAGGGTGGTGTCCTATCCCCGCTTTTGTTTAATTTCTACATATCTAAGCTACCTTCACCACCGGAAGGAGTCACAATCGTTTCCTACGCCGATGACTGCACAATAATGGCCACAGGCCCAGGCCCAAAGATCGATGATCTATGCAATAAAATAAACGGCTATCTCCCTGATCTCTCCAGTTTTTTCGCCTCGCGAAACCTGGCATTGTCACCGACTAAATCTTCTGCGACCTTATTTACAACATGGACGCCCCAAATGTCGACCATATTGAACATCCACGTCGATGGCACTACGCTACCGACTGTCCTACATCCCAAAATCTTGGGTGTGACGTTTGATCAGGATCTACATTTTGGTGCGCACGCAACCGCAATTGTTCCAAGAATTCAGAGCCGTAATAAAATCCTCAAATCCCTTGCTGGCAGTACCTGGGGAAAAGATAAAGAAACGCTCTTGACCACATACAAAGCAATTAGCCAGCCGATTACGTGCTACGCGTCACCCATATGGTCGCCAAGCCTAAAAATCACCCACTGGAAGAAACTACAGGCCTGCCAAAATACAGCTCTCAGAATCGCCACGGGCTGTCTTCTTATGTCCCCAGAACACCATCTGCATAATGAGGCGAGAATACTCCCCATCAGGGAGAGAAATGAGATGCTGACCAAACAGTTTCTGTTGAATACCCAGAAACCTGGGCATCCCAACAGACATCTGATTGACGAACCAGCACCGCCTAGGGGCCTAACAGTCATCTCCGTAAGCATTTTGAGGAAATACGGCACCTGAGAACCCAGCCGTATGAAGCGGAAAAACACAAGCAGATCCTTGGTGAACTCCATAGACAGGCCTCAGACCTTTATGTCGGGAATTGCCCGGTGAATCCAGTACTTGAAGAAAAATATCCAGAACTCGCAGAAGAGGAACGCATACTCCCCAGGGAAACGCGTGTCACTCTTGCTCAACTTCGTTCTGGATACTGTAACAGGTTAAACTCTTACCTATCCAGAATCAACCCCGACATACAAAATGTATGCCCTGCTTGCAATGTGTCCCCACATGACACCAACCATCTCTTTAATTGTAATGTGGAACCAACTCCTCTAACACCCCTTTCCTTATGGTCCACCCCTGTTGAAAGGGCAAGTTTCCTTGGACTCCCGTTAGAGGATATTGATGACAATTTGTGATCGGTCGCGGCTATTAGGTGGGGCGAGCATTGCTACAACAACAACAACAACAACATCGACAGCGTCGGTTTTTCGGTGCGACTGACCAAACATTATTACATAGTTAGGTAATAAGAATATTCTACTGAATAGGTATATAGAAATAGAATGTAGTCTTTCTTAGTGTGTAAGTATTGTATGCAAATGTTGTAATAGAATTGTAAGTAATTTTACTATAAAATAGAAAGCATTCATGAATAACAATCAAACAGATGTCTGCGCTGAGCATAAGTGCTCCTCAAATTATATTTTCGTTTTAATTTACTTTCAACTTTCTACATGGCGATCCTGCCAGTTTAGATTAATATCGGCAAAACTGCTAAAATAATCTAACTGACTAGAAATTCCGCCAAGTCTAAAAGTGAAAAAGTAAAATTCCAGATTCCTTGCCAGTAAGGCAAAAAGAAAAATTCTATTGACATAAACGCTCAAATTTAAGTGAGTATTCATATTTGTGGGCAAAGTCAGCCTTCGTGACAGCCCAGGACATTTAAACAATATAAATGGTACTCATATTTGGCATACGAGAATAAAGGACAACACAAGGAACACAAATGGTACTAATATTTGGCAACAGCAGAGATTGGAATTTCAACAAGTGGAGCCTTTTCGTTCGAACTTTTGACAAATCTCAAAGTGGAGGAGATCAGCATTACCCACTGGCAACGAGCAGGCATAATTCAAGTGGAATAAAAAGGAGACACGTTAGCAAACAAAGATCATCAGTGGAGGAACAGCAAATAAAGAAACCTTTTATATGGCACAAGGACCAGCAGCAAGCGGAAACAACTTACCTTTTATAAGTATATTTTTAAATTTCTAGAATAAATTGAGCGGCCTTGGGACGCTTAACCATTAGCAAAAATTCCATTTTTGCTTAAGATTTTTTTTAATACTAGGAGATTTTAGAACGAAAATAATTAATTAAATGTAAAAGAAAAATAAATTAAAATTCAAAATTTAAATAAGTAAATTGGAATGTTTAGGACATTTCATAAAATACTCAGTTAACTTTCGACAGTTTCAGTTATCCCTTTGTTAGGAATAAAATAACCACAGAGGAGAAATTCCATAAGACATTTTTATACATTTTTTAAAAATACTTTGTTAGTAATAAATCAAAATGCAAAGGGACTTCTCAGACTTTCCCCTCCAATGGTAGGAAGAGAATACCCTACACACTAGGGACCTGCAAAAGGAATTAGAAGGATTAAATAAATGGTGGAAAATAATAGGAATGGAAAGGGAACCAACAATAGAAGACAAAATAAACCCCACAACCAGGGTGGAGGAAATAATGCGAATGCTTAGAAGTGTGTTCCCCGAAGACGCCAAATATTAAGTTACAATAGCATCTAAAGTTTTTTTTTTACTATGAATAGATAAAAATAATTTTAAATATTCTATAAACTATACTAAATTAACAAATCATAAAATTTTTGGAATATTACAAATCTTACCCTGAATTAAAATATTTTTAGGAAATATTTGTGAACAACAATTTTCACAATAAAAAGGTTATAAATAAAACTAAATATTTAACATTTTATTAAAATTAGAGAAGTTTCAAAATGTCTTGGTGGACAAAAATAGCCCAAGGCATTATGAAAGCAATAGCTGGCTACGAAGTAGGAAAAGAAAGTTCTGAACCATCAGAAAATAAAATAGTAAAATATGAACCACCAGCTAAACCAGAAACAAAAGCTGCTCCAAACATTCCAGATGGTTGGCTAGCAGTTTTAATCTGCGTTATCGTGCTATTGATCATTGCAATAGCCACGATACTTAAAAACTATATGAAAATTAAATATAGGCAGTTGAAAAATGCTCAAGCACGCATTTCATATTCAAAGTACTTTAAACTTTCTACTCTAAACCCCTTTAAAACCAAACCCAAAGCTGAGGAAGAGCAGCCAATAAGTAAAATAATATCTCTTAAAAATTTTCCAATCAACAGTAACGGCAGACTCATTAACCCCGCCAAAGTTCAATAGCAAATCAAAATTTGCATAATTCCTTTGAATGCTCCTGACAGAGATGGTCATGAAGCAATAGGAAATTCTAGGACAGGGGAAATAAGCAAAACCTAAGAAAGAAAATATACAAAAACCCTAAAACCAGCCCATAACAACAAAAAAAAACAAAAAATTAAGAGAAAGTCACAAAGAGAACATATATATATATATATATAAATTTGCAGCAATAAGACATGTCGCGCTCCTAAAATAATGGCGTAAGAAATATAAGCAACCTGATTGTAGATGATAAAATTGACTTAGGACAATTACTTATCAGGCTGTACACACGTTGTGCAAATGCCGCCAACGCAGGACTTGAAATTTATAAGGAAAACACAGTTGTCCTGAGGGAAAAATTGGTGAAAAATAATTGGATATTTACTCGAGTAGGCAAATTTAAAATAATAAAAGTAGGTACCCAAGTTCTCTAAGATCAAACAATTGCACAAACCCAAAAGTTTGTGAAAGTGACAAATCCCGGTAAAAAATAAAAATAAGTTCTTCATTAATATCATGACGATTCTGTCTTGGTGGCCGCCGCAGAAATCGCACGACAAGTAAGATCAAAGAAATTGCTGGAAAATATGGAAAATATCGAAAACATAAAAAGAACATTTAAAGATATGAAATTTTTTTGCATCCACTTTACCTTCCGTCTACCCGTTAATTAAAACTACTATGCTTTTCCATCAATCATAACCCCAAAAATTTCTTTTTGCACAATGAGTGACATATTTCTTACTTTATGTGTCCTTAGTTAAGTAGAACCCGATAAACAATGAAAGTCGTTGTTAAAAAAAAATCAATCATCTTTATTTATTAGAAATAAATATAAATATTTAGGCACCTGGGTCTCACACCTTCTGCTGACGTTCGAATAGCTGAACTGTGGAATAAATAACTCCGATATTCATCATTTAGACTACTTTGGGAGTAGCACTTCACAATTATACTTCACTAACAGCGTGTTTAAATCAAACTGATTATTATTCCTCAGCTTGCGCTGCTTTTATGCTCTCTTGCCTCGTTCGCATATTTTTTCTATGGTCTAGACGTTCCACAAATATGCCTTCTAGAACAGTTGTATCTCATGATTGGTTATTTAGCTATACATATACATGTATATCTGTAGTTTATGTTTTGCCTTTAGCCATATGCGTGTGTATGCAACAACTTCGGCTCTTAGCTACCGGCTGCATATATGCATGTGAAATAATCTCTCTACTTCCAGCTGCTGGTTATGTGTATGGAATATTCTTCGTTGCCTTGTACATAAGTGTAACTGCATGCTTTACTGTGTACATGTACATAAGTATGGCTGTTTGCTGTTTTTGTTGTTGTGATTATTAGTAACATCATAGTGATGCTAATATTCGCCACACTGCCCTCCACCAAAGTCTGATCGTCCCGATCAGACAAATTCTCCCATCTAAACGCTGCTTGCCTCTCCAAATGAACCACTTTAATTTTATTTCCTGCTTTGCGAATGGTTTGTATGTGGTAAAAGACATCGTTGATCCGTTTTACATCTTTGTAAGGGCCCTCCCAGTTACACCGAAACTTCGGGGACAAACATTTCTTTCGTAGTGAGTTGTATAACAGCACCAAATCTCCTTCCCGAAAACCTTACAAATTTATAGCTCTATCGTATCTGGCTTTTATCTTGTCAGTCGTAATCTTGGTTCGTGGTCTTACAAGATCGTGTATTTCCCTCATCTCTTCCTCCAAGGCGCTAGCGGATTTCCTGGCATTTCTTTCCGCATCGGCATTTATCCCAAACTTCAACTCAGCTGGCAGTCAAATGTCATTGCCAAAAATTACCTTTGCAGGAGTTTGGCGCGTTGGCTCATGCACTGCCGATCGGTAAGCCATCAAGAATAAATATATGTATGTATCCCACTATTTATGGAACTTGTCCACTACTTTCCTTAAGTGCTCCTCCAAGGTTCAATTCAATTGTTCCACCATACCATCGGACTGAGGATGCAGTGCAGTTGCCAGAGTTTTTATAATGCCCAATGTCTTGCACATTTCTTGAAACACAGCTGATTCAAAATTCCTGCCTTGGTCAGAACGAAAATCCATTGGTACACCATACCTTGCAACCCAATTGCTTGTAAAAACTCCTGGTACTGTTTCCGCTTCCTGATTTAGAATTGGGTATACCCCTGGCCATATGCTGAAATAATCCATAACCACCAGAACATATTTGTTTCCGCGGTTGCTAGTAGGAAATGGACCTGCGACAGCCATGGCGATCCTTTCAAATTGTGTTCCTGAAATATATTGCTGCATCTGGCCATGACCTCGTTTTTTGGACCCTCTCACTCTGCTGTAGTTGGCAATCCACTCAGGGACCGACTGACGGCAACCAACCCAAAAGAATCTCTGCTTCTCGAGCATCTTCGTGGCTCCAAGATGACCTCCAATTGGACAGTTATGTAGCTCACAGAGAACGTCAGGAATACTTTTCCTTGGAACAACTATCAGTTTCCTCTTACACTGACCATCCTCACTCTCCCATATTCGATTCATGCAACCGGATATCAAATGTAAACAGTTCCACTGTGCCCAATATGACTTTGTAATAGGACTATCTGCTGCCATATCCTCTCCATTTGGTCTTTCGTTTCGTTCGAGCCCTTATATAACATGTGACAGATCGGTATCTTCTAGCTATCTATAATGTCTTCTTTAGCCTCAGCTTTTGAACAGTGTTTGCATTTCAAACTGCATGGTCTTCGTGACATGCGCTCTCCGTGTAACGCAATAGTTCCACTCTGGTTTTCCAATTTATCGGCTGTAATATGCAACTACCTTCTCCTGTCCATCGACCAGTTGTGATAAAACGCCTCCAGTAGAATAAACTTTGCTCTGGAAAAGGATATGCCAACATTGGGGCAGTGCAAAAACGCTCTTTCAATGTTTGGAGAGCCACTTCTTGCTCCTTCTTCCATTCAAAAGCTTTTTTTTGCTCGTAAGCTCGTGGAGGCTATGGGATACGCTGGCAAAGTTTGGTAAAAATCGGCGGTAATATATGCAAAGTCCAATGAAACACCTTAATTCATGCAGGTTCTGTGGACTTGGCCAATGCTTTACTGCTTCTATCTTTTCATTCGCAGTGCAGATGCCATCTGAACACTTTTTTGGAGTTAGCTTCAGACCAGCGCCAGCTATTCTCTGGAAAACCTCCTCCAAGTTCTTAAGATTTTCATCAAAGTTCATTCCCAATACGATTATGTCGTCCAGGTACACCAAGCATGTTTTCCAATGTAGTCCTTTTAATACCTGATCCATGAGTCTCTCAAAAGTAGCTGAGGCATTACAAAGTCCAAAAGTCATAACTGTAAATTGCCAAACACCATCTCCGACACTGAAGGCTGTTTTCTCCTTGTCATCTTCCTTCAACTCCACTTGCCAGTAGTCGCTTTTCAAGTCCAGTGTGGAAAACCATTTCATACCAGGTAGCGAGTCCAGAATGTCGTCAATTCGTGACGTCGCACTATGGCGCCTCTGCCCGAAAAGCCTGGCAAAAATCAAAAATTTCATGAAAGCGTTCGGTAAACCAAATACATCTATTTAATAGAGAATTTTCCAGAGATTACGAATATATAACTCTTATCAAACATAAGATGACATTTTAGGATTAATTTTTAACACTTAGAAAAATTTGTGATTTTTGTTCTTTTTTGTTGTATTAAAAGTAGTTTTGTCTCTAAATAAAACGGCCTGCTACTACTTTTTGTATTATAACGAAAGGATATTTAATTCTAGCTTGAAGCAAAACATAAAATTTGTTTTTTATAAAAGATGTCAGATCTACCTGTTTTTCGAATAGCCTATTTTTACGACCTTTTTCGAACTTTGATGGAGAATAAAAAAAGGACAAAAAAGGTATCCGTGAAATTTACAGTAGGTATTTGCTAAATATTCAGTAACCTGATTTCATAAGGCCTACCCGCGTCCAATTGCGATTTCACTTTTTACATCAAATAAAGTGAAGCAACCTTTGGTATAAATACAGGCCTGAACAGGTATAGGTAAGAGGGAGGCGAATTTAGTACTGTCACTTTTGTTGTTGGAATTTGTTAAAAAAGACCAAATTTTTCGGTTACAAGCTGCATAATATACCTGGAACTCATTTCCATAATTTAAAGCAATGTTTAATACAACGGCCAAAATCAGTCGTTTTTTGGAATCTATAGAATAAAGTATTCGGTTTATTTAAATAAGCATAAATATAGCTCACATATTTTTTTAGTAAGATATACTCGATGGCAAATTTTAATATGTCTCTAGAAAAATCCAACCTATTTGAGGTGTTCAAAGCTTCAAAGACAAAAGCAGAGTTCAGTGAGGCTATTATGACAGAATTACCAAATGAAGCTTGCAACAAAGAAGACGAAGACTTGAAAGAAAAAATTGGCTTTCTCTACATTCCAATACAAAGAAAATGGCAAGCAATCGGTCATTCTACTTCACGGTTTATAAGCAAGCATGAAAGCTGGCTAACTAGTAAACGTTTTTTGGACGAAGAAATGCCTAGCACATCAACCAATCGAACTAGAGGAAGACCAACAAAACCCATAGAAGAATGTTCGATCTACACAAGGAAAAGGAAGCTGTCAGATTAGACCAGAACTATCGCCACGACTCATCTTTCAGAAGCATTGGCTAATAAATATAAAAAGGACGGAGAAAACACCAAGTCTCATATCATAGGAGCAGTTGCGCTAGCAAGTCCATACCGACTGTGAAGGATCAAAAGCAGCATTCCCACACCCCCAGGAGATACACTCCTGAAGAGTCTTTGGCGCTGTTTATAGATCTCGGATTATCGAAGGATAAATATAATATATTGCGTGAGTCATTATTGCAACATAATGCCGATCTTTTCCCTGGATACAAACAAATCACTCAAGCCAAAAAAGAAGCAGTTCCTCCAAGAGCCAAAATAACAGAAGTATCAGCTGAAGTTGAGCTCCAAAACTTAATGGATCATACGTCTATGCAACTCTTGAACAGTTTTTCTGATAAAAGTTGAAATCACTGCCAAAAAGCCTAACATTGATAAATAAATGGGGCTGTGATGAATCATCAGTACAAAGGTCGTATAAACAAAGAATAAATTTAGATGATGGAACAGTTGCAGATGGTAATATGTTTATGGCTTCTATTGTTCCCCTCCGTTTAAAAGATGAAGCTTCAGAATATTGGAAAAATCAACGGCCGCCATCAGTTAGATTGTGCCGGCCGATATTATTTAAATATGAGAAGGAGTCTTCGGAACTAGTAAAAGCTAAAGTGAGTGATATAGAAGATCAAATCGCAAAATTAGAACCAACAATAATTGAAATCGAAGACGGGAATGTTATTATTATAAAGCATGATTTTCTTCTAACAATGGTCGATGGAAAAGTTTTAAACTTACTAACAAACACATCATCTAGATTGAAATGTCCAATCTGTAAGAAGAGTCGAAAAGACTTTGAAAATCTTGATGATTCAATTATTGACGAACTAAATTATGAGTATGGAATATCTCCTTTGCATGCCAGGATAAGGTACATGGAATTCGCTTTGAAACTGGCTTATACACTACCACAGCAAGGAGAATTTTTCGACGACAATGCAACATCTAAGGAACAACAAAACATTAGAAAAAAAATAATAATAAGATGCATTCTGTAAAGAGCTTGGCCTAATAGTTGACTGCCCAAAGTATGGATACGGCAACACAAATGATGGAAACTCCTCAAGAAGATTTTTTGAACACGATGAAATGACTGCTCGCATTACATTGCATACATACATTGAGATATTGTCAAACGATTGGGAGTAATTTTAAATATTTTAAACTGCCATGAAAAAGTTAATGGACCTAAATTTGGAGAATATGCATCGCAAACTGCAGAGCTGCTGCTTCAAAAGTATCCTGAGAAAAAGCTCACACCAACGCACAGTGTTTCGTGTAGAACAAGCTAGCTGGACAGAATTATATTCTGATATTTTCAGTTTAATATGTAGTCATTAATTACAAGTATAATATTTGTTCAGCCATATGTGCCTGAAATTTTACTTCCTTTTACTTTACTTTACTACTTACTGATCAAGGAAAAAGTTATAGCGTAAGTTTTCTTTTATAATTATGTTACCATTCATTTTCGTCACCGTCATTCGATGAGTCACTTGTGGAATAGTCATGAGCATCATTACTGGGAAAGCTTGAAACAACTGGGGTATTTATTGACTCCTCAACCTTATCGGAGGACAGTAAATGTAAGACTTCTGAAGTCAGGCTTTTAAATTTTTTCTTGGGTATCTCCCTTAAGCTGTTAACTAAGGGATCCGATGTTATAAGTATCATATTCATAAGATCTCTATTCGTGGCTTCACGCGACTTCTTGTGCTTCTTCAGAAAGTTGACCAATAGGCAAAATTGCTGATTTTATAATATCAGTACTATGCACTAAGATTTTATGAGCTGTAGCAGGCATATAAAACCACGGATAGAGATCTATGTATAGTTTTTTAGTCTCACTCGCAAATATCTCAAATCTTTGAATATTGATATTATACCCAGATGCTAATGCGCGAAGGAGAGTATCGAATCTTTTGATGAGCGTTACATGCGATCCCGTAATCTCAGCACTAGCCTCAGGATTTTCGAAAAACCTTCGAGCAGTATTACCATAATTGGTATTGCCGAATCCTGGTTTTGGTTGATCTACTATCAATCCAAGTTCACTTTTAAGTTTATTATGGATTTCGTTGGAACGTTGCTTAACACTCTCTTTATCTGCCTCATTCCTAAGTTGCCATTTTTTACTTCGAGGCGATAACTTATGTGAAGCAAGCATTCAAAACATCTTATCCAGGCATGGAGAGTAGACAAGTCAAAACCAATATTATCTCGGTTAGGAATAAAACCCGTGTCTCACCATTCATATCTTTTGGAGTAGCACCACAAATATAACACTTTTGTGCGGAAGAAGTTTCAGTCAAAGCATTGCAAATTTTTCCGTCAATCATTGTTAGGAGCATGTTGTGATTTACAGAAACCTCGCATTCTTGGCAACAAAGCCTTTACCTCCTTTAAAACTTTGTTCGTTTCAGAAACAATAAAATCTTATGTTTCCTTAGAGAAAATAAATTTAATTGGACGACAATACATCGTAGAAGAAGGTCGAGGATTATGCCAAACAATGTTACCTTTTTCGTCCTGTAACTGAAGAGGAATGAAAGAAAATATAAACAAAAACTCATCAGTGTCAGCACTGCATGTGAATTTTAGCTTATATAAATGTATTTATTTATTACGGCTTTCCTAAGCCTAACTTAAATCTATTTTACATGTTTATAATTGTCTTCTGGACTATGCAATCTAGAATAGTTACATCTATGTCCTACCTTGGAGTACTATGGATGGGAGACTTCCAGATCATGCGAACAAAGCGTTGTGCTTGTGTAGTATGTAGACATTTTACGCATGTTAGTAAAGCGCGAAGGCAACATCTGCACGGCGATGTACTGAGTTAATCGAGTGATGCGCTTCAGTATGTGCTTCGGCAACCTTTTTTGTATGCGTACAAGAGCTTGGAAGTCTTGGCGCTACATAGCAATATAGAGTATAGTTTCGCTGCACTTCTATCGATGCTATGGAAGTCCGCCTGTCCAGCACTAAATTGGTAGTGTTCTGCAATAATTGTACAATTTTTGTTTAAATTTATTGGAATGACATGATTTAATATCATTCGGTAGTTCATTATAGGATTTAAGACCTTTATAATACAGATTACATTTGTCTGCTTCAGTTTTATAAGCCGGCAGATTAAAATCATTTTTATTACGAGTATTTACAGAGTGTATTTTTATCCTCAAATACGCAGGCAAAGTTCCTTCTATTATGTTTTTAATAAATTTTATGGTATAATAAAAAAGTTGCTGTCTAATGCTAAGCCAATTAAGAGAGCATAGCATGTCTCTGATAGGTGTGTCATACCGTTTTTTGAGAATGAATCTCATAGCGCGGTTCTGTTGCTTTTGTAGCTTGTATATCTGACTATCTCGCAAGATGAAAAATATAGTTGGGCAATAAATAAAATGAGGTTCGATTATAGATCTGTAGACGATGATTTTATACCTTCTATTTAAATATTTGCAGGTTCGTTGTGTAAAATATAACTTTTTCGCTATTTTTCCTACCGTATAATCCACGTGCTCGTTGAAATTCAGCTTATCATCTATTTTTATTCCCAAGTATTTTAAGGTGCTGACTTTTTCAATTAGTTCGTTATTTATATTTAAGTTTTGTAGCTCACTGTTTTGAAAATTGCGTCTAGATATAACCATAAATTTCGTTTTATTGACATTCACTTTTAGTCTGTTTACGCATAACCAACCATATACGCTGTTAAGATCTTCTTGCAGCTTAGCATATATTTCAGTAATATTGTTCCCACTTATCATCAGCAATGTATCATCAGCAAACAGTTTTATTTCACAGTGCTTAATGGAGCTAGTTATATCATTAATATATATATTGAACAGTATGGGTGCCAGCACAGACCCTTGAGGTAGACCAACAGGTACCTCCCTTTTATCCGATACGGACGTTCCAATCACTGTTCTTTGGTATCTGTTAATTAGGAAGTCTTGAAACCATTTTAGTTCTATTCCAGAAACGCCAATGCAAGAAAGCTTTTTCAGCATTAAGTTTTGGTCGATCGTCTCGAATGCACGCTTTAAATCCAAAAACACAGCTAATATGTGTTTTTTCCTGCTTAAGTCTTCTTTCCAGTTAGCTACAACCAAATTCAAAGCACTTTCACATGAATGTTTCTTTCGAAAACCAGATTGTTGAGGTATAATAATTACATATCTTCTAAATGTTTTACCAGCTGATTTTTTACCACTGTTTCCAAAATTTTTTCATCACATTGTAACGTGTTAATAGGTCTTATCTCCTCAGCTTTGATGGCATTTTTAACTTTTTCTAATGGCACAACTATAGAAGATATCCATAAACTAGGAACGAGACCTTTATCTAAGCTCTCATTAACAAGTTGAGAATAGAAGAAACCTGTATACGTTATGGAGTATTTAACGACTCCTTCCGACACAAGTTTCTTCCCTCCAATTTTATTTTTAAACTTACTTACTATATCAACTATCTCTGAAGTGGATACTTTCTGAAACTTAAAAACATTAGGGCCATTTTGCTCATCTATAGTACCTTCATTACTAAAAGAAGTAGGAATATTCATGCTAATCTCCAATATACTATCAATGAAATAGTCATTCAAAGACTGCGCTATTTCATTTTCCTCTGTGTAGAGTTCGTCGTTTATTTTAATTTTTTTAATACCATTATTTTCTTTAGCCATGCTTATGGAATTTTTCAAGTTTTTCCACATGACCTTACTATCACCAGCACTATGGTTGATTTTGTTTTCCATGTACTTGGCTTTTTTTATCTTAATTAGCCGTTTATATTGGCGTTTCGCACTATAATATTCACTCCATTCTCCAGTGGATAGGCTGATCTTGTAAAGATTTAGCTTACGTTTATTTAAGTTAGCCATCTCAAAATCATACCACTTGTTCATAAGTTTGACACTGACTTCTTTAGAGTATGTCAGGGTGGTCACTGCGCTTGATAGCGTATTATATAGGAATGTTGCCTTATTTTCGATGCTCAGATTTTCAAAGTCAGTGTAGTTAAGCTGGCGTAATTCATCAACAAGGCTGTCGCTTGTATAATTTTCCCAGGAAATTATTGTTCTCTTCGTTCTCATCTGAAATAACTTATGTAATTTGATTTTGAATTTAATCGTTTCATGATCTGAAATCTGAAACTCTTCTAATTTTAAACATGATATAGAGCTACTATCTGTAAATAACAAGTCGATCAATGTATCTGTCTTATCGCCCTTTCGTGTATAAAAATCTATTTTTTGCTCCATACCAAAGGGTCGAAATAAGTCAACTAACTGTTTACTATAAGTTGTGCTCTTGTAAAGGTTTATATTGAAATCGCCCACGAAGATAATATTATCCTGAGTTACGCAGTTATTATTTAAAATGTCGTATAAGTACGTTACAAATTCTGCATCACTTGAGCTCGGTGAGTGATATATCAGAGCTATTTGATATTGGGGGAAAATATTTTTAACTTTTAGTATAATACACCAGATGTTCTTGTTTAATGTTCTGTTGTAACTTATTGAGTATTCAATTGTTTCATTTATATATATTAGCACACCGCCTGTGTGCCTGCTGTGGGAATCGCACCGTACAAGTTTATATGTTTGTATCTGTAGCTCTTGATTCGTTATTTCTTCAGTCGAACAAGTCTCCGAACAAAATATTAAATGCGGTTTATGTACATCTATCAGACGCTCTAGTTCAGCTTTATTGGCGACGATACTACTAATATTTAAATATATACAACTTAGCTCCTCTGGTATTCGTTGCTAAACTCGTGCCTTATTTCTTGGCTGCGAATATTTTTTATTCGCAGGACAATCTTTGCTGAAGGGGTAATGGCTAACATCGACGTCAATAACTTTTTTTGGAACAAGTTCGCTACAGTTTACACATTTAACAATGTTAGATGTGCACTCTTTTCTATAATGGGGTCCAGCACATTTGCTGCAAGCTACTTTATTCGTGCACTCAGCTGCTTTGTGCTTATATCCCAGACATTAAGCAGTATGATCAGAACTTCCATTGCAACCCCATTTGCTGATTAAAGTAAATGACACAGATGTAGGTAAAACTAACAAGAACTTTTTGATTTGCTATAATTAAACGTTCAACAGTTTTATCTAATACGACTTGAGCTTTAATTTCAGCACTTGTTTTACCCACATCAATCTCATTCGGGTAGCATTCTGCCTTAGATTTTCTTAAACTATAAAATTATGGATAAACCTTATGGCGAGCATTGATACTCCACTTCCGAGTCGTTTTGTACCCATGACTCGTCGACTTGCTGTCTACATAGTATGCCAAAGTTTCTACACTGCTCAAGCATCTTGTACCTTGCTCACATGTTACCTTGTTCGTCGTTTTTTGTGTGTTTTTTTGTGAACTTTTTATAATATTAGCAATATTCCTGTTGCCGGACATCCGCGTTGATACTTCTGCCGCATAAACTAACTCATCAGCACTTCTGGATTGCAGTAGGTCGTTCACTCGACGACGTTTGTTCTTTTGACTGGAAAGCAGAAAGTCCTTCTGTGGTCTTCCGGGTCCTGGGTTACCTGAAGACGAAGCTGGTTGCTCTGATGGCAACCTTGAATCCATCGTAATTGTAGACTTGTTCCCCACACCGAGTTTTTATTATAAAATAGCTTCCGATGTCTTCCAGAGCTGTTCCATTTCTCATCGATGTTGGACGAATATTTTGAAACTTGTTGACTTAAATTTCTTAACGAATGCTCAGCTACTTTTCTTAAATCAGCCTTAAGTAAAATACAACTCAATAACTCCTTATTTCTCGATTCTTTCGAATATTTCAACCAGATTTCAAAAAACTCCATTCTTGATATGGTTAATACTAAATCAACAAAAAATTAAAAAAAGATATGCAAAGAATTCGCAATGGTTTTTTTCTTTCGACTATTAGAAAATACTTGGGACTATAACATATGTAACATTTGGCGCGGGTACACGCGGGAACATATAACTTTTCCCTTTCTAAAATTAAAAATATTTGTAAAAAGTACCTTTTATTCCTAATAACGGAATCTTAAATATATTAAAAATTTTCTAATTGCGAAAAGATTACTATTAAAAAATTCAACTGAGCTTCGAGCTTAGAATCCATCACAAAAATTATGTAAAATGTTTAATTAAAAGTATTATGAAAATTAATATTCAACACTATTTTTGTAAATTAATCAACGCAAATTACAGCCACTCCTGCTTACTTGCTTCAATTACTCAAGATATAATAAGCGAAAAAAACAAATGTGTGCAAAAATCCCGTTATTTGGTTGTTTTCTTTCATTTTCCATTACAATATTCTTGGAATAAAAACTTTGTTTTTGTCCAGCTAGCTTGTTCTACACGGAACACTGTGCAACGGTACATAAAATTTTGGCCCATGGAAAAGATGTAACAGAATACCAATGTTTACCATTAGGAGAATTGTCTGGAGAAGCTCAAGAATATAAAAACAAGGACTAAAAAGATATAGAAGTACTAACGCTTGCAAAATCTCACGAGTGAGAGAAAACGAGGACCTTTTCAACATGTTGGCCATCTCTTCTGATCCAGTCATATCATCCATAAGGCATTTAAGATCACAAAAAGATCTTAAAGACACCTATAGCTCAAAAATGGTTTCCTTGTTAGATATATTTTCAAGTGACGAAGATTACGTTAAGATAAGATAAATGATCCACCTTTTTCTATAACAACAAAAAAATTATTTAGTACTTAGTTTTGTTATTTTATTGAAAAAAAAAAAAAGAAATCAATAAATACAAGTTTATTATTTATTATTATTAGTAATTATAATCATATAATTTTCGTTTTTACATCTTTTTAAAATTTATCAAATTTTAAGATGAGTTTTGAAGCACCCTTTAGGTATATTTGTTTAAAAGCTTAGGCTTTGGCTATATCGGAAGTGTAATTATAAATTTTTATAGAAATCAATAAAATTGGTAAAGCGGTTATTAAGATAAAACTGTTTGTCATAAGTGGGCAGTGCTCAAAAATTTATTAGTTTTTCATCTTTGGCTAAAATACAATAATATTGAACAACTCTTAATAATTTTTCTTAGTTAAATAATAATAAAATATTTGGTTTTTGAAGTTTTCAAAAATATGTAAGTAAATTTATACAATGATTTTTCAAGCAATGTTTATATACTTATCCCATAGCGTACACATTTCACTTTTATAAGAGTATAACATCTTAAAAGAAGTAATGCGTCCATCAAGCATGATGGAGATTGATAACCTTGCTACTAAGACAAAACTTTTAATCATAAGTGGGTAGAGCCACACTCCTTCATACAAATCATAAGTTTATCTGATTTCATGTTCAAATACATCCTCATAAAAAAAACAAAATTCAAAGTTTGTCCTTCAGTTTCTAACAAAAAAATTTTTTATTTAATAATTTGGAAAAAATTTAAACAACGTGACATCAGGACGGACAAGGCGACAGCTGTTTCGATTATACCTTGTAAATCTCTT
The DNA here is from genome assembly GCF_040869045.1 of Eurosta solidaginis. Classification (NCBI taxonomy): domain Eukaryota; kingdom Metazoa; phylum Arthropoda; class Insecta; order Diptera; family Tephritidae; genus Eurosta; species Eurosta solidaginis. Next base: position 145,199,148 of record NC_090324.1, on the reverse strand, counting down.
TAAAGCCTTTTCCCCCGGGAGTGGGAGTCGAACCCGCACTCCTACGATAGTTGAAATGGTTATAAACACATTCAGCTACGTCATGCCTTAGTTGTTGTAAAGTTTTTCCCAATTGCCTTTTTTCGCATATATTATCTTCCACACATTACATAATTCGTATGTAGTTATGTCTTGAAGTTATGCCTGTTTGTAAGGCGGTTTTCAGAGAAACTTGGTATTTGTTGTTGTTTTTGTTCTATTTATAGAACTACAACGAATTAACCAAATTTTGTCTACTTATATGAGTTAACCGGGGATTGCCCGTATCGCTTTAAATGTAGGAAAACATTTATTTCAAGCAATTTTTTAATTTAATTAATAATTTGGGAAAAATTTAAACAACGTGGCATCTGGACGGACAGTGCGACAGCTGTTTCTATTATACCCTGTAAATCTCTTCAAAGCCTTTTCACCCGGGAGTGGGAGTCGAACCCGCACTCCTACGATAGTTGAAATGGTTATAAACGCATTCAGCTACGTCATGCCTTAGTTGTTGTAAAGTTTTTCCCAATTGCCTTCTTTTCGCATATATTATCTTCCACACATTACATAATTCGTATGTAGTTATGTGTTGAAGTTATGCCTGTTTGTAAGGCGGTTTTCAGAGAAACTTGGTATTTGTTGTTGTTTTTGTTCTATTTATAGAACTACAATGAATTAACCAAATGTTGTCTACTTATACGAGTTAACCGGGGATTGCCCGTATTGTTTTAAACGTATGAAACATTTATTTCAAGCAATTTTTTGATTTTATAATTTATTTAATAATTTGGGAAAAATTTAAACAACGTGACATCAGGACGGACAAGGCGACAGCTGTTTCGATTATACCTTGTAAATCTCTTCAAAGCCTTTTCTCCCGGGATTGGGAGTCGAACCCGCACTCCTACGATAGTTGAAATGGTTATAAACGCATTCAGCTACGTCATGCCTTAGTTGTTGTAAAGTTTTTCCCAATTGCCTTTTTTTGGCATATATTATCTTCCACACATTACATAATTCGTATGTAGTTATGTGTTGAAGTTATGCCTGTTTGTAAGGCGGTTTTCAGAGAAACTTGGTATTTGTTGTTGTTTTTGTTCTATTTATAGAACTACAACGAATTAACCAAATGTTGTCTACTTATACGAGTTAACCGGGGATTGCCCGTATCGCTTTAAATGTATGAAAACATTTATTTAAAGCAATTTTTTAATTTTATAATTGATTTAATAATTTGGGAAAAATTTAAGCAACGTGACATCAGGACGGACAAGGCGACAGCTGTTTCGATTATACCTTGTAAATCTCTTCAAAGCCTTTTCTCCCGGGAGTGGGAGTCGAACCCGCACTCCTACGACAGTTGAAATGGTTATAAACGCATTCAGCTACGTCATGCCTTACTTGTTGTAAATTGTTCCCAATTGCCTTCTTTTCGCATATATTATCTTCCACACATTACATATTTCGTATGTATTTATGTGTTGAAGTTATGCCTGTTTGTAAGGCGGTTTTCAGAGAAACTTGGTATTTGTTGTTGTTTTTGTTCCATTTATAGAACTACAACGAATTAACCAAATATTGTCTACTTATATGAGTTAACCGGGGATTGCCCGTATCGCTTTAAATGTATGAAAACATCTATTTCAAGCAATTTTTTAATTTTATAATTTATTTAATAATTTGGGAAAAATTTAGACAACGTGACATCAGGATGGACAAGGTGACAGCTGTTTCGACTATACCTTGTAAATCTTTTCAAAACCTTTTCTTCCGGGAGTGGGAGTCGTACCCGCACTCCTACGATAGTTGAAATGGCTATAAACGCATTCAGCCTTAGTTGTTGTAAAGTTTTTCCCAATTGCCTTCTTTTCGCATATATTATCTTCCACGCATTACATAATTCGTATGTAGTTATGCCTGTTTGTAAGGTATTTGTTGTTGTTTTTGTTCTATTTATAGAACTACAACGAATTAACCATGTTGTCTACTTATATGAGTTAACCGGGGATTGCCCGTATCGCTTTAAATGTAAGTATGTATGTAGTTATGTGTTGAAGTTATGCCTGTTTTTGAGGCGGTTTTCAGAGAAACTTGGTATTTGTTGTTGTTTTTGTTCTATTTATAGAACTACAACGAATTAACCAAATGTTGTCTACTTATATGAGTTAACCGGGGATTGCCCGTATCGCATTAAATGTATGAAAACATTTATTTCAAGCAATTTTTTTATTTTATAACTTATTTAATAATTTGGGAAAAATTTAAACAACGTGACATCAGGACGGACAAGGCGACAGCTTTTCGATTATACCTTGTAAATCTCTTCAAAGCCTTTTCTCCCGGGAGTGGGAGTCGAACCCGCACTCCTACGATAGTTGAAAAGGTTATAAACGCATTCAGCTACGTCATGCCTTAGTTGTTGTAAGGTTTTTCCCAATTGCCTTTTTTCGCATATATTATCTTCCACATATTATATAATTCGTATGTAGTTATGTGTTGAAGTTATGCCTGTTTGTAAGGCGGTTTTCAGAGAAACTTGGCATTTGTTATTGTTTTTGTTCTACTTATAGAAATACAACGAATTAACCAAATGTTGTCTACTTATATGACTTAGCCGGGGATTGCCCGTATCGCTTTAAATGTATGAAAACATTTATTTCAAGCAATTTTTTAATTTTATAATTTATTTAATAATTTGGTAAACATTTAAACAACGTGACGTCAGGACGGACAAGGCGACAGGTGTTTCGATTATACCTTGTAAATCTCTTCAAAGCCTTTTCTCCCGGGAGTGGGAGTCGAACCCGCACTCCTACGATAGTTGAAATGGTTATAAACGCATTCAGCTACGTCATGCCTTACTTATTGTAAAGTTTTCCCAATTGCCTTCTTTTCGCATATATTATCTTCCACACATTACATATTTCGTATGTATTTATGTGTTGAAGTTATGCCTGTTTGTAAGGCGGTTTTCAGAGAAACTTGGTATTTGTTGTTGTTTTTGTTCCATTTATAGAACTACAACGAATTAACCAAATATTGTCTACTTATATGAGTTAACCGGGGATTCCCCGTATCGCTTTAAATGTATGAAAACATCTATTTCAAGCAATTTTTTAATTTTATAATTTATTTAATAATTTGGGAAAAATTTAAACAACGTGACATCAGGATGGACAAGGTGACAGCTGTTTCGATTATACCTTGTAAATCTTTTCGAAACCTTTTCTCCCGGGAGTGGGAGTCGAACCCGTACTCCTACGATGGTTGAAATGGTTATAAACGCATTCAGATACGTCATGCCTTAGTTGTTGTAAAGTTTTTCCCAATTGCCTTCTTTTCGCATATATTATCTTCCACACATTACATAATTCGTATGTAGTTATGTGTTGAAGTTATGCCTGTTTGTAAGGCGGTGTTCAGAGAAACTTGGTATTTGTTGTTGTTTTTGTTCTATTTATAGAACTACAACGAATTAACCAAATGTTGTCTACTTATACGAGTTAACCGGGGATTGCCCGTATCGCTTTAAATGTATGAAAACATTTATTTCAAGCAATTTTTTAATTTTATAATTTATTTAATAATTTGGGAAAAATTTAAACAACGTGACATCAGGACGGACAAGGCTACAGCTGTTTCGATTATACCTTGAAAATGTCTTCAAAGCCTTTTCTCCCGGGAGTGGGAGTCCAACCCGCACTCCTACGATAGTTGAAATGGTTATAAACGCATTCAGCTACGTCATGCCTTAGTTGTTGTAAAGTTTTTCCCAATTGCCTTCTTTTCGCATATATTATCTTCCACACATTAAATAATTCGTATGTGGTTATGCGTTGAAGTTATGCCTGTTTGTAAGGCGGTTTTCAGAGAAACTTTGTATTTGTTGTTGTTTTTGTTCTATTTATAGAACTACAACGAATTAACCAAATGTTGTCTATTTATATGAGCTAACCGGGGATTGCCCGTATCGCTTTAAATGTATGAAAACATTTATTTCAAGCAATTTTATAATTTATTTAATAATTTGGTAAAAATTTAAACAACGTGACATCAGGATGGACAAGGCGATAGCTGTTTCGATTATACCTTGTAAATCTCTTCGAAGCCTTTTCTCCCGGGAGTGGGAGTCGAACCCGCACTCCTACGATATTTGAAATGGTTATAAACGCATTCAGCTACATCATGCCTTAGTTGTTGTAAAGTTTTTCACAATTGCCTTCTTTTCGCATATATTATCTTCCACACATTACATAATTCGTATGTAGTTATGCGTTGAAGTTATGCCTGTTTGTAAGGCGGTTTTCAGAGAAACTTGGTATTTGTTGTTGTTTTTGTTCTATTTATAGAACTACAACGAATTAACCATGATGTCTACTTATATGAGTTAACCGGGGATTGCCCGTATCACTTTAAATGTAAGAAAACATTTATTTCAAGCAATTTTTTAATTTTATAATTTTTTTAATAATTTGGGAAAAATTTAAACAACGTGACATCAGGACGGACAAGGTGACAGCTGTTTCGATTATACCTTGTAAATCTCTTCAAAGCCTTTTCTCCCGGGAGTGGGAGTCAAACCCGCATTCCTACGATAGTTGAAATGGTTATAAACGCATTCAGATTGGTCATGCCTTAGTTGTTGTAAAGTTTTTCCCAATTGCCTTCTTTTCGCATATATTATCTTCCGCATATTACATAATTCGTATGTAGTTATTTGTTGAAGCTTTGCCTGTTTGTAAGGCGGTTTTCAGAGAAACTTGGTATTTGTTGTTGTTTTTGTCCTATTTATAGAACTACAACTAATTAACCAAATGTTGTCTACTTATATGAGTTAACCGGAAACTTGGTATTTGTTGTTGTTTTTGTTCTATTTATAGAACTACACCGAATTACCCAAATATTGTCTACTTATATGAGTTAACCGGGGATTGCCCGTATCGCTTTAAATGTAAGAAAACATTTATTTCAAGCAATTTTTTAATTTTATAATTTATTTAATAATTTGGGAAAAATTTAAACAACGTGACATCAGGACGGACAAGGCGACAGCTGTTTCGATTATACCTTGTGAATCTCTTCAAAGCCTTTTCTCCCGGGAGTCGGAGTCTAACCCGCACTCCTATGATATTTGAAATGGTTATAAACGCATTCAGCTACGTCATGCCTTAGTTGTTGTAAAGTTTTTTCCAAATTGCCTTCTTTTCGCATATATTATCCTCCACACATTACATAATTCGTATGTAGTTATGTGTTGAAGTTATGCCTGTTTGTAAGGCGGTTTTCAGAGAAACTTGGTATTTGTTGTTGTTTTTGTTCTATTTATAGAACTACAACGAATTAACCAAATTTTGTCTACTTATATGAGATAACCGGGGATTGCCCGTATCGTTTTAAATGTATAAAAAAATTAATTTCAAGCAATTTTTTAATTTTATAGTTAATTTAATAATTTGGGAAAAATTTAAACAACGTAACATCAGGACGGACAAGGCGACATCTGTTTCGATTATACCTTGTAAATCTCTTCAAAGCCTTTTCTCGCGGGAGTGGGAGTCGAACCCGCACTCCTACGATAGTTGAAATGGTTATAAACGCATTCAGCTACGTCATGCCTTAGTTGTTGTAAAGTTTTTCCCAATTGCCTTCTTTTCGCATATATTATCTTCCACACATTACATAATTCGTTTGTAGTTATGTGTTGAAGTTATGCCTGTTTGTAAGGCGGTTTTCAGAGAAACTTGGTATTTGTTATTGTTTTTGTTCTATTTATAGAAATACAACGAATTAACCAAATGTTTTCTACTTATATGACTTAGCCGGGGATTGCCCGTATCGCTTTAAATGTATGAAAACATTTATTTCAAGCAATTTTTTAATTTTATAATTTATTTAATAATTTGGTAAAAATTTAAACAACGTGACATCAGGACGGACAAGGCGACAGCTGTTTCGATTATACCTTGTAAATCTTTTCAAAGCCTTTTCTCCCGGGAGTGGGAGTCGAACCCGCACTCCTACGACAGTTGAAATGGTTATAAACGCATTCAGCTACGTCATGCCTTACTTGTTGTAAAGTTTTACCAATTCCCTTCTTTTCGCATATATTATCTTCCACACATTATATATTTCGTATGTAGTTATGTGTTGAAGTTATGCCTGTTTGTAAGGCAGTTTTCAGAGAAACTTGGTATCTGTTGTTGTTTTTGTTCTATTTATAGAACTACAACGAATTACCCAAATATTGTCTACTTATATGAGTTAACCGGGGATTGTCCGTATCGCTTTAAATGTATGAAAACATTTAAACAACGTCCGTCCTAAATTATTAAATAAATTATGAAATTAAAAAATTGCTTGAAATAAATGTTTTCATACATTTAAAGCGATACGGGCAATCCCCGTTTAACTCATATAAGTAGGCAACATTTGGTTATTTCGTTGTAGTTCTATAAATAGAACAAAAACAACAACAAATACCAAGTTTCTCTGAAAACCGCCTTAAAAACAGGCATAACTTCAACACTTAACTACATACGAACTATGTAATGTGAGGAAGATAATATATGCGAAAAGAAGGCAATTGAGAAAAACTTTACAACAACTAAGGCATGACGTAGTTGAATGCGTTTATAACCATTTCAACTATCGTAGGAGTGCGGGTTCGACTCCCACTCCCGGGAGAAAAGGTTTTGAAGAGATTTACAAGGTATAATCGAAACAGCTGTCGCTTTGTCCGTCCTGATGCCACGTTGTTTAAAAATTTCCCAAATTATTAAATAAATTATAAAATTAAAAAATTGCTTGAAATAAATATTTTCATACATTTAAAGCGATACGGGCAATCCCCGGTTAACTCATATAAGTAGACAACATATGGTTAATTCTTGTAGTTCTATAAATAGAACAAAAACAACAACAAATACCAAGTTTCTTTGAAAACCGCCGTACAAACAGGCATAACTTCAACACATAACTACATACGAATTATGTAATGTGTGTAAGATAATATATGCGAAAAGAAGGCAATTGGGAAAAACTCTACAACTAAGGCATGACGTAGCTGAATGCGTTTATAACCATCTCAACTATCGTAGGAGTGCGGGTTCGACTCCCACTCCCGGGAGAAAAGGCTTTGAGGAGATTTACAAGGTATAATCGAATCAGCTATCGCCTTGTCCGTCCTGAAATCACGTTGTTTAAATTTTTCCCAAATTATTAAATAAATTATAAAATTAAAAAATTGCTTGAAATAAATGTTTTCATACATTTAAGGCGAACGGGCAATCCCCGGTTAACTCATATAAGTAGACAACATTTGTTTAATTCGTTGTAGTTCTATAAATAGAACAAACACAACAACAAATACCAAGTTTCTCTGAAAACCGCCTCACAAACAGGCATAACTTCAACACATAACTACATACGAATTATGTAATGTGTGGAAGATAATATATGCGAAAAGAAGGCAATTGGGGAAAAACTTTACAACAACTAAGGCATGACGTAGCTGAATGCGTTTATAACCATTTCAACTATCGTAGGAGTGCGGGTTCGACTCCCACTCCCGGGAGAAAATGCTATGAAGAGATTTACAAGGTATAATCGAAACAGCTGTCGCCTTGTCCGTCCTGATGTCACGTTGTTTAAATTTTTCCCAAATTATTAAAAAAATTATAAAATTAAAAAATTGCTAGAAATAAATGTTTTCATACATTTAAAGCGATACGGGCAATCCCCCGTTAACTCATATAAGTAGACAACATTTGGTTAATTCGTTGTAGTTCTATAAATAGAACCAAAACAACAACAAATACCAATTTTCTCTGAAAACCGCCTCACAAACAGGCATAACTTCAACACATAACAACATACGAATTATGTAATGTGTGGAAGATAATATATGCGAAAAGAAGGCAATTGGGAAAAACTTTACAACAACTAAAGCATGACGTAGCTAAATGCGTTTATAACCATTTCAACTATCGTAGGAGTGCGGGTTCGACTTCCACTCCCGGGAGAAAAGGCTTTGAAGAGATTTACAAGGTATAATCGAAACAGCTGTCGCCTTGTCCGTCCTGATGTCTCGTTGTTTAAATTTTTCCCAAATTATTAAATAAATTATAAAATTAAAAAATTGCTTGAAATAAATGTTTTCATACATTTAAAGCGATACGGGTAATCTCCGGTTAACTCATATAAGTAGACAACATTTGGTTAATTCGTTGTAGTTCTACAAATAGAACTAAAACAACAACAAATACCAAGTTTCTCTGAGAACCGCCTCACAAACAGGCATAACTTCAACACATAACTACATACGAATTATGTAATGTGTGGAAGATAATATATGCGAAAAGAAGGCAATTGGGGAAAAACTTTACAACAACTAAGGCATGACGTAGCTGAATGCGTTTATAACCATTTCAACTATCGTAGGAGTGCGGGTTCGACTCCCACTCCCGGGAGAAAATGCTTTGAAGAGATTTACAAGGTATAATCGAACAGCTGTCGCCTTGTCCGTCCTGATGTCACGTTGTTTAAATTTTTCCCAAATTATTAAATAAATTATAAAATTAAAAAATTGCTTGAAATAAATGTTTTCATACATTTAAAGCGATACGGGCAATCCCCCGTTAACTCATATAAGTAGACAACATTTGGTTAATTCGTTGTAGTTCTATAAATAGAACCAAAACAACAACAAGTACCAAGTTTCTCTGAAAACCGCCTCACAAACAGGCATAACTTCAACACATAACAACATACGAATTATGTAATGTGTGGAAGATAATATATGCGAAAGAAGACAATTGGGAAAAACTTTACAACAACTAAAGCATGACGTAGCTAAATGCGTTTATAACCATTTCAACTATCGTAGGAGTGCGGGTTCGACTCCCACTCCCGGGAGAAAAGGCTTTGAAGAGATTTACAAGGTATAATCGAAACAGCTGTCGCCTTGTCCGTCCTGATGTCACGTTGTTTAAATTTTTCCCAAATTATTAAATAAATTATAAAATTAAAAAATTGCTTGAAATAAATGTTTTCATACATTCAAAGCGATACGGGTAATCTCCGGTTAACTCATATAAGTAGACAACATTTGGTTAATTCGTTGTAGTTCTACAAATAGAACAAAAAGAACAACAAATACCAAGTTTCTCTGAGAACCGCCTTACAAACAGGCATAACTTCAACACATAACTACATACGAATTATGTAATGTGTGGAAGATAATATATGCGAAAAGAAGGCAATTGGGAAAAACTTTACAACAACTAAAGCATGACGTAGCTGAATGCGTTTATAACCATTTCAACTATCGTAGGAGTGCGGGTTCGACTCCCACTACCGGAAAAAAAAGACTTTGAAGAGATTTACAAGGTATAATCGAAACAGCTGTCGCCTTGTCCATCCTGATGTCACGTTGTTTAAATTTTTCCCAAATTATTAAATAAATTATACAATTAAAAAATTGCTTGAAATAAATGTTTTCATACATTTAAAGCGATACGGGCAATCCCCGGTTAACTCATATAAGTAGACAACATTTGGTTAATTCGTTGTAGTTCTATAAATAGAACAAAAACAACAACAAATACCAAGTTTATCTGAAAACTGCGTTACAAACAGGTATAACTTCAACACATAACTACATACGAATTATGTAATGTATGGAAGATAATATATGCAAAAAGAAGGCAATTGGGAAAAACTTTACAACAACTAAGGCATGATGTAGCTGAATGCGTTTATAACCATTTCAGCTATCGTAGGAGTGGCGGGTTCGACTCCCACTCCCGGGGAAAAGGCTTTGAAGAGATTTACAAGGTATAATCGAAACAGCTGTCGCCTTGTCCGACCTGATGTCACGTTGTTTAAATTTTTCCCAAATTATTAAATAAATTATAAAATTGCTTTAAATAAATGTTTTCATACATTTAAAGCGATACGGACAATCCCCGGTTAACTCATATAAGTAGACAATATTTGGTTAATTCGTTGTAGTTCTATAAATAGAACAAAAACAGCAACAAATACCAAGTTTCTCTGAAAACCGCCTTACAAACAGGCATAACTTCAACACATAACTACATACGAATTGTCTAATGTGTGGAAGATAATATATGCGAAAAGAAGGCAATTGGGAAAAACTTTACAACAGCTAAGGCATGACGTAGCTGAATGCGTTTATAACGATCTCAACTATCATAGGATTGCGGGTTCGACTCCCACTCCCGGGAGAAAAGGCTTTAACAGATTTACAAGGTATAATCGAAACAGCTTTCGCCTTGTCCGTCATGATGTCACGTTGTTTAAATTTTTCCCAAATTATTAAATAAATTATAAAAGTAAAAAATTGCTTGAAATAAATGTTTTCATACATTTAAAGCGAACGAGCAATCCCCGGTTAACTCATATAAGTAGACAACATCTGGTTAATTCGTTGTAGTTCTATAAATAGAACAAAAACAACAACAAAAACAAGTTTCTCTGAAAACCGCCTTACAAACAGGCATAACTTCATCACATAACTACATACGAATTAGGTAATGTGTGGAAGATAATATATGCGAAAAGAAGGCAATTGGGAAAAACTTTACAACAACTAAGGCATGACGTAGCTGAATGCGTTTATAACCATTTCAACTATCGTAGGAGTGCGGGTTCGACTCCCACTCCCGGGAGAAAAGGCTTTGAAGATATTTACAAGGTATAATCGAAACAGCTGTCGCCTTGTCCGTCCTGATGTCACGTTGTTTAAATTTTTCCCAAATTATTAAATAAAATATAAAATTAAAAAATTGCTTGAAATAAATGTTTTCATACATTTAAAGCGATACGGGCAATCCCCGGTTAACTTATAAAAAAAATTTTTTGTTTTTGTATTTTTCTACAATTTTTCAAATTTGACGAATAATTGCGAGGCCGATCCGTCAAGCTCCTCGGAGAGTTCCACTGGCGAAGCGGGAAGTTGTGAGCCAAATCATATAGGAAATGAGCGACAGCGGCGTCTTCGAACCATCAGCTAGTCCATGGGGCTCACCGGTAGTACTTGTGAAGAAAAAGGATGGCAAAATGAGGTTTTGCGTGGACTACTGAAAGTTGAACGACGCACTATGGCGCCTTTTGAGTTTTTTCTTTACAAAAATCATAACTTCTGAACTAATGAAGATATTTAAAAGATTTATACTGCACCTGAAAGCTAACTATTCAAACTTTGGACAGTTTAAAATACACTGGTTTGGAACCATCTTGGTCAAGTATGTTTGCGTACTTTAGGAGCACTTGTTTTGCCTTACGCTGATAGACTTCCCCCAGCTCCCCCGTCCACGCCGTGATGCCATTTGAAAGATCAATCTTGCTAGTTGAAACGTTTTCCTTGAGCTGCTCACAGTTAATAACTACTTAAGCCTCCTGGCATCTTTCCAATATTGTTCCTTTGGTTAGTTTGAGTGGTGACTTGAACTCATTGAGTACTCTTACCGGAATACGTCTATCTTGTCTAGTCGTAGCCAGGGTTTTTCCTACAAATATTCTCGTTGTTGATTTCTTTGCTGCCTCGACAACCCATAACTCCACCAACCTTTGTCCAGATTACTGCCTCCGATTTTGGTGGTATTTGCTGATTCTCCTCCATCAGCACTCGTTTAAAGCTGTGGCATTTTTCGTAGCCGAAATTAAGTGGCACATCCATGTTCTTATATCGCATCGTCTTTCTTTGCATGTCGATCTTGATGCCTTGGTGGATTAAGAAGTCCACTCCAGTTATGATTTCAAAAACTGTGTTGTACCGTGACATTTTCCAATTGCGACTTCACAGGACCTGGGTATCCTCGCCAGTGGCCGTGCGCAATCTTGCAACGTGTAATGTTCGTATCTCTTTGTTGACTGAATTAGATCGAATGATGGAACGAGATACGGTTATTTCCGTCCACAAATCCTCCAACAGTAAGATAGCTAGAATACTACGGACTTATTCAGTCTATGCGGGGTCCTCATGAACCGGCCAGTTCAACCTAAGATTGCTAAACCTTCTTCCAATTTGAGAGGCAGATATTATGGAGCACTCAATTGCGGGAGCCAGCTCTCGTCCTTACGGCTGGCTCGCTTTAGTTTACCGGTTGAGTGGGTTCGGAAATTCGCTCACCTACTTCAGCTTTGATTTGACGACCAGCCAAGTTGGAACTACAAGGACCGGTGCTGCAATGTCGTGCAATGTGACCTGGGTTGCCGCACTTGAAACATTTGATAATTCCGGCATTTTTCTGTTCCGATCCCTTCAGTGCTGGCTGGCGAAAATCCTTGGTCTGTACCCTCCTAGATAGTGCCGAGAGATATTCAAATGTTCAATGATTAATTGTAAACTTAAAGAGGTGGTTAGACTCTATACACCGACTAAACCTTAACAAGACAGATAAAGTCACATTTGATCTGAAGTAGAACGATATTATAAAAACATAGCATCGATATTCAAGACTGTGGTTTTCAGTCGTACGATACTGTACCCAACATGAGCGGCAAGTACAAGGAAATACAGGCAAAAATCTTGGAATTGAATGGTAATCCGGATTATATTCCGTTTATGGGATATACTACAAATCTCCCAGGCAATGCGGCAGCCAGCGCGTGCCCCACTCCCATACAGTGCTTTTATTAATTTTCTTGAAGAGCTTTATGAGCAAATTATCATCACTCAAAGTATATTCTTCAAAGATTTGATTCATTCTTTAGATCTCTTCAAAGTCCTTCGACCACAATATGAACTGCTGTTACCACTCTGACTTCTCTGCAGTCATTTGTAAAATCTTGTTCGATACATACGAAGGGGCTGTTTAAATATTTTCAGAGACCAGCGATTATTAGACTTTACGAGTTCGATCAGCAAAAGTTCGCTTGCAACCCTTTCGCTCTCAAGCATCGGCAGTATGTAAGGATAAAGTAAACTATCACATCCGTTATATAACATAAGCTATGTGCGTAGACCTTTAGTTGCATTTGACAGGCGCGGGCAGTTGGCAACGCGCATGTCAAATGCAGCTGGAGCCCACGTCACTGACAAAAAATAGGAGAGACAATATATAGATAATTTTTCGCTTGCACACACGATGGACGTTTTGAGTCTCTGTACTTAAAAATAAATAAACGGGAAACCTAAGAGTTAATTTAACTTGAGTATTTTTATTATAACACGGAAACGTGGCGAGGACGACCGCCACGCTAAGATCTCTACGCAAAATTAAAAGAACGACGAAGATTTGGAGGCGGCGCCCTCCACATAACATCCAGAAGCCATTTTCAACAATTGCACAAAAACCATTGTGGCAGGTAACATAACTAGGGACACGATATGGCGACCGTGACAAAGGTAGGTGGTGGAACTTTTTGTGATATATGTGGAAAGTGGCAGTGGCAGTGAAAATACATAATTAAATAAAACAAAGTTAAGAAAGCGTTAAATAATAAAAAACACCCAAAAACTACAACTAAATTATACAGAAATAATCAAAAAAAAAACTTTAAATAACAAAATAAAATTGTCGTATAATATGCCATTAATAACGGGATATAAACCCAAGCCACTAGCCATCGGCATATCATCGCCATTTTTAAAGTCCACCACCACCACCAGCATTAATTGAGACCAGCAGCGGCAGCGCCGGCGAAGACCGCCAGAAACAACTCCGGCATCAGCAGCATTGGCGACGAAAGCGGCAGCGTTTACGGTTGGAGCAGAAGCAGTCATAAGTATAAAATATATATGTATTTAACATTTTTTGCCTACGGGTATTCTTTTCTTTAAACGTATATATGTACGTATATTAAAATTTAAAATTTTTTTATTAAATTCGGTGCCTTCGCATTTCCATTAAAACAATTTCGCATTTTATATAAATTTTGGATTTTGACATAACGGTGGTTCGTGAATAAACCAATTGAGTTTTTTATATAAACGGTGGTTTGTTAAAAAACCAATTAACTTTTTGATATAAACGGTGGGTTGTTAGGATAGGATAGGATAGGTTAGGTGGTAGCTGCCCTGATAAGGATAGCTTCCTTGGACAACACGAAGGTCCGTTGTGATACCACATACACCAAAAATAACGGTGACTTAGATCTAGCTACTTAGAGAATCGTTGGGTAGCAACGATAAAGCTCCGAATGATACCGATCTCAACTTTGGATATATCCTCTGGAGATCCAAGTGAGTCGCGACCGAAGTACTTTCGCCTAGTTCTGGCAAAAGCTGGACAATCAAGCATAAAGTGATTTGGTGATTCCACCTCATCATCCTCCATACAGCTGCAGCAGGATGGAGTTTCCAGTATGTTGAGACGTACCGCATGGATACCCATGGGACAGTGCCCTGTCAAAACCCCAATGACCATTGATAGGTGAGCCTTAGTGAACCCAATTATTTCAGCATACCTCCTGCCATCCACTTTTGGCCAGAAAGATCTTGCTACCCTGCAAGACGTGGTATCCGCCCAACGTTTGCTGAGCTGATTCGAGGCTCAGCTATGGAGGAGCAATCCACAGGTGGCCAGCGGGGTCCCGAAATCCCTACAGCCATCTTCATCCGGTTCAGTTGTACCGATGCGGGCTAAGAGATCCGCTTGACAGTTACCCGGGATATCACTATGGCCCGGGACCCAGATAATCTTAATTGTAAAATAATTCGATGCAATCGCAAGCGAGGTCAGGCACTCCCAGACCACCCTCGATCGCACTGTAGTTGAGCTCAAGGCCTTGATAGCCGCTTGGCTACCTGAGTAGATGGTAAATTCCCTAACCGTGGTAGCACTGGATAGCATTCCATCCACCGCATCCTTAATCGCAGCAATTTCCGCTTGGAATACGCTGCAGTGATCAGCTAACTTAAACTTGCGGCTTAAATTTAGCTCTTGACAAAAGACCCCCCCACCAACCTTTCCATCCAGCTTTGACCCATCCGTGAACAAGTTAACCGGTCCCATGCCCCAGATAATTCTTCTTCCCCAATCCTCTCTCTCTGGAATAACTGGGGTGAAGGTTGTATAGGGAGCAGTTATCGGCATACAGTAGTCCGTTCTGTCCGGGATAAAGTCAAAACTGGTAAGAAGGCTAGAGTGTCCGCGGTCAGAAAGTCTATATCCCATATTACGAAGCCTGACCAACGACCTTGCCGCGGCCGCCTTTCCCGAAATATCTACTGGGTATATGTTCAGCATGACGTTCAGTGCCAAGGTAGGTGTTGTTCTGAGGGCG
Organism: Eurosta solidaginis; assembly: GCF_040869045.1. Taxonomy (NCBI): domain Eukaryota; kingdom Metazoa; phylum Arthropoda; class Insecta; order Diptera; family Tephritidae; genus Eurosta; species Eurosta solidaginis. The sequence goes on along the minus strand of NC_090324.1, from coordinate 145,183,875 downwards.
CCACTGATACCGATCAGCGCCGTCCGTTGCACTGACACTAACATTTTGGAGGTGCTCGCCGTGTCCAGTTCTTTCCACCAGACCAGCACCCCATATAGCAGAATCGGTTTGACCACCATCTCATAAAGCCAATGTACTATTCTTGGCGAGAGTCCCCATCTCTTTCCGATAGCTCCTCTGCAGCAGTACAAGGCAATGGCGGCCTTCCTGGCCCGATCTTCCATATTGGGTCTCCAGGATAGTTTCTTGTCCAAAACAATCCCCAAATATTTAACCCTATTAGAAAGTACCAACGGTACCCCTCCAATCGAGGGAGTTCTGAAATCGGGCATCTTATATCTCCTTGTGAAAAGAACCAATTCCGTTTTTCCCGGGTTGACCGCCAACCCACATGACCCAGAGCATACTCTTTGTGTTCTAGGGACCCCTCTATTTGCTTTACAATCAAATGGAGAGCCGTTTCCGTCGATCTGCCCTTGCAGTACGCATGCTGTGAAGCCGACAGTAACCCCCGAGGTATCCTTTCCCGTAGGTACAGGTCAATCAACCGCTCAAACGTCTTAAGAAGAAACGACGAGAGACTGATTGGCCTGAAATCCTTAAGTGATACATGAGAGCTTCTGACGGCCTTCGGAATGAAAATAACCCTAACCGTGTGCCAAGACTTCGGGATATAGTTAAGCCTGAGGCAGTTAGTATATATGATGGCCAACCAGCGGCAGGAAATCCCCAAAGACCTTTGAAGCTGCGCAAGAATGATTCCATCCGGGCCCGGAGACTTATGGGGCTTGAACGACCCTATAGCCCAGGTTATTTGACTTTCCCGTATTGGAATGGCAGGCACTTCTGCATGGCCAACGACCGCCGACCATGCAGGCGAAGATCCCTGCGCAACTGGGACATCGGGAAAATGATTGTCCAGTAAAAGCCTTAGGGACTCTTCGCTACTCATCGACCAGTCCCCACCATCATCTCTCAGATACCCCAGAGGAGCGGGGTTCCTAGAGAGTATTTTTCTAAACCTCGCGGATTCATTGCAGCCTTCTACGTTTTCGCAGAAGCTTCGCCATGCATCTCGCTTGGCTATCCTTATTTCATATTTATAAATCCCCAGACTCACCTTATAGAGCTCCCAGTCCGCAGTAAGAAAAGTCGAGTCATTCCCCCTATTATATATACAAAGTCCCTCATCTACAATAAAAGTAAATAAAGACTCACCTCTAGTGTTGGTATCCGAGCTTCCCCAAATGCTATGATGGGCATTAGCATCGGCACCGATGATCACGCCAACACCTCTCCGCCTTGCTTCATCTGTGATTTCACCCAGTATCGCAGGTGGTGGTCCCTCTACGTCCCCGTGGGGCATGTACGCTGAGACCACCCACATTTCATTACTTCCTTGCTCGAGGCAGCCACGTAAACACAGGCATTGCTGAAATTAGAGAGAATAAAAGTTTTAATCTCTTTTTTAACAAGCACACAGGATCTAGGCCTACTTGCCTCCCCATGCACCAAGGTGTTGAATTTTCCAGTCCTTAATCCAGAAATCTTACTTCCGTTACTACTCAGCCACGGCTCCTGGACAAGTTCTATATCCACTCCGCCTTTTTCAAGGCAGAGCAACAAATTTGCGGATGCCGCCTTAGAGTGCTGAAGATTGATTCGACGGATTTCCATCAAAAGCGCTCTTCTTACGCACCCCATCCTTGGCGGATTCGTATTAGTGTTGTCCATTCTAAGAAAGTCCCCCCTCAAGGCCGCTATCCGGAGCCGATTGTGTACTCGCCCTTTAACGGTCTCGTGGTTATCTATGCTACGCAGGGAGGCCACGCGAGGGTTGACGCATTACTTTATGAGTAATGCGTTCAGAGCCAGACCGGACGCGAAGCGGGAAAATCTTCAACCGCACCTACACCACCAACTTAACGGCGACGGAGCCGGAACGTACCTTGAGGCCCGTAACGTTTTTAACGGGACGTGGGCAGGTGCAGCATTAGCCTACCAGCCATTTCGGTAGGGTTTCACCCCGACCTACTAAGGTGGCAGAATACCGCACCTACCAGCCCAAAGTCATCAAGTAAAAATGTAATGTCAAATCAAAGCCCTGAACAGTCCAGTTCGTCACCGTTGTGTACCGATCTTGACTCTTAAAGAGTCCTCCCTCCCCTGAGCTCGGCACAATGACTCAGGGGGTGCGGGTTGTATCGAGTTGTCCTCTCTAGATCCGCCATTATCAGTAGAAGCAGGGGCACCTCACGCAGGACGTGATAACTGATCACGCGTGACATTTGTCACTATGGCCGGTCTAAGACTGATATCAGTCCCTGATCCAGAGCCTGAAACCACTTATGATATCCAAGCCAAGTATCTTAGCCCCAACGGTGGGTTGTTAAAAACCAATTAACTTTTCCGATATATGCGGTGGTTCCGTTAAAGCCAAGTAAATTTTTTTTGAAATATGCGGTGGTTCCGTTAAAAACCAAGTAAATTTTCTGAAATATGCGGTGGTTCCGTTAAAACCAATTAAAATTTTTTTTGATATATGCGGTAGTTCCATTAAAAACCAATTAAAATTTTTTTTGATACATGCGGAGTTTCCGTGAAAAGCCAAGTGAGATTTTTTTATAAAGCGGTGCGTCCGCGAAAATATACGATTTTTTTTTAACAAAGCGTGAATATAAATGGATCTTTTGAACAAGTTACAACAATTTTGAGATTGTTACCAATTAATACCTATATACTTTTGTGCAAAGTTTAAATTCAATTATATCTTAAAGATTTTTCTATACAAGGTTACTACAGTTTTAGTTAATTCTTCAAATAAATTGTTAAATACTTCTTTAGTGACTATTCACCTGCAAATCAGTTCTCTTATACAAAATGTATTTTTCTTTTTCCTCAACATTTCAGCTTCAACGAATTCAGACATTCAAATAATAGAAATTAATGCATAGTTTGAACAGAATTATTTGTGCTATTCTGATAACTACATATGTACCTTAGAAGTGGTAAGCAAGTGCAAAAAAATTCAGACTCAGAATCCGATTCCGATAATTCAGCCTCAAGCTACGAAAGTTTAGTTTCATCCTCGACCGAAGAAGTCACAAACCAGGAAAATAGATTTTCTTTGTCAACAGATTTCCCAGGCTTCTAAAATTCTTCCATTAAAAATTCAACTTCTAATTTAGATTCAAATCTTAACGATTCAAATAGTGCAAAACTAACTTCAACTTCTTTTACTTTAAAAACAAATCTTAACGATCCAAATAGTACAAACGTGGCCTCACCTTCTGCTAATTCAGCTCCAGATCTTAACGATCAAATCATGGCAACACCTGAGGAAAAGAGAATTTTTATTAACACATGTGCTAATTCTATTCGAGAAAACTACAGTGGTGATCCTCTAGCACTTGATTCTTTTATAGACAAAATCGCATTACTTGAACAGTTCGCTACTCCAGATTTAAATGATACTTTTATAGCGTTCTTAAAATCAAAATTAGAGTGTAAAGCCCGTGAAGCAATACCAACACAAGTAAGTACAGTCAATGAAATTAAAACAGCTCTACGTAATAGGATCAAACCAGACAACTCGAAAGTTGTAGCAGGGAGAATTGCAGCGTTGCACGTTAACGGAAACAATTATACAGATTTTGCCAAAAAAGTTGAAAATTTAGCTGACTCACTTGAGCGGTCTCTTATTATTGAAGGGATCATTCAAGCGAAAGCTCATGAAATGGCAGTCGAAGAAACTGTTATCGTGTGTCGTCTAAATGCAAAATCAAATTTAGTAAAAACCATTTTAGCCTCAACGGCATTTACAGATCCGAAAAACGTGGTAGAAAAATTAATTGTGGAACAAAACAACGAAGTAACTGAACGTCAGGTTCTAGCTTTTCGATCACGTGGTAACAGTTCATTCAGAAATTCACGTGGTAGTTATCGAGGTTTTTACCCAGACCGCGGCTATACTGGTTATAGAAATAATAGTTCATTTTCATATAATAGTAACTATAACGGTAACAATAATCAGAGATATCGCTATGATAACAGAAATAGATACCAAAATAACAACAATAATAATATACGTCCAAATTCCAATTCAAATACAAACAGCAGTAACAATAGAGGTAACAATTCTAGATCATCCAACGGTAGAGGTAGAAACGCAAACGTTCGCGCTTTAAACGCCAGTGCCCCTCAGGAGCGAACACTGAGGGAGGACGAACTAACCGAGTAAGCGAATTTTCCTCACCAGTAGGCATATACTGTTTAAATTTAAATTATTCAGATTTCATAGAGTTACACCTTAACGAGTCACAAAAATTTTGTTCTTTCCTAGTAGACACTCAAGCAGACATTTCTTTAATAAAAATATCATTTCTAGACAGTAATATTTCATTAAATACGAAGGTCATTATTAACATTACCGCTGTTACTTCCAATTCAGTTTCCACTTTAGGTAAAATTACCGCGAATTTAAATTTTTCAAACTTTTCTATTAAACATACTTTACATGTAGTAAATGAAGACTTTAATATTCCATCCGATGGTATACTGGATACAGATTTTCTGAAAATTAACAAATGCATTATTAATTATGAAAGAAATAGTATTTCCTTTTGGGTAGGTAATGAAAAAGTCGCGGTACCAGTCCTACACGGAACAGATAGCGACAGTTGTATCATTCCGCCAAGATGTGAAATATTCAGACTTTTTGATTTAGGAGATTCAACCAAACCACTTTTCGTGGACTCGCAGGAAATTGAAAAAGGTGTTTTCACAGCTAGGTGCATTGTTAATTCCAGTAAGCCAATAATTAAAGTCATTAACACCACGGATGATGCAAAGTATGTGAAGAGAAAAAGTATTCGGACAGAAAAACTTTCAAATTATAATGTTTATACTATTAACAAGACAGAAACAGAAGAGAAACGAACGAGAAAACTTATTTCAATTTAAAAAAATTAAATAGCTCAAAATGCTCATAGATTATGCCGACATTTTCGCTCTTGACACGTACAAAATGACTTAAAATAACTTCTACGAGCAAAAATTAAGATTGACAGACAACGAACAGGTATACGTTAAAAACTATAGATTGCCATACTCTCAACGCGAAGAAATAAATCGCCAAGTAAATAAATTGTTAGACAATGATTTGATTGAACCCAGTTATTCGAATTACAATAGTCCTTTGATTGTAGTCCCAAAGAAAGATACTAATGGTCAAAAAGCTTATCGTATGTGCGTAGATTTTCGCACAGTAAACAAAAAACTCATTGCTGATAAATTTCCACTAGCTAGAGTTGAAGATATTTTAGACAATCTCGGTAGAGCAAAATATTTTTCCACTTTCTTTTTTCTGGATTTCATCAAATCCCCGTTGCATCCTGACTCACGTGACATTACTTCTTTCAGCACCGACCGCGGCGCATTTAGATGGAAAGTGCTTCCATTCGGTTTAAATATAGCACCTAATTTATTTTCACGAATGATGACAATAACTTTTTCGGCTATACCACCCAATGCCTCATTTCTGTACGTCGACGATATTATCGTTATAGGTTGTAGTGAAGCACACCACATTAAAAATCTTTCAAAAGTTTTCAATACTTGTAGGTCTTTCAATCTCAAACTTAACCCAAATAAATGCAACTTTTTACGACCAGAAGTCACATTTTTAGGTCACAAATGTTCAGCCAAAGGTTTGTTGCCAGACCACTATAAAATAAACGCAATTAAAAAGTATACAAAACCGACTGAAAAAGACGCGGTACGACGATTCGTCGCGTTTCCAAACTATTACAGACGGTTTATACCAAATTTTGCATCTCTGGCAGCGCCTCTAAATCGATTAAGCAGGAAAAGAGTTGAATTTGTAAGGGATGTAGAGTGCGAAAGAGCACTTTTATCTTTGAAAGCAGCGTTACTTTCACCAAAATTACTTCAATACCCAGATTTTACTAAACAATTCATTATTACCGTTGATGCTTCCACAACTGGATGTGGCGCTACTTTAAGTCAAGGACAGCTAGGTAGTGATTTACCAATTTGTTTCGCTTCTAAAGCATTTAATAAAGCAGAGCAGAAAAAACCAATTATTGTGTTGGAACTCTTAGCTATTTATTTCGCAATAAAGCAATTTCGCGGCACCCATTTTATTGCAAAGTCAGACCATAGACCTCTAGTATACTCATTCAACATGAAAGACCCATCTTCAAAACTTTCAAGAATAAGGCTGGCACTATCTGAATATAACTTTTTTATATAAAGGATAAATCAAACGTTTGTGCTGATGCACTATCGCGTATCACAATGGATGAGATTAAAGAAGCTAACAAACAAATTTTGGCAATACAGACAAGGGCAAAACAGGCAAACGACAAAAATTTACATAGGAAAACAGACAAAAACGACGAAAAACAACTTACTTTACATGTCTACGACAAATTTTCATTTAATTTTTCAAAAACGATTCCACGAAATAGATCTGCAATTACGTACGATAAAAATAGTAAAACAACAAGTTTAAAAATTGTTGCGCATATTAAACATAAGAAACTCGAGTTACTTAGTTTTGAGCTTGTTAACGAAATAATGACTTTAGAGAAATTACTTTCGAGGCTTGAATCAGAAGTCGGCAAACGCAAAATTAAGCATATTGAATGGCCTAAAAACGATATTTTGTTCGAAGATTATACTATTACAAATTTCAAAAATATTGGAAATAAAATTTTAAAATCATTAGAAATTATTTTAACAGATCCAGTGGAGACAGTAACAGATGAAGATACAAAATTAAAACTAATGAAAATTTACCATAATGATCCCATTTCTGGGGGACATTGCGGAATGAAAAGACTTTACGCAAAATTGCGAACAAAATTTTATTAGAAGAACATGAGTCGTGATATATCGAAATATATTAAAAGTTGTAAAGATTGTCTCTTAAACAAGGTTAAACCTAAAACAAAAGAAAAACTTGTTTTAACACCAACTCCTTGTAAACCATTCGATATACTAGTAATTGACACAATAGGACCCGTACCTGAGTCCAAATATGGTAACAAGTTCGCACTTACCATGATTTGCGACATGACTAAATACCTGGTAACAGTCGCTGTGCCACACAAATTGGCAAACACAATCGCTTCAGCAATTTTTGAAGTATTCATTTTAACATACGGCACAATGAATGCCATAAAATCAGATTTAGGGACAGAATTTAAAAATGAATTACTTGAAGAACTAACTAAACTTCTAAATATTGAACATAATTTTTCAACTGCATACCATCACGAAACTGTTGGCACGTTTGAACGTAATCATAGATTTTTTAATGAATACTTACGTGCATATTTAAAAGATAATTTTTCTGATTGGGATGTTTATTTAAAATACTTTACTTTCCTGCACAACACTACTAGTAGCACAGTTTTCGACAATCAGTTTTCTCCTTTCGAGTTGGTTTTTGGGAAAAAAGCAACTTTGCCTAATGAATTGACAAAAGAAACAATTGACCAAATTTATAATGTCGAAAACTATGCCAAAGTAGTTAAGTTTAGGGTGCAGAAAACGCACAAAATGGCACAAAATCTAATAAATAAAAATAAGTTACAAACTAAAAACCTGTATGATAAAACGGCACGTCCTTTAGTTGTCAAAATCGGAGATAAAGTACTTTTACAGAAAGAACCACATCATAAACACGAAAATATTTATCAAGGTCCGTTTACAATAACTAAAATTAACGAACCTAATGTAACTATTTTCGATGAAGTTAAAAATAAAGAAAAAGTGGTACACAAAAACCGCCTTAGTAAATTAACATTACCGTAATACCTTGATTGAAGAAAATCAAAAATTTTTAGAAGTAATTTCATACTCGTCATTTTTAAATAGCCGCGAAGGCAACAAAAATATATATATAAAAACAAAGCAAAAATATATATAGAACACAAAATTTTGTATAGCAAAACGAAAAAATGTAATTTAAAATTATTCAGAGTATAGTACAAGTACAAAAAAAACACAAATTAATATTTTATAAACAAAAAAACAACCCTCAAGTTGAATATATAAAATTTGAATATTGTACAAACAAAAATTCAAAAATACCAAAATTGTAATAAACATATTTTAAATAGTCACAGAATTGCTCAGAACGAACGAATAACAAAGGAAGGTACACCCTAATTTTCGTTCATTCGAACCAATTTTTTATGTAGTATGTATTAAAGAAGAATGTGGCAATTGCAATCGGCCGAATTGCCAAATTCTTCTTTTTTAAAGGAAGTATGATGTAAGGATAAAGTAAACTCTCACATCCGTTATATAACATAAGATATGTGCGTGGAGCTTTAGTTGCATTTGACAGGCGCGGGCAGTTGGCAGATGCAGCCCACATCACTGACAAAAAATAGGAGAGACAATATATAGATAATTTTTCGCTTGCACACACGATGGACATTTTGAGTGTCTGTACTTAAAAATAAATAAACGGGAAACCTAAGAGTTAATTTAACTTGAGTATTTTTATTATAACACGAAAACGTGGCGAGGACGACCGCCACGCTAAGATCTCTACGCAAAATTAAAAGAACGACGAAGATTTGGAGGCGGCGCCCTCCAAATAACATCCAGAAGCCATTTTCAACAATTGCACAAAAACTATTGTGGCAGGTAACATAACTAGGGACACGATAATTATAACTTTCCGCTGGAGAAAAACTCCGCACGGAAGCATTTGAGGGATTCAATTTCATTGGTGAACTGATTCTCATTGGATCAGAATGAATCTAATTGAAAGCCACCAAGCTTGTGGAAACATTTTTGAGAGATTTGAAAGCCACTTTGGGAAACGAGTGGATCCAGCTAAAACATATTGCAAATCTCCACACAAGAGGGGGAAAGGAATCAACTGAGTGGTTTTTGTACCGCATTATCAAAGAAAATAATCTTCAAGGATGAGGAACGGCATATTAATTTAGTCCTTCTGAGCTCAAAAAGAAATAAACTGTATGTGATAGATTTTGAAGATATAATCGAAATATTTGCAACCAAAATGTCAATTGCAATTTTTCGGATTATCAGTGGCTGTGTAAGTATACCCGTACACCTTTTACCCCACATTTCACAATTAATAAATTTTTCAGTCCACCGCACATATAATTAATTTTTCACAGTAAATGCACGCAATTTAATAAACAGAATCGGACGATAAAATTTAACACGCGCGAATTTATCGGCAGTGGAAAACGACAACGGCCGACAACAATTCGATAATCGGTTGAAATGTACACACGCTCATCTAAATACATATATTTATCGGACAATTACGACCGGCATCGGGCGATCAAAATCGGCGGCTATGTATGCGTACTCTAAGGCTTTTGCGTTGCAAGCAGGTAGTAATTTTCACGCAAAAACAAAATACCCTGTAAAAGCTTTGCCTGCTTTTAAGAAGAGAACAAAATAATCATGTAAGCCGGTTACCAGTATCATTGTACATTACAATACAAGTGATTAAGTGATAAATGCTTTGGATATCACACATTTCTATAGAATAAACTTCAAATGATACAATGCATATTCTAACTACTGACAAAATACTTTTTGAGATTTTGGCTGCAAATATTTCGATTATATCTTCAAAATCTATCACATACAGTTTATTTCTTTTTGAGCTCAGAAGGACTAAATTAATATGTAGCTTCTCATCCTTACATGTACGAACTCGGTTTTTAATTCACTTCATTTTGGCGAATCATATTTCACTTGTGAAATTTCTTGCCATCATTGACAGATATAAAAGTAAAAAATGTAGACTGAAGATTATTTTCTTTGATGTTTCGGTACCAAAACCACTCAGTTGATTGCTTTTCCCCTCTTGTGTGGAGATTTGCAATATGTTTTAGTTGGATCAACCCGTTTCCCAAAGTGGCTTCCAAATCTCTCGAATATGGTTCCACAAGCTTGTAGGCCTTCAACTAGATTCCCTCTGATCCAATGAGCATCAGTTCACCAATGAAATTGAATCTCTCAAAAGCTTCCGCGCGGAGTTTGTCTCCAGCGGAAAGGTATACTGCCGATGCTTGAGAGCCAAGGGGTTGGTTGCAAGCAAACTTTTGCTGATCGAACTCGTAAAGACTAATAGTCGCTGGTCTCTGAAAATATTTAAACAGCCCCTTCGTATGTATCGAACAAGATTTTACAAATGACTGCAGAGAAGTCAGAGTGGAAACAGCAGTTCATATTGTGGTCGAAGGACTTTGAAGAGATCTAAAGAATGAATAAAATTTTTTAAGAATATACTTTGAGTGATGATAAGTTGCTCATAAAACTCTTCAAGAAAATTAACAAAAAAGCACTGTATGGGAGTAGGGCACGCGCTGGCTGCCGCATTGCCTGCGAGATTTGTAATGTATCCCATACATGGAATATGATCCGGACTATCATTCAATTCTAAGGTTTTTGCCTGCAAGGTATTTGTTTTATATTATTTGTCTTCCGGCGCAGTACGGTTTTTACATTAGTCAAACTAATTACAAAAACCAAGTACACGGAATGTTTATTTATGTTTGTATTGTGGCGTATATTAGAATCACTATTTTGTTAGTAAATAATCACAACAACAAAAAGAGATAGCAGCCACACTAATGTATACGTGCACATTAAAGCAAGCAGCCATACTTACATATATACAAGGCAACAAAGAATATTACATATAACCAGCAGCTTGAAGCAGAGAGATTTATTTCACATACATATATGTAGCTATAATAATATATGAGGAAAAATAATCACTTTGATTTAAACACGTTATTAGTCAAGTATAACTGTGAAGTACTACCCCCAAAGAAATCTAAATAAAGAACATTTTGCAATACTGAATATTGGAGCTCAGTGACTCGAACGTTAGCAGAAGGTGTATAATTGTCAGGAATTTCCCAAAATTTTTTACAATTGGTGTCAGAAGTTGGATTGTTGAATAAATTCAAGAGGACAACAATCACATGGCCAAGTTAAGTTATTTGAAAACTCAGCAGCTCAAAAAGGAGTTGGAGAACCGTGGAATGAATACAACCGGAAATAAGTCCGAAATTCAAGCACGGCTACGAGACGTTATGGAGTCGGAAGAAATTAATGTTGATGAGTATGTCTTTCATCTTAATAGCGACGAGACAACAACAAAAGTGGAGGAGAAAAACGAAACACCGCAGACAATGGCGAGCACAGACTTGAGTATGATATTGGCTGCAATATCTGCACAAACGTCCACAGTGTCTTTGCAGCTGGAAGAAGAAAAGACATATATGGCATCTCAACTGGAATCCTAGGAGACACGCATAATATCTAAGATAGAAGCACAGTAGGCACGCATATCAGAAATGTCGTCGTAAATGCCATCTCAACTGGAAGACCAAAAGACATATATGTCATCCAAATTAGAAGCACATGAGGAGCGCTTACCATTGCAGGTGGCTCAAATGTTTTCGCAGTTAGAAGCACATTAAGCAAGGTTATCATCGCAACTGGAAGCATAGGATGCAAAAATGGTTCAATTTCAGGCAGAAGTTGGTGTTTTAAAAGTCGTATGGAGCAGTTACAAGTGAGTCGTCAGGCTGCTCCAGCGAGCAATCCGAAGGTAAAGACTCCATTTTTTGACGGCTCTGTTCTTTTCCAGGTATTTAGGCTTCAATTTCAGAAGATGTAAGCAGTGATCAGCTGGAATGCTGAAGAAATTGCTGCACTGTTCGTGGCATTGAAAGGGACTGCAGCTGATACCTTACAGATTATTCTAGAGTACGAACGGAACAGTTATGAAGCGTTGATGGCCGCTGTCAAGAGACGTTACGGAAGCGAGCATAGGAAAGAGATATACCAAATTGAGCTACAAAACCGCTATCAAAAAGCGAACGAGACTTTGCAGGAGTTTGCGTCGGATGTCGGAAAGCTGGCCCATCTAGCAAATGAGGACGCACCCGTGGAACACACCGAAAGGGCGAAAATTCAGAGCTTTATAAATGGAATACTGGATGTCGAAACGAAGCGAGCGACATACGCAAATCCAAAACCTACATTCGCACAAACGGTGTCACATGCACTGACCCAGGGTACTGCCTCACACTAGAGTAAACTAGCATTCAAGACTCATCGTGTGGACTTAGGAAGTCCAGAATGAGTAGACATAATTTTGGAAGCACTGAAAGGAAGTTGGGTTAGGTTAGGTTAGAGTGGCCACCGGTGCAAGCACCAGTGCACTTAGGCCCAAAAGGTCCCATTGTGATACCACGAGGATCTCTCCCCTACTCAGACCAACAGGTCGATTCAGCAAATGTCAGGAATTTCTTAGGTTTTAATTTAGCCAGATCACTAATATCGTCCAAGAAGGGAGATCCCAGAAATTTCTTCCTCTTGCGCCAAAGCGTAGGACAGTCGCATAGAAAATGCTTGACTGTTTCAATCTCTTCGTCGTCTTTGCAGCTCTTGCAGTAATCATAATAAGGATCACCCAGCCGTTGTGCATGCTTCCCGATTGCTATGTGGCCGGTTATAAGTCCAACCAGCAGAGATATATCCCCCCTTCCAAGAAGAAGGAGACTTTTTGTACGTCTCGCGTCCCATTCAGGTCACACGAGCTTAGTGTGTTAGCACCATTTGAGATTGCTCCATCTCACACCCGCTTCCCTAAGGAAAATTCCTTTCAAAGTGAGCTTACAGGTAGCGATCGGCATGCTCAATCCCTTCCAGGGCGACGAAAGCGGAACGGATGTGCCCCCTCTTGCAAGTTTGTCAGCCATCTCATTGTCCGGTATTTCAGAGTATCCAGGCACCCATACCAGACTCAGGGAAGTTTATTCAGTACTTCTTGACGGTCCTGGACTTACATGTGACCGATCCAAACGCTCTTAGCGCAGCCTGACCGTTAGAGTAAATACAAATTTTACTATAGACGTGAACAGCATTCCTCAGGTGATCAACGGCCTCATCTATAGCAGCCACCTCCGCCTGAAAGACGGTGCAATGATCGGGTAGGCTAAAGGACAGATTCCACCCTAATTGAGATGCAAAGACCCCGCTGCCCCCCTTTTTATCCATTTTGAAGCCATCAGTATATATCTGCAGCCTATCGCTCAGGTCCGGCGGCTCCTTCGACCAATAATCCCTATCCGGGATAACAACCTCGTACTTTATATCAAAAAATACAGTCGGAGCGCAATAGTCCGACGAGGACGAATCCAGATTCCTAAGGAGGGCTGCATGACCAACCACATTGTCTCTCCAGGCGGATAACTCTCGCAGCGGTAGAGCAGAAAAGGCCGCACATTGCTTGGCCATTAAATCTCTTGGCAACACATTAAAAAGTGTATCCAGCGCCTCCGCAGGGGTGGTGCACAGAGCGCCCGCGACGCGACCTAGAGCACTTCTTTATACATTTTGGAATACTCGTAGGTTCGATTTTGTATCTAAGCTCGTCCACCAGACCAAAGCCCCGTATAGAAGGACTGGTATAACCACAGCAGTTTAGAGCCATACGCGCGAATTTACGGGCGTTGTCGTTTTACACTGCCGATAAATTCGCGTGTGTTCAATTTTATCGTCCGATAAATTGCGTGCATTTACTGTGAAAAATTAGTTATCTGTGCGATGGACTGAAAAATTGATTAATTGTGTGCAAAACAGGCGCCCTTTATGGGATAAGCACATAAAAGCATAAACACAAGCGTATTTTTGCGAAAAAGTAAAATGTAAGAAAAAAGCTGCCGGCCGATATTCGGTTGCAATTTTAACCCTAGCCCGGCCGATTTCATCAGCTGATTGCAATTTTTCGGTTTATCGGTGGCTGTGTAAGCGTACCCTTATACTTTTTACCCTGCATAAAATGACGTGTGTCAGTGTAACCCTGCTTATCATTTTACTTTCGCAACTTCACAAACTTTTATCGAGGAAAATTTATATGGAAGCAATAATTTCTAACAAATTTTTAAATTTTTACAAAGGCTACCCATTTGTTTTCTTTCATGCATTATAAAAGTTGCAGCTTTTCAGCTGTGGAAGTAACCCTCTTAAGGTTTTACCATTTATTTAGGTAACTTTTTTTCAGAAAAGGAAACGATATAAAATATGGCTACATAATACAATAATTCAGTTAGAGTATTGTAAATTTTTTGAGAAAATATCGTCCTTAGCGATAAATAATAGCGGCAGTGGGAATTTTTTTTTTTTTTTTTTTTTTGAAGGAATTTTGTGTACATCGAGTGGCGACGAGGGGATGTACTTTGGAAATAAAAGCATTTAATATAATAATTAATTGGCGATCTTTATTTAGTAACTCAGAGATGGTTTTGCCGGCTCGAGGTCAAATATTGATTTTATAATAAAAACAACAAAGCTTTTAATTTTTAGTAAAATCAATATTTGACCTCAAGCCGGCAAAACCATCTCTGAGTTAAAAACATTTAAAATAAATGTGCCCTTCTTCGATTTTAAAGAGATAAAAACAAAATTTATAAGTTTGGCAAAAACGCATCTTCTCCATAAAAAACATTTTTTATACTGCACTTGAGACACCTAGAGGATTCCTCAGATCCTAAAAAAAAAAACCAAAAAATCGAAATGTAATTTAAAGAATGTGAGAGGTAAAATAACGACCTTAAAAAAAATTCTAGAAGTGACATGACCTCAAATGTACCACTTGTAGGTTCGAATATATAAAAAATTTTAAGCGACAGAGTTTGTACTCCAGATTAGGGTTCATCACGCCGAAATCTTTGAGAAGTTATAGTTATTTGGACTTTTTGGCGGCCTGACACGAATACCTAAAAAACGTGAACCAGTTTGAGAACTCTTCCTTCATGTTCAGGTTCTGGATTAAAGTCCAATTATACCGGGACTTTCGCGAAGTACAGAGCACCGGTATACCTAATCGTCACATCCATCTAAGGTTCCGAAGCATTTGTCAGGACAGGTGTGATTAGAGAAATATCGATCGTGATTTTTCTTCGGCGCAGACGGGCTTTAATTACCAAATATCCAATCGTCTGATTTCCAAATTGCCATTGTTTTTCCTGTTAATGTTGGTTCACAGGCAGACGAAGTCCTTTTTTCACCCTTTATCGAAAGAAGAGAACTTATTACGCGTTTGTTTAGGCCAATAATATCAATATTATAAGTGTATGCCAGCCATAACATGCTATTATTACCATTTCAGGTAAGATGTGCTGCCAGAATAATCTTCTCGCTTTGCCTAAAATCTCGCTTGGTTTCGAATATCTCGGAGAGATTCCTCCCAATCGTTACTGAGCTGATGGTATTGCTCAAAGTCATTTGGCAAAGCCGCATTAAGTTGTTAACACAATGTCCTACCGCCGCGAAATAAACGCGACGAACTTCGTGAACACAATGAAAGCGAAGAGCGAAATTTACGTGTTTGCATTTTGCGACGATAGATTGAGAAAAATTAAAAAGTTTACAAACGGCGATGGTTACTAGGACATGTTTCTGAATTTCACTTCTAGCTTCTCGGAAGCTGAGTATTGAGCTCGAAATCTCCAACATTCATACTTTATTCTAAAAGGAAATTCGTTCCAATATACATATTTTCATAATAGTTGCAACTAGAATATTGTCATATCATGTATCAAGCACCCCACGCTTTTTACTTTGAGTTGTATTATTCTAATTCGTCACAATTGGCGGGAATTAATCCAATTGTGTATTGCGCAAAAGAAATAAAATACGATAATTAGTATTGGTACATAGAAATATGTATAATAATCAAAATCTGTGTTTATTTCGTCAATTAATGCAATATCACAATAAAGGGATTTTAGGAACTTATGTTTTGTTCGTATTTGGAATATCCAAAGATGAAAAAAACTCGGCAAACGCAGGAGCAGCTGGTGACTTGTTGGCATGCAAACTAAATCAGAGACGACGGCAACTTCCAAATCGCCACCGAACCCAGAATTTTGTCCGTTAACGAAAGAAACGAAAAAATAGTTAAATCGAGACCGGCTACCCGGTAGGAAATTAATTAGGCCACTGGCTTAAACACGCCGGCCCCTTGCCAATCCTCGAAATGCTGACACCAGCTGGTTCAACGTATAATTCCATCAATTATGAAATGAAAATATTCAAGTAGTAAGCAATGAAAATGCTAACGTAAGAGAAATTATTAAATTATAAATTTAACAATTTAAAAAATTTAACAATAAGAAATCAAAGAAAACAAATAAATTGAAGTCTGTAACGAAAATTGGTGTATGTCTTGAGTCACACAGTTACGACGTCGTGGAGCCGGAAATGACCAATCCGAATATGGTCGGTTGCAGAAGCAGGCCTCCAATCGATGATGTAAGGGTACCGCTTACCATGATCATTGCGTAAACTTCAGCGCCTAAGACGAGGTGGACAGGCGTCGAAACATAAAATTGCGGTTCTGCTAATCGCATGAGTTGTAATGGCAAAGCAATCTTTGGTTCCAGATTTGTTCTTGTACTTTTTTTTGCGTACCCTTCACAACCGTCGCCAGTGTCAAGGTCCGCTCGGTTACGCCATATTTGCCACGAAATGTTATGTACAGCTGAGAGCTTTGGAGACAAAATAAAGGCAAATCACCATGTAGGAAAATGAACCTAGGGTAACCCTGGAATGTGTTTGTATGACATGGGTATCAAATGGAAGGTATTAAAGAGTATTTTAAAAGGTAGCGCGACATAGTTCTATAGGTGGAGGCCATTTCGGGATATCGCCATTAAGGTGGACCAGGGCTGACTCTAGAATTTGTTTGTACGGTATGGGTATCAAATGAAAGGTTTTAATGAGTATATTAAAAGGGCGTGGGCTTAGTTCTATAAGTGGACGCCTTTTCGATATATCGCCATAAAGGTGGACCAGGGGTGAATCTAGAATGCGCTTGTAATGTATGGGTATCAAATGAAAGGTGTTAATAAGTATTTTAAAAGGGAGTTGGCCTTAGTTCTCTAGGTGGACGCCTTTTCGAGGTGGAGCAGGGGTGACTCTAGGATTTTTTTGTACGATGTGGGTACCAAATGAAAGGTGTTAATAGGTATTCTAAAATTGAGTGGGCCTTAGTTCTATAGGTGGACGCCTTTTCGAGATATCGCCATTAAGGTGGACGAGGAGTGACTCTGGAATGTGTTTATACGATATGGGTATCAAACGAAAGGTGGTAATGAGTATTTTAAAAGGGAGTGGGACGCCATTTCGAGATAAGTTCGATAAAGGTGGACCAGGGGTGACTCTAGAATTTCTTTGTACGATATGGGTATCAAATGAAAGGTGCTAATTAGTATTTTAAAAGGAAGTGGGCCATAGTTCTATAGGTGGACGCCTTTTCGAGATATCGCCATAAAGGTGGACCAGGGGTGACTCTAGGTTGTGTTTGTACGATATGGGTATCAAAAGAAAGGTGTTAATGAGTATTTTAAAAGGGAGTGAGCCTTAGTTCTATAGGTGGACGCCTTTTCGAGATATCGCCATAAAAGTGGACCAGGGGTGACTCTAGAATGTGTTTGTACGATATGGGAATCAAATGAAAGGTACTAATTAGTTGTATATGTGAAGGCGTTTTCGAGATATCGACCAAAATGTGGACCAGGGTCACCCAGAACATCATCTGTCGGGTACCGCTAATTTAGTTATATATTTAATACCACGATACTCTTCCTGCCAAGATTCCAAGGGCTTTTGATTTCGCCCTGCAGAACTTTGTCATTTTCTTCTACTTAGTAGGTGTGACACACATTTTACAAAGTTGTTTCCAAAGTTATGTTTTGCGTCAATAAACCAATCCAATTACCATGTTTCATCCCTTTTTTCATATTTGGTATAGAATTATGACATTTTTTTAACTTTTCGTAATTTTCGATATCGAAAAAGTGTGCCTGGTCATAATCGGATTTCGGCCATTTTTATACCAAGATAAGGGGAGTTCAGATAAGTACTTGGACTATGTTTAGCAAAGATATATTGATTTTTGCTCAAGTTATCGTGTTAACGGCCGAGTGGACGGTCGACTGTGTATAAAAACTTGGCGTGGCTTCAACCGATTCGCCCATTTTCACAGAAAACAGTTATCGTCGTAAGGTCTATGCCCTACCAAATTTCACAAGGATTGGTAAATTTGTATTCGACTTATGGCATTAAAAGTATTCTAGACAAATTAAATGAAAAAGGGCGGAGCCACGCCCATTTTTAAATTTTCTTTTGTTTTTGTATTTTGTTGCTCCATATCATTACTGGGGTTGAATATAGACATAATTTACTTATATACTCTAAAGATATTGAATTTTTTGTAAAAATTTGACTTTAATAAAATTTGTTTTAATAAGTGGGCGTGTTCGTAATCCGATTTTCATAATTTTTATTTAGCACACATATAGTAATAGGAGTAACGTTCCTGCCAAATTTCATCATGATATCTTCAACAACTGCCAAATTACAGCTTGCAAAACTTTGAAATTACCTTCTTTTAAAAGTGGGCGATGCCACGTCCATTGTCCAAAATTTTACTAATGTTCTATTCTCCGTCATATGGTCAACCCACCTACCAAGTTTCATCGCTTTATCCGTCTTTGGTATTGAAATATCCCACTTTTTCGGTTTTTCGAAATTTTCGATATCGAAAAAGTGGGCGTGGTTATAGTCCGATTTCGTTCATTTTAAATAGCGATTTGAGATGAGTACCCAGGAACCTACATTCCAAATTGCATCAAGATACCTCCAAATTTACTCAAGTTATCGTGTTTAAGGGCGGATAGACGGACGGACATGGCTAAATGAAATTCTTTTTTCGCCCCATCATTTTGATATATAGAAGTCTATATCTATCTCGTTAGTTTATGCCGTTACTCATTACCGTTATGCGAACAAAATTAATATACTCTGTGAGTTCTGCTCAGCTGAGTATAAAAACGCGAATTTTTTGTTAAAAACGAAGAAATGTGAAGTGAATAAGTAGTTCCATACCAAAACGCAATATTTTTTCTGCGTTTTAGTGTTATCATTGTGGGAATATGAAGATCCTAATGTTCGGATATTTAATGTGAGAATTCCAATGTTGGGATATCTGATTTGAAAATAATAATATTGAGATGTTTTCTTATATTTTATTTTATTTTAAAACAAACTGGACCAATCTACATAAAGTTTCCATTAAAAATTTGGGTTTGACCTAAGACGTTTTACTTTTTGATTGCATTTTCTTAACTTTTCTACTTTTCAAATGTAATAATTATGGAACTCCTTAAACAAAAATATAAAAATTATGAAAAATCAAATGAAATTAACATTGAATTATGGCGAAATGCCTTGAAATTGTATTGAAAATTTGCTTTTCCCACACCACCCGGGAGGTACGCAGTATTTACGTGTAAGTGAAATTTGCCACAAAAAATGGGCCGGTCAAAAATTAATTCTATTTAAGGTTTTTTTGGACACTATAAATTAGTTTGGAACAATTTTTTTAGGATCTTGGAACAGGCAAGTGGCAACAATGGGGAAACCATATTTGTATATAGATGAAACATTTGAGCAACACGACTACGCAGCTTTCCGAATTTCGAATTCAGCGGGGTTACATAATAGGTTTGTGTCTTGGAATTTCAAATTAGAACACTTACATAATTGTCCTACAGATGGTACGCTTTTGTGTACGAAAGTAAATTTCGAGATTTGGAAAGATTGTTGGAATTTACAAAAAACTTTTTCTATTAATTATAAAGAAATCCAACAAAGTTAGCGTAATAATAAATACTAGTATCGCCCGTGGTAGAAATTCGACCAACTTGTATTTTTTTCAACTCTCTCTATGCATCCAGTGGTGGGGGTAGTGCAATAATGCGTTAATAGTTGAGCAGTGGGTGGAAATATAGCAAACTGGTTTAACTTACTTGAAGTTCTCATTAAAATTTGACCTAAGACGTTATAATTTTTGATTGAATTTTCTTAAATTTTCTACAAAATTTTCAAATGTAATTATAAGTTTTGGTATGGAGCTTCTCAAACAAAAATATAACAAATATGTAAAATCAAATGAAATTGACATAGAACTATGATAAAATTACTTGAAATTGAATTGAAAATTTGCCTTTTCCACACCACCCGGGAGATGCGCCGTTGGCGCGTTACTCAAGTTAGTTTTGGGTGCTCGGTTCCCCAGTAGGTCTATATCACCCAATAAACTACATATACATATATCGCCCATTTACTTCAATAGTGTACTAATTCAAAAAACACGAATTTTTATTTAAAAACGAAGAAATGTGCTAAAGGAATTTAGCCTATTTTACAAAACCCGTTAGGTATGCAATTTTCGCTTTACCGAGGTTAATTTTATATAAATACATATGTAAATTTGACACAAAACGAAAATTTCGAATAGAATATCTTCAAAAAAAAATAAAATAAAAATATAAAATAAATTATGTAATGGAAGAGAAGGCAGAGTTTACTAAACACATTTTAAATAAATGAAAAAAAAATTAAAGTACTTAAAGTGCAAAAAAATAAGAGCAGTGAATAAGTAGTTCCATATCAAAACGCAATAAGTGCACTTAGATTTTTTCCGCGTGCAAAAAAATTAAGAGCAGTGAATAAGTAGTTCCATATCAAAACGCAATAAGTGCACTTAGATTTTTTCCGCGTTTTAATGTTATCATTGTGGAAATATGAAGATTCTAATGTGTGAGAATTCCAATCTTGGGATATCTAATTTGAAGATAATAATATTGAGATGTTTTCTTATATTTTATTTTTAAAACAAACTGGTCTAACCTACTTAAAATTTCCATTAAAAATTTGGTTTTGACCTAAGACGTTATACATTTTGATTGCATTTTCTTAAATTTTCTACTTTTAAAATGTAATAATTTCGTTTCAGTATGGAACTCCTTAAACAAAAATATAAGAAATATGTAAAATCAAACGAAGTTGACATTGAATTGTGGCGAAATGCTTTGCAATTGAATTGAAAGTTTGCCTTTTCCACATCGCCTGGGAGGTAAGTGTAAGTGAAATTTGCCACAAAAAATGGGCTGGTCAAAAATTAATTCTATTTAAGGTTTTTTGTACGCTACAAATTATTTTGGAGCAATTTTTTTAGGAATTTGGAACAGGTAAGTGGCTACAATGGGGAAACAATATTTGTAAGTAGGTGAAACATTTGAGCAACACGACTACGCCGAATTTCGAATTCAGCGGGGCTACATAATAGGTTTGTGTCCTTGAATTTCAAATTAGAGCACTTACATAATTGGTCCTACAGACGGTACGCTTTTGTGTACGAAAGTAAATTTCGATATTTGGAAAGATTTTTAGAATTTACAATATTAGTTAGCCTAATTATAAATACTAGTATTGCCCGTGGTCGAAATTCGACCAATTTGTATTTTTATACTCGAGATAGATATAGACTTCTATATCTCAAAATGATCTGGGCGAAAAAAGAGATTCATTTAGCCATGTCCATCCGTCCGTCCGTCCGTCCACAAACATGATAACTTGAGTAAATTTTGAGGTATCTTAATGAAATTTGGTATGTGCCTTCCTGGGCACTCATCTCAGATCGGTATTTAAAATTAACGAAATCGGACTATAACCACGCCCACTTTTTCGATATCGAAAATTTCTAAAAACCGAAAAAGTGCGATAATTCATTTCCAAAGAAGGATAAAGCGTTGAAACTTGGTAGGCGGGTTGAACATATGACGTAGAATAGAAAATAAGTAAAATTTTGGACAATGGGAGTGGCACCGCCCACTTTTAAAAGAAGGTAACTTAAAAGTTTTGCAAGCTGTAATTTGGCTGTCGTTGAAGATATCATGATGAAATTTGGCAGGAACGTTGCTTTCATTACTATATATGCGCTAAATAACAATATCAAAATCGGATGACGAACACACCCGCTATTTAAAATAAAAAAATTTTTAAGTCAAATTTTAACAAAAAATTAACTTAAACTTGTAACAATTTAGGGTTTCACTGTTTAATAGGAACCGTTGGGTTTATGCAAGGTGATGGTTACTTACTTCAGGCTTACATACAATTACCGAAAAACGACCGCCGCGATTAAGAGCTAAAACTGAAGTGATTTATTACGAGTTAATGTATGTACAAGTTCATGTATGTAAATCCATATATACACAGAGTCGTAATTCATTGGACTAAAATAGGTTACTTAAAATAGTATTGAAATGCAGTATGTAATATATAACACTACTCCACCCTTCATTTAAGAACATGAATTGTGAAATTGTTAAAATTCAAAAAATGCGTAAATTATACAAACGTGATGAAATTTAATACGAATTAGTTTCGAAAATCCGTAGCGTTATATCGACGAACTTCTTGACGAACACGCGAACTTTTGCGTTGTTGCGCCTCTTCGGTTGGTGTAAGATTTGGCTGCTTAATATCATTTGGTTCTTCCAATGTTGCTTGTTCTTCATGTGCCTGTGCAGACATCTCGTTGGTTGGCTGAGTTTGTATGAACTCAGGTGCTATAGGTATCGATGTTGTTTTGTCGTTATTGGTTGTGGATCTAGCCTTTAGCTGGTTAGCATGGCGTTTGATATTGTCACGTTGCGTTTTGACGATGTAAACCATTTTACCAAGTGGTCTTATGATTGAACCTTTGATCCACTTCTCCCCTCTTGCGTAGTTTCGAGCAAAAACCGGCTGGTTTACTTGGAACTTGAGTTTATGGCGTGGTTTGTCGTAGCTTAAGGTTGGCTCTAACAGTTGGGTTAGTAACGTACGAACTGGTCTACCATGTAGTAGCTCAGCGGGCGTTTTACCTTCAGTGTTTGGCATAAAACGATATGTAGAAAGATATTTGGTTACGGCTGCTTTGATTTGTAAACCGTCATCGATGTTCTTTTTTACAGCTGTTTTGAACGTTCTAACAAAACGTTCAGCTAACCCATTTGATGCGGGGTGAAACGGTGCTGTAGTTACGTGTTTGATGCCATGTTGTTTGCAATAACACTCAAACAAATCTGCTGTAAGTTGCGGACCATTATCGCTGACAAGCGTGTGCGGGATACCTTCGATTGCGAAAATTGAATTCAAGGCCGATATTGTATCAGCTGTTGTAGTGGACGATAATTGTATGATGAAGGGGAATTGCGAGTACGCGTCAACGCAAATTAGCCACATTGAATTAAAAACAGGACCAGCAAAATCAATGTGGATGCGTTCCCAAGGATTTTTTACCTCAGGCCAACTGTTATATTCTCTTACAGGTGCGGGGTTTGCGAGTTTGCACACATCACAATTCTCCGTTAGCTTTACGATGTCTTTGTCTATGTTGGCCCACCAGACGTGCTGTCTAGCCAGCTGCTTCATCTTAGAAACCCACCAGTGTCCATCATGCAAAATGTTTAAGATCTTAGCTCTCAAAGAAAGCGGTATGACGACACGGGTATACTCGGTTTGAAGGCATAATAAGCTGTTTTGCACAACTAAGGCGTAGCGATGGTTAAAAAATGAACGCAAGTCTTCATTTTGGGGACTAAGCTTTTCTGGCCAGCCCTTTTGTACAAAATTTTGAACTCTTTTTAAAACAGTGTCCTTTCTGGCGTGGGATACAATTATTGTGGCATCGATTGGCGTGTTTAAAGCTTCTATTGTATAGCATGCTTCTTCGCTGTCGAAATTTTTGTCGGCCCCAATAGGTAACCGTGATAAAGCATCAGCATTACTATGATCAGTAGTTTTACGATATTTTACCTCATACTGGTACCCCATGAGCGTTATGGCCCAGCGTTGTAGGCGATGTGACGTCATCGAAGGCAGTTGGCTATTTGGGTTGAAAATACTGACAAGCGGCTTATGATCGGTAAGCAAAGTAAATTTTCTTCCGTAGAGATATTGATGGGATCGCTTGATTCCAAAAACAATTGACAGTGCCTCTTTTTCTATCTGACTATAACGAATTTGATGTTTGTCAAGAGTTTTTGATGCAAAGGCTATAGGACGCTCAGTTCCGTCCGCATATGTATGTAAATTACAGCACCAATACCATATGATGAAGCATCAGTTGCTAAAATCAAGGGTAACTTTTCATCATAATGTGCCAACTGTGTAGCGTTCAGAATGTGCTTTTTTAATAAATTAAATGATCTGTTTTGTTCAGGCCCCCAAGTGAACTTAATATTTTTACGGCGCAATAAATTAAGTGGGGCTGATAACTGGGAATAGTTAGGTATAAAATTATAATAGTAGTTTACCTTACCCATAAATGCTTCAAGTTGCTTCAGGTTCTTTGGCGGTTGCAGATCTTTCACCGCTTTCAGACCGGCTGCGTCAGGCAAAACACCTTCTGCGCTTATTTGACGCCCAAGATACTCTATTTTATCTTCGAGGAAAGAACACTTTTGCCGTTTGCATTTGATGCCATTTGCTTGTAGAATTTGTAGAACTTGTTCAAGGCGTTTTAAATGTTCAGAAACAGTAGGTGCAGTGATGATAATCTCATCAAGGTAGTTTCCGCACCCTTCTACCTCTTGTAAAAGTTGTTCGAGATATTTTTGGAATATTGCTGGAGCACTGGCTATTCCATACGGAAGGCGTTGGTACTGGAATAGTCCAAGCGGTGTATTAACTACCATGATCGTTTTTGCGTCGTCATCGAGTTCCATTTGTAGGTAAGCATCTTTAAGGTCGATTTTTGTAAATTGTTGACCGCAGCGTATCATTTGTAATAACGTTTCTCGTGTAGGCAATGGGTATTGTTCTATGTCGATTTGCGAATTTAAAGCTAATTTAAAATCACCGCAAATTCTAATTGAACCGTCTGGTTTCGGTGCTAAAACGATAGGTGAAGCCCATTGCGAAAATTTAACTGGCTTCCAAATACCGGCGCTTGTGAGTCGTTCGGCCTCTTTTTTAAAATGTGGAATTTGCGAAAAGGGAATCTGGCGGCTTTTAAAAAATTTAGGGTGTGCGCTTTCTTTTAAATAAACACTGGCTTTGAAATTTCGGATGGTCCCGATTGCTGGTTCAAAAACTTCACTATATTTTGTTAATAAATCGTTAATTTCGTCAGCCTGAACTGCACTAATTTTTAAAATTTGTTGAATTTCATATCCAAACTCTTTGAACAAATCAAAACCAAAAAGATTATTGCTATTCTCGACATCAACAACTACAATTGTTACTTTTTTCTCTTTTTCGCCACACTTTACGTCTACATATAATTCTCCAATCACTGGAATTCGTTTTTGACCGAATCCGAATAAAGTACGTGTACACTTTTGTAATTTTGGAGAATATAATTGTTTATAAGTGTTTTTGTTCATAATTGAAATAGACGCACCAGAGTCCATTTGAACAGCGATAGTTTTGCCAAGAATTTGTAAATCTATGTAATTTTTATTATCTTTTGTTTTCACAACACCCGTAACACTGTATATTGACTCAATCATGCCAATATTTTGACTTTTATTCAGTACTTCTTTATTTCTATTTGTACCTTTATTTTGAGTGGAAACTTTTTCTTTTTTGTTTTGCTTTGCATATATAAGTTCTAAATTTGCATTTGTCACGTTGATGAGAAACTCCACAGCCTGAGCACGACTTCCATTTGGAAGTTTGAGTATTATCTTTGTTGTTCCCTTGTGATGATTTTCCATTGGAGCGAACAGAATTGATTGTGGTATTATTTTCGGCAGTATCACTGAGTGCCTTTTGCGTTTGAGCTTTTTCTTTTATTGTTGCTACTGTTTTAATTGTAGCTTCGTACGACTCTGCTATAAACAAGACGTCGGCAAGTGAAGGCTGTAATTTTTGCAGAGCAGCGGAGCGCACTGTGTCGTGTGGGGTGTATGTAATTACTTGGTCGCGAATCATGTCATCAACAAAACTATGAGAACAATTCTCAGCAGAGCAAACAAAATTACACTCTCTTGCTAATCCCCGTAGATCAGCAATCCACTCTCTGTATGTTTGGCCTGGCTTCATTTCTGCCTTGCGGAATTCGTAACGCGATGCTAATACATGCCTTTTTGATTGGAAATGTTCCGTTAACTTTGTGGTCAACGACTGAAATGATTGTTCTTGAACTTTCTGACTACCGAAAATATTTTTTATCAGCTCGTAATTTTCTATACCTATCCACGACAACAAAAATGATTTTTGCTTTTCCACTGATGTTACACTGTATGCTAAAAAATGTTGGTTTAGCTGTTCTAAGTAAGATTCCCATGTTTGTATGTCTTTATTGAAATTGTGAAATGATGGGACACTGCCATCGGAGGTTTGTGTAGGCAAACCGCTGCTGAGAATCGACTGCATCCATTCTTGTTGTTGTAGAATTAACTTTTTTGCGAATTCTTGTTGCTCTTTTAGCAATTTTTCCACTAATTTACTGTCTTCCGGCATAATTTTGCATGTATTTAATAATAAATTATTTGAAAACTAGTATTGTTTTGCACTATTCAGGCGCACAATAATTTTATTTTACGGATAGCGAGTGAACGCGATTTTTCCGAATTGGCCTCGTCGTCAGATGTAACAATTTAGGGTTTCACTGTTTAATAAGAACCGTTGGGTTTATGCAAGGTGATGGTTACTTACTTCAGGCTTACATACAATTACCGAAAAACGACCGCCGCGATTAAGAGCTAAAACTGAAGTGAATTATTACGAGTTAATGTATGTACAAGTTCATGTATGTAAATCCATATATACACAGAGTCGTAATTCATTGGACTAAAATAGGTTACTTAAAATAGTATTGAAATGCAGTATGTAATATATAACAGATATAGTGCAACAAAATACAAAATAAAAGAAAATTTAAAAATGGGCGTGGCTCCGCCCTTTTTCATTTAATTTGTCTAGAATACTTTTAATGCTATAAGTCGAACAAAAATTTACCAATCCTTGTGAAATTTGGTAAGGGCATTGCTTCTACGCCGGTAACTGTTTTCTGTGAAAATGGGCGAAATCGGTTTAAGACGCGCCCAGTTTTTATACACAGTCGACCGTCTGTCCTTCCTCTTGGCCGTTAACACGACAACTTGAGCAAAAATCGATATACCTTTACTAAAATTAGTTCACGTACGTATCTGAAATCACGTTATATTGGTATTAAAAATGGGCGAAATCCGACTATGACCACACCCACTTTTTCGATATCGAAAATTTCGAAAAATGAAAAAATGCCATAATTCTATACCAAATACCAAAGAGGTATGAAACATGGTGATTGGATTGGTTTTTTTACGCAAAATATAAGTTTGGAAAAAACTTTGCAAAATGGGTGTGACACCTACCATATTAAGTGGAAGAAAATGAAGAAGTTCTGCAGGGCGAAATCAAAAGCCTTTGGAATCATGGCAGGAATACTGTTCGTGATATTACATATATAAATAAATTAGCGGTACCCGACAGATTATGTTCTGGGTCACCCTGGTCTACATTTTGGTCGATATCTCGAAAACGCCTTCACATATACAACTAAAGGCCACTCCCTTTTAAAACCCTCTTTAATACCTTTAATTTGATACACATTCAAGGGTTACCCTAGGTTCATTTTCGTACATGGTGCTTGTCCCTTATTTTGCCTCAAAAGATCTCAGCTGAGTATGTAATGTTCGGTTACGCCCGAACTTAGCCTTCCTTACTTGTTTTCAACTCACTCTATGCATCCAGTGTTGGGGGTAGTGCAATAATGCGTTAATAGTTGGGCAGTGGGTGGAAATATAGCAAACTGGTCTAACTTAGTTGAAGTTCTCATTAAAATTTTTAATTTGACCTAAGACGTTATAATTTTTGAATGCATTTTCTTAAATTTTCTACAAACTTTTCAAATGCAATTATAAGTTTTGGTATGGAGCTCCTTAAACAAAAATTTAACAAATGTGTAAAATCAAATGAAATTGACATAGAATTATGATGAAATTACCTACCTACCTACCTACTTGAAATTGAATTGAAATTTTGCTTTTTCCACACCACCCGGGAGATACGCCGTTGGCGCGTTACCGAAGTTAGTTTTGGGTGTTCGGTTACCCAGTAGGTCTATATCACCCATATAAGCTATATATACATATACCGCCCATTTACTTCAATAGTGTCCTAATTCAAAAAACGAATTTTTATTTAAAAACGAAGAAATGTGCTAAAGGAATTTAGCCTATTTCACAACACCCGTTAGGTATGCAATTTTCGCTTTACCGAGGTTAATTTTATATATGTAAATACATATGTAATATGTAAGTGTGTCACAAAACGAAAATTTCGAATAGAATAGAGGATACCTTCATAAAAAATTAAATAAAAATATAAAAAATTATGTAATGGAAAAGAAGGCAGAGTTTACTAAACAAAATTTTAAATAAATGAAAAAAAAAAATAAAGTACTTAAAGTGAAAAAAATTAAGTGAAGTGAATAAATAGTTCCATATCAAACGCAATAAGTGCACTTAGATTTTTTCCGCGTTTTAATGTTATCATTTTGGGAATATGAAGATTCTAATGTTCGGATATTTGATGGGAGAATTCCAATCATGGGATATCTAATTTGAAGATAATAATATTTAGATGTTTTCTTATATTTTATTTTTAAAACAAACTCGGGCCGAATCGTTACATACGATCCGTAATCGAATGCCGTTTTTTTAATCACTTTAACTCCGAAATGGTGCATTGGATTAATGAAATATGTGAAGTAGGGCCAACGCGTTCTCACTTAATCCATAATAGGTTATTATTTTTTTAAATAGTTGGATAGCTTCATTTTTACCGCTTGTGTGAAAACCGCTACCGCTTCTTTTCTATTTACTTACTTTTGTATATGTTAATTTGTATGCTCACTGCACAGCTTAGCGGGCGGTCATCGACGGCCGCGCAGGCAGTTGTCTTTTAGAGCGCGCGTTTGAATTACCTATCAGTTGTTAAACTAAACCAAAACCTATTGTGCATAAGAAAAATAAAAATCTTGTGAATTGAAATAAAGTTTGTGAACTAAATCGTGGAACAAAAAAAAAAAAACGAGATAAAATTAATTATTATTGGATTAAATTAGAAACCATATCGTGTTCTTATTTAGCAAGGAAAGTGCCTGCCAGTGGTGAGTGCCCCTACCCCCTCCCATTAATGTGAATACTTGAACATGGTCCTTCGGTGCCAAAAAGTGAACCAGCGAAAAAGCCTATTATTTGTGTGAAAAAAACGGAATATTTTAAATTAAAACTTGTGAAAGAATTTACGAAAAAAAAATTAAGCAAAGTGAACCAAGTGATAAGCGATCAAAAAAAAAACTGGCAAGTGTGCTAAATAAGAAAAAATAAGTGAAAATAAGCTGGAAGCTGAAAAGAGAAAAAAGGTTTAAAAATATTTGAGAAATAAAAATCCTGAAAAGAAAGGCGGAAAACAAAAAACCTGAAAATAGAAAATATATATAAAATTAAACAAAGGAAAAAAGCGATATAGGTGCTCCGAAAAACCTGTAAGTAAAAAGCAAGAAAATCAGTAAAATAAAAAGCTATTTCGAAATCTGGTGCAAAAAGCAAAAGCGGTTGCTACATTAGGATACCCAAAAACCTGGAAAAAAATTAATTAAACAGTTGACAATTTTTTTAAAAACATAAAAAATAATAATAATTGGAGTATTGAAAAACCTGCAAAGAAAAAAAGAAGGTTGATAAATAAGAAATTAAAAACGCAATTATTCGGAAGATTATTTATAAAATTTAAAAATGATTAAGGGAAACTTACCTAAACTGAATCACAAATTTGTGAAATTATAACCGCTTGTTAAAGTGCAAATTTTTCGCAAAACCGAAAACAAAAAACCGAACAACAAAGTACAAAGTCCACCGAGGAAAGTGAGGTACAGTAAACCCAAAACAGCAGCAGAAACAACCGCAACAGCAAAAAACCAACAGCCGTCACCAGAAAAACCCGTTGTCGAGAAAAGCAACAAATGATCCATAGAACAAAAACAGGTAGTCAGTTACCAGGACAAAGTAAGTTCCGTTTAAAAACAGGTTCCTCATACACATACATACAGATTCAGATTTATATAACTTAGCGGAGTTTTAAGGCAGTAGATGAGAAACCTCTCAAGTTCTCGATCTATACTGTCATAAAAAAAAGCTCTTATTTATATACTCAACCCCTCTAGTCCGCTAAGACATATAAATCAAATTTCATATTTATATACATACTGATAATCTCAATATTTATATATACACATATCGCCTTTTCACCTTACCCACGTACCACAAACGATCCGCTTTTAGTTCACAAACCTCACATCCATATAAAAAACCCGCTATACGACAACGCCTTTAAAAATTTTACCCCATAAGCACATATATACATATCCCTGTGTAGAAAGATTTGCATAGCTAAACGGATCAATATAATAAATTAGAAACCTCATGTCCTCATTTGTTGCATTTTAAATAATATATTCATACAAATCTCCGATTGGTATATACTCAAAATCCGCTAAGACATATAAGTCATACAAATTTTTAAATACATGCATATCACCCGTTTTATATACCAGACCTATTCACTTCGCTTTATAAATGTAATTTACTTACCCGCTGCTAATTACTGTACCACGTAAATCTCCTTTCCCCAATTTGCATTCCGGTCAAAAAACAATATATTGGCGTCTACGTATATGGACAGTCACCTCACACGCACGTTAATTCTGTTTCTCCCATTCCCCTCACTCTAAGCACACGAAAATCAAAACTTCCAAAAAATTGCAGTTAGCAATATACAAAAATACACTCGGACTCAGAAGCGCTGAGACAAGTACATAATTTCACCCTCACCACAGCGTACAAAAAATCTGTACTCAAATTGCGTCACACATCCATGCTTGTATTCAGAGACGCTGAAGCAAGTGCATAGTGCATAAGTCGCCCTCTCAAAATTTATTGCATATAAAGGAAATATACATATGTACACAGTAGCCGCACAGCGAATCTGAATAGAAAAAAAACGCTTAAAAATACACTGGGTACAAATCACAAAAAAGGTGGTCAAATTTTATTTATTCTCGAATGAATATAGCCCCAAAATAAATTAATTACATAAAAAGGAATTATTACCTCCTTTAATAATAACTATTAATTATAATCTCCATTTAGTAATAATTTTAGCTATAAAGACCTCCTCGTGTACTCCTAATACATAAGCCCTTAAATATACTCTGGTGTACTTCTTAACACACAGGGCTTGAATTTTGAGACTTTCCTGTGTACTTCTAAGACACAATATCTCAAATCTACTCTGGTGTATTCCTTACACGCAATATATTTAAAAACCCAGTGGACTCCGAATATAGTTTCTAGTAATACTCACAAGTATACTCCTTGCGACCCTTTGTAAACGAAATCCCACCCATTAAAAACAGCTTAACTTCAACGAAGCATTTATAATGGCTGACGAAAAAGGTGAAAAAACCAATACGCTTCCAGCACCCCAAGGACCTAAAACGCGATCAAAATCACTGGCAGAAGAAGAAGAAGCGACTCAATCAGTGAGGAAATGCCTATTCGAGATGGCAAAATTCGAAAAGTTTTGTGGGAAATATTGGAACTGCAATGAGGCAGATCACACAAAACCTAGTCTGCAAACTTACATGGAGGAACTGAATAGGCACGTATCCCTAATAGAACGAGCATATGAAGTAGCATACCTGAACCTCACGGATGAACGATCCATTGCATCTCTGGAAGAAAAATATGACACAGCGATGGGAACAAACAGCAGCGCGAAAGCTCGAATAAATGAGCTTCTCGCAACGTTGGAACCAACATCCAGCATTCAAATCCAGTCCCCATCTGTAGTAGCTCTGAATAACCCCGAACACTTCCTCAAAGCCCCCGCGTGTGATACAGAAGTGTTTCACGGTGGTTGTGAGACATGACCGTCCTTTAGGGATATGTTTACGGCAGTATACACAAATCACCCTAAATTGTCCCAAGCCCAAAAACTTTACCATCTGAGACAAAAAACCAGAGGAAAAGCAGCCCTCATAATTCAAAAACCAAAATTTCGAGCTAGCCTGGGGCGCACTCAAGTCTAGATACGAGAATCGAAGAATTCTTGTAGACAGCCAGCTTAAAACTCTCTTTAATATGCAACCCGTATTCTATGAAAGTGGGGAAAGAATTCAAGAAATTGAAACCACCAAAAACAACTGTCTCTCTACCCTTAACACTAACAACGTATCCACTAGTAATTGGGACCCTATTCTTATTTATTTATACTTTTATTTTAAGAATTCATGAGCTTAACACCGGCTTATAATAATTGAATTTCAATTATTATGTTTTTTCTAAGAGAAACTGAAAAGAAAGAAACATTTACTGGCATATTGCGATGGACCATTTCGAAAACCGCCAACGTAATCATCATCAGGCAATTTTGTAATGTTATCAAAGGTTTCACCGGGATTCGAACCGTGAATCACATGGTGAAACTGCAGTAGCCTTTAACCAATAGGCCATCCTGCTGGTATTTGTTTTCATGCTTAATTCAGGTTTTCTCATTTCTACACTAACAACACAATTGAGACATTCTGTCTCTATATTGATTTGTGTGCCATGTAGATTTGTTTTTGTAAAGTTCTTCTTCGTTGCGAATGAGAAGCTTTGTCAACTCGGGCTCAGTTGTACATATTTATGTATTTTTGTTTAATGGTGTGTTCAGTTTATAATTTTATTTTAAGAATTCATGAGCTTAACACCGGCTTATAATAATTGAATTTCAATTATTATGTTTTTTCTAAGAGAAACTGAAAAGAAAGAAACATTTACTGGCATATTGCGATGGACCATTTCGAAAACCGCCAACGTAATCATCATCAGGCAATTTTGTAATGTTATCAAAGGTTTCACCGGGATTCGAACCGTGAATCACATGGTGAAACTGCAGTAGCCTTTAACCAATAGGCCATCCTGCTGGTATTTGTTTTCATGCTTAATTCAGGTTTTCTCATTTCTACACTAACAACACAATTGAGACATTCTGTCTCTATATTGATTTGTGTGCCATGTAGATTTGTTTTTGTAAAGTTCTTCTTCGTTGCGAATGAGAAGCTTTGTTAACTCGGGCTCAGTTGTACATATTTATGTATTTTTGTTTAATGGTGTGTGCAGTTTATACTTTTATTTTAAGAATTCATGAGCTTAACACCGGCTTATAATAATTGAATTTCAATTATTATGTTTTTTCTAAGAGAAACTGAAAAGAAAGAAACATTTACTGGTATATTGCGATGGACCATTTCGAAAACCGCCAACGTAATCATCATCAGGAAATTTTGTAATGTTATCAAAGGTTTCACCGGGATTCGAACCGTGAATCAAATGGTGAAACTGCAGTAGCCTTTAACCAGTAGGCCATCCTGCTGGTATTTGTTTTCATGCTTAATTCAGGTTTTCTCATTTCTACACTAACAACATAATTGAGACATTCTGCCTCTATATTGATTTGTGTGCCATGTAGATTTGTTTTTGTAAAGTTCTTCTTCGTTGCGAATGAGAAGCTTTGTCAACTCGGGCTCAGTTGTACATATTTACATATGTATTTTTGTTTAATGGTGTGTTCAGTTTATACTTTTATTTTAAGAATTCATGAGCTTAATACCGGCTTATAATAATTGAATTTCAATTATTATGTTTTTTCTAAGAGAAACTGAAAAGAAAGAAACATTTACTGGCATATTGCGATGGACCATTTCGAAAACCGCCAACGTAATCATCATCAGGCAATTTTGTAATGTTATCAAAGGTTTCACCGGGATTCGAACCGTGAATCACATGGTGAAACTGCAGTAGCCTTTAACCAATAGGCCATCCTGCTGGTATTTGTTTTCATGCTTAATTCAGGTTTTCTCATTTCTACACTAACAACACAATTGAGACATTCTGTCTCTATATTGATTTGTGTGCCATGTAGATTTGTTTTTTAAAGTTCTTCTTCGTTGCGAATGAGAAGCTTTGTCAACTCGGGCTCAGTTGTACATATTTATGTATTTTTGTTTAATGGTGTGTTCAGTTTATACTTTTATTTTAAGAATTCATGAGCTTAACACCGGCTTATAATAATTGAATTTCAATTATTATGTTTTTTCTAAGAGAAACTGAAAAGAAAGAAACATTTACTGGCATATTGCGATGGACCATTTCGAAAACCGCCAACGTAATCATCATCAGGCAATTTTGTAATGTTATCATTTGTTATTTATTTATGCTCTTCAAAACTCCCCAATGAAACTCTGGCTTTATGGGAACAATCTCTGGAGTCCAGAAAGGAATTACCACTGGTAGGTAGAGCGACTAGGTACTTACAGGCCAAGAAAACCTCGAAACTCAAACTCGAGCTTCACTCCTCGATCATCGACACCTCAAAATCAATCCATCATAGCGAACAGCTCCGACAAGTCTCATGCAAGTTGGGTAATTCAAACCACTCCATGATGAACTGCGTTAAATTCAAGCAACTCAGTGTGTCGGAGCGCAACAAGTTCGTAAAAGACAATAATTATTGTAAAAATTGTCTAGCATTCTCCCATTTAGAAGCCGAATGTTGTAGCGACTTCAAATGTGTATATTGTAAAAAGCGACATCATTCTATGCTACACTATCAAACATCTCGGCCAGAGAACCCTAACACTTCCCGACAGTATGAGAGAAGAAATCAGTCCAAGACCCAAACCAGTGATCAAGAAAATCCCTGTACATCAAAACAAGCAATGCAACTTCAAGAATCACAAGCCCAAAACTCTACAAAAACGCAAGATTCAGGAAACAAAGTTCTATCTCACTTCTCCAGTAACAAAGAAAGAACGTTATTGCCCATCGAGGAGAAACTTTCAAGGTACGGGCTTTGGTGGACCAAGGCTCCCAAAAGTCATTTATAACCTCTCGAATACAAAAATTGCTAGGTCTACCAAAAAGAAGAAGACTAGTTACCAGATATTAGGGATGGGCGGACGAATAATCCAAAACTCCAATAAAATTTGTTCTATAGCAATATGCTCTCGGGATTTAACGACACGAATCATTACCCAAGCCATAATTTTACCACAGTTGACACACTTCCTCCCTTCTTCCAAAGTGGTGATCGAAAATCTGGTACATTTCTCCTCTTTAGCACTAGCTGACCCCAATTACTGTTCTCCAGGGAGAATAGACATGGTAATAGGTAACGACATACACCCACAAATCCTTCTGCAAGGCCTCGAAACCAACGTCCCAGGAAGCCTCATAGCTCAAAACACCATATTCGGCTGGACATTGAGTGGCCCAATAACTGAGAAATTTTAACGTTTTCAACCCGCATAATTGAAAACGACGACTCCCTAAATGAACTCCTTAACAAATTTTGGGAGCAGGAAGAAGTTCAATCCACCACACCGCTCACTTGTGAAGATCTCTACAAAAGGAGCACTACCAGAAAAGGAGATGGTCGCTACATGGTAAAACTCCCATTCAAACAAAATTTCCCGGAAACATTAGCCCTCGGTCATTCACGACCCGCTGCTCAGCAGCAATATATTAGCATAGAAAGATCATTGGAAAAGAAACCAGAACTAAAAGAAAAATATTCTTAAGTACTGGAAGAATATCTAACCATGAATCACATGGAACCCACTTCACCCCTCGAAATTATCCAGGAAGGCAAATACTACTCATTTTGTTTGCCCCAATCATGCTGTCATAAAGCCCGACAGCAAAACAACAAAGGTACGGATCGTTTTTAATGCCTAAAAACTCTCGCATTCCGGAAGTTCGTTGAACGACGTACTACACACTGATCCGACCCTGCAGAACGACTTGACGCTTGTAATCCTACAATGGCGCCTCTACAAGTTCGTTTTTAATGGCGACATTGAAAAGATGTACCGCCAAATACTCATACACCCAGAAGATCAGGACTAACAGCAAATCATAGTACGCAGATCTCCAAAATCACCGCTCGAAGATTTTAAACTGAAAACAGTTACTTTTGGTGTGAACTGTGCCCCCTACCTAGCAATCCGCACCCTCCATCAGCTAGCAGCAGACACCAAAGATGAATTCCCCCTCGCCAGAAATGTTCTTCTAAACGAGACTTATGTAGATGACATCCTCTCTGGCGGATATAACCTACAGTCCACAATAAACTCCATGACCCAAGTTATCGAAGCTCTGAGATCAGCCGGTATTCCTCTGAAGAAAATAACGGCTACTCACCCCGAAATACTCAAATCCATCCCAAAATCTTATCTCCTCGATGCATTTTTTCTAAAATTCCATGATGTCAGCTCCACAAAGACCCTTGGAATAAAATGGAACGCTATCAACGACTCATTCTCGCACTCGTATGACCCTCTACCAGCCGCCGACTCAAGGACAAAGCGACATATATTATCAGCAATAGCGAAATTGTTTGACTCGGCAGGATGGCTTGCGCCAATTATGATATTAGCCAAGGCTCTCCTTCAACAACTCTGGTTGGAAGGAACGGACTGGGACGAAGAGATCAAACCTCTGGCCTTACACAAATGGAATACCTTTCGGGGAAATCTCGCAGCGATAGGTGACATAAAAATCCCCCGATGGGTCGACTTTTCTCCCGACAAACCATTTCAAATACATGGATTCTCTGATGCCTCAGAAAAAGCATTCTGCGCATGCGTGCACCTCAGAGTGCAGAATAGCGATAACGATTTCACTACAAATTTGTTAATAGCAAAGAACAAAGTAGCCCCTTTAAAAACTGTAAGCCTCCCTCGCCTCGAATTGTGTGGGGCAGTACTACTCTCAAAATTAGTCAAACAAATATGCTCTCATTTAAAACTGCCCCCACATGAGCTAAGTCTCTGGTCAGACTCCTCAATCGTGTTAGCATGGTTGGAAAAACCACCTCACACCTGGAAGACATACGTAGCAAACCGCACTGCGGAAATTCTCAAAAATGTCGGCAATGTTACTTGGAGCCATGTGTCAAGCGGCGACAATCCAGCAGACCTTGGAACACGTGGATGCAAACCCCAAGAGCTAGCTGAATCCTCCCTATGGTGGAAAGGCCCGGAGTAGCTATCCAAGTCTCCCGATTTCTGGCCCAAAGCGGTTCCTCAAAATTCCAGTCCACCAGAACAAAAACGTGCCGAAGCATTACACACCGGAGAGTCCCTGGATCCCTTAGAACATTTCTCTTCATTCGCTAGGGCCCTCCGCGTTACCGCGTACATGTATCGGTTCATCCACAAAGCGAAAAAACAACAAGTCCCTTCAACACATTCTCTCTCTCCAGAAGAGATTTGCTATGCAAAGGAACGCCTTATCATCGTAACTCAACAAATGTACTATGCGGAAGCAATCTCTTTATTAAAAGCCTCTGAGCCGATAAGTAGGAAGAGTTCGCTACTGCCATTGAGCCCGATGTTAGACCAGAAGGAAATATTTCGCGTGAATGGACGCCTAAGTTATGCCCCACTCAGTGATAATGAACGTCATCCGATCATCATTCCCGAATCCTCAAAATTTTGTACCCTCTTCCTCGACTTTACTCACAATCGTCTATTTCACGCAGGAAAGCAACTAATGCTTCGGATGGTACAGCAAGAATATTACATTCCGCGCTTGAAACAAAAAATAAAGTCATATATTTTCAACTGCAAGACTTGCACGATCCACAAGCAGAAGATTAATTCCCAGATCATGGCAGCGTTGCCAGCCGAACGGTCAACGTACACTGTCCCGTTCCACACGACAGGAGTCGATTTTGCTGGACAATTCCTTGTCAAAACCTCTACCCTACGACGCGCCCCATACTCCAAAGCCTATGTCTGCGTCTTTGTTTGTTTTTCAACTAAGGCCATACATCTTGAGGTCTGTTCAAATTTGACCACCAAAGCGTTTAGAGCAGCCTTTGCGCGTTTTGTTGGCCGCCGCGGAATGCCGCACAAAATCATGTCCGACAATGGAAAGAACTTTATCGGCGCTCATCGAGCGATGCAAAAGGAAATCCCTCTTTTTCTCCAAGAAGCAGGTCAAGACATCGCCGAAAAATATGCTCCTTTCTTGGTAATTCATACCACCATATGCTCCTCACATGGGTGGGCTATGGGAAGCAGCAGTTAAAAGTTTTAAAACCCATTTAACAAAAGTAGCCGGTAATCATAAGTTCTCCTTTGAAGAATTCACGACCGTCATCGTTTGTATTGAAGGAGTCCTCAACTCCAGACAGATTACTCCCATGTCGGAGGATCCTAAAGACCTACTCGCGCTAACGTCAGGACATTTTCTCCGTGGTGCCCCCTGCTGTCCCTGCCGGAAGCCAATGCAGAAAATCTAAATCCAACTCGTAAATGGCAATTACTCAAAGTCTTACACCATCAATTCAGCAAACGCTGGAAGAACGAGTATCTTCAACAACTGCATAAACGACAAAAATGGAAAACATCTCAGACGAACGTGAAAGAAAGCGATCTAGTCGTTGTTAAAGATGATCTGTTGCCACCCAATGAGTGGCGCCTCGGACGCATTTTAAATCTGCATGCAGGTCCCGATCGAAATGTTCGCGTCCTCGATATTCGTACTCAAAATGGAGCAATAACGCGGAACATCACCAAAATCTGTTTATTGACCCCATCCTAATTCTCTTGCTTTTTATTCCCAGCTAGAATAATCTTATCCTCAGTTCAACCTCAATTTACCCTAATGCTGAGTTCCTTTTCTCTTTTTTCTTCTAACGTTTTTCTCCACAGATCTAATCATGGAATTGGGAAAATGCTGCCTATGTTGCCGGCAGCATGCTTTGCGCCAATGCCACGCATTTCTAATAATGACTCCTGCAGAGCGATATGAGTCCGCACGCGCCCACCGCTACTGCGGCAACTGCTTGGCCACGTCACATACCACCGGCGAGTGCAATTCCGCTGGCAGCTGCCGCCAATGCGGCCGAGCTCATCATACATTGTTGCACCGTCCGTCCGTTCTAACGTCAACACGCAACCGATATTCGACGCCTCCGCCACCCGCGCGTCATAAGCGCGAGGAACAACGAAGAACGCGACATCGTTCAATTGAACGTCCAGCCGCTCGTTTGCAGAGCCGTAGTGGTAGTCAACGTAACATAAGGAAGCTGGTTAATCAAGCAAAGGTTACTTTACAGAAACTGCAAGTGCTTCTAAATTTGTCGACTCTGCAGGCCGGCCGCCATGTTGAAGACATGGATGAAAATTTGATCCAATTTGATTAACTTACCTGTAAAAATACTGACCTGTTAAATAACTACCTTAAATTGCATTGCTGAATTTACACTCAAATTTGAATTTTATACTTACCCTTTATATCCATATTTACCCTAAAATCCTAATGTGAAAATCTTAAGAAGAGATTGGGAAGCTACCGCTTCTTTTCTATTTACTTACTTTTGTATATATTAATTTGTATGCTCACTGCACAGCTTAGCGAGCGGTCATCGACGGCCGCGCAGGCAGTTGTCTTTTAGAGCGCGCGGTTGAATTACCTATCAGTTGTTAACCTTCAAGAGGGCGCGCCATCTTTTGTAACAATTGAAATGCGAGATTTAAAGTGGTTTAAGTTTTGGAATTCATTTTTTTTCTTAGCTTTAGTTATTATGTAATCATAAAATAATATTTTACAGGAAAAGTTTTTTTTTTGTCATTTTAAATGAGGGAAAAACATAAAAAGTAATATAATTCATTGAATGCAAAGTAAATTCATTAATCTTAGCAAAAAACCAAAAATATTTTTTTCAAAATTTGGGGAAAACATAAAAATTCATATAATACATTGAATAGAACGTAAATACATTAATATCTTATAGAAAGTTAGAATAGTGCAATAATCAAAATCATCAGATTCATCGGTCACAAAACACTCATTACAAATAAATACCGTATGGTCTCGACAAATATTTCTTTCGCAGATTTTGCATGGGGTTTTTGTCTGCCTTCTTTTTTTTGCTGGACATATTTTGCAGCTTCCTCTACTGGCTTCGGATTTGCTTGCCTCACTATTGGGCTCATCGTCTTATTTCACAAAAACCTCTTATATTTCTTTTCAAATTCCTTGGTAAGTTTTTATCAGTTCTTCTTTTCATATGTTCTTTCATCATTTCCATTCCCAATTCGCGTAGAAATTTACGTCTTTTTTCAATAACTGCACCATTTTCTCTCAAAATTACCATTGGGTTTACTCCAGCAATATCTAGCAAGCGAAAAAAGTGTCAATGGCCACCTATTGCACTTCCTTGATGCGGAATGCAATTTTACCTTTTTATCTACTTCATCAAATCCACCTTTTGTTTTGTTGTAAACAGTTATAATAGCTGGTTTATCTTCTCGTTAGAGATGGTGTCAATTTCAGCTGTACAATGAAGTGATGAAATCACTGTAGGTGCATACGATACCCGGGTAGAAATATTTGAAACCCCAAATTGACTAGAATACTCTGGCTTTCCCTTCGCAATGAAACACGGGGGAATTTCTTTTTTATTTTTAAGCAAAATGCCAACAACAGACATTTTATCATTTGTGGCTAAATCTTTTAAAAGGAATGCTGGTGCACCAGTTATCAATGGTCAAATTTCGTCCGGTTCCAGAAATTGGTGAAATTAGCCTTTTTACAACATCACTTCCCGAATTACTGATTTGAAACGGTCCTTCTGGTCTCCCAGCACAAAGCTCAATATTCAACGTGTAAAAGTTTCTTGAATCCACTAGTGCATAATTTTTTAGCCCATATTTGTCAGGTTTTGATTTGTTGTATTGTCTAAAAGGACATTTTCCGTGGAATCCGCACATCATTCTTGAAGGTTAAACTAAACCAAAACCTATTGTGCATAAGAAAAAGAAAAATCCTGTGAATTGAAATAAAGTTTGTGAACTAAATCGTGGAACAAAGAAAATAAAACGAGATTAAATTAATTATTATTGGATTAAATTAGAAACCATATCGTGTTCTTATTTAGCAAGGAAAGTGCCTGCCAGTGGTGAGTGCCCCTACCCCCTCCCATTAATGTGAATACTTGAACAGGTATGAAACTCCTTAAACAAAAATATAAGAAATATGTAAAATCAAATGAAGCTGATGTTGAATTATGGCGAAATGCCTTGAAATTGAATTGCAAGTTTGCCTTTTCCACATCATCCGGGAGGTACGCAGTATTTACGTGTAAGTGAAATTTGCCACAAAAATGGGCTGGTCAAAAATTAATTCTATTTAAGGTTTTTTATACGCTACAAATTATTTTGGAACAATTTTTTTTTAAGGAATTTGGAACAGGTAAGTGGCAACAATGGGGAAACCATGTTTGTAAGTAGGTGAAACATTTGAGCAACACGAGTACGCCGAATTTCGAATTCAGCGGGGTTACATAATAGGTTTGGGTCTTTTAATTTGAAATTAGAGCACTTACATCATTGGTCCTACAGATGGTACGCTTTTGTGTAAGGAAGTAAATTTCTATATTTGGAAAGATTGTTCGAATTTACAAAAAACTGTTTCTATTAATTATAAAGAAATCCAACAAAGTTAGCTTAATAATAAATACTAGTCTCGCCTGTGGTCGAAACTCCACCAACTTGTATTTTTATACTCAGCTGAGCAGAGCTCACATAGTATATTAATTTTGTTCGCATAACGGTAATCCCTAACGGCATAAACTAATCGAGATAGATTTGGTACCCTGTACCATACCTCAAATTCTATAACTATTAAATTTTGTTATCGTACCATATACTTACTTTCATTTTCCTTCCTTTTAATTCGACATCTCATCGCAACCGGTTGTAATTTAACTAAGCTCATTCTAATTATTATTTCATTCGGTTTATTAATTTGACATATTCATCACATTGGTAAGCTATAAACAAACAACGATTTAGCCAATCCGCTAAAACTGGTGACCCCGACGTGAACATTTGTATTCACGCGTGGCATAAACGCGATTTCAACCAACTTTGAGGTTAGTTACCTTCGACAAAATGACGGACAGCGGTTCGCCACCATCCGAAATCGGAGGTAATTCTCCACCTCCACCTGCCTCAGGCACAGTAGAAAATACTGTTGCAGCTGTATACGCCAGACTCCCGGTACCACCAATGAATTGCTCCAACATAGAAGCCTGGTTCACTACCATGGACTTCTGGTTCACTGCATCAGGTATCACTACCGACAAGCAAAAAACTGCAACTGTGCTGGCAGCACTCGACC
Organism: Eurosta solidaginis; assembly: GCF_040869045.1. Taxonomy (NCBI): domain Eukaryota; kingdom Metazoa; phylum Arthropoda; class Insecta; order Diptera; family Tephritidae; genus Eurosta; species Eurosta solidaginis. Next base: position 145,141,636 of record NC_090324.1, on the reverse strand, counting down.
CAAATGTAATTGGCCAATTAAGTGACGTTATTGCATCAATACCTGATAGTGATCGCTTCGATTTCATCAAACAAAAAATAATTGCACATTTTGCTAACAGCGAACAACGACGTCTCAACCGCCTGCTATCAGATTTGCCACTCGCCGACAAAAAGCCATCCGAGCCATTTTATGAAATGAAACGTGTCGCAGGTAACTCGGTAAGTGAAGCTGCATTCAAAAGCCTCTGGACAAAGCGATTGCCAGACGTCGCACAGCCGGTAATAGCTGCCTTTTCCGGAACCGCCACTGATTTCACCAAAATTGCTGATTCAATAGTGGATGCCATCGCCCCCAACAACATCAACCGTATTAAATCAGTTCAGCCAAACGAAATCGGTGAACTACGCACAGCTATAGTTGAACTAGCAAGAAATTTGAACGATTTACGACGCGTCCCCGCTCCCGCTCGCGGAGTGGCAGGCAAAGCCGTTTTGCGCAAAGGTCAAACAGCCGTAGCAACTCACACACTAATACACAAGGTGCAAGCAACTCATCCAATCAAGACTGCTGGTACCATCAAAAGTACGGCCGCAATGCCCGCAAATGCAGAATCCCTTGCCGTCACAAGAATCGCTCCGTTCAATCAGTCGACACAACATCCACGTCAGCCTGACTACCACAGGCTGCGGCAGATGGTAACGAAAGGTGCGAAGTGCTTCGCTTGCAAGTCCACGATCAACATTCGAATAAAACATTTCTCGTAGACACTGGTGCCGATGTCTCCGTTCTGCCTCTCACTGCTAAAACATATGATGTCCGCCCAACAGCAGCAAAGCTATATGCCGCAAACGGTTCTGCAATCAAAGTTATAGGGGAGAAAAGAGTACACGTCGACCTAGGCCTGCGTCGAGATTTTCAGTGGTCGTTCATTATTGCCGATGTAACAGCGCCTATCATTGGCGCGGATTTCATACGCTATTACGATCTTTTGGTATACTTGCGCCGCAATCGACTCATCGATAACACCACGAATTTGCACTCTTCTGTAACAACAACAACTACACTTAAAACTGCGGAAATCAGGACTTACGATTCAACATGCCCATTTGCTGCAATACTCGCAGAATTTTCCGATACAACAAAGTTGGCTCCCCACGGTGCTTCGGCAAAATCTACGACCTGCCACAGGATAATAACAACTGGTCAGCCCGTTTTTGCCCGACCACCACGTCTTCCGCCCGAGAAGCTAGCTTCAGCACGAAAAGAGTTCGAGTACCTAATGAAAGTCGGTGTCTGTCGCCCATCGAGCAGTAATTGGTCAAGCCCGCTGCACTTGGTTAAGAAAGCCGACGGTACATGGTGTGGTGATTACATGGCACTCAACGCACAGACAGTGCCGGACCGTTACCCACTCCTTTATCTCACCGATTTCACTAGCACTCTACGAGGTAAGTCAATATTTTCTAAAATTGACCTCCAGCGAGCTTTTCATCAGGTACCCATTCACGAAGACGATATTGCTAAGACCGCCATCACAACACCCTTCGGGCTGTTCGAGTTCAAATTTATGACATTTGGACTCTGCAATGCTGCGCAGACGTTCCAACGACTAATCAACGAAGTGTTACGAGGTATTAATTGCGCGTTCCCGTATATCGACGATATTTGTATCGCTTCAACGTCCATCGAACAACATCGCAACGACATACGCACTGTTCTTCAACGCCTTCGAGAATATAATCTTGCCATTAACACGGCCAAGTGTGAGTTCGACAAAAGCGAACTTAAATTTTTGGGACACTTAGTCAACGCGCAAGGAATTCATCCTCTTCCGCAGAGGGTTGTTGTTATTCGTGAATTCCCAAAACTTACTGTAGCTAAGCAACTGAAAAGTTTCCTCGCGATGTTGAATTTTAAAACAAAAAATTTTTAAAGTCAAATTTTAACAAAAAATTAAATATATTTACAGTATATAAGTATGGTGCAACGAAATACAAAAATAAAAGAAAATTTCAAAATGGGCGTGCCTCCGTTCTTTTTCATTTAATTTGTCTAGAATACTTTTAATGCCATAAATCGAACAAAAATTCACGACGAGAATGGAGAAAATGTAACTCTTCAGCTGTTAAACAAAGAAATTATGAGCCTAAAGGCAATCAATATTGATTTTTTGGCGACTATTAACACCTTGAAGTATTAAAAGAGAAGGTGCTAAGCTTGAACGTCAGGTGAATTTCAATGCAAAAAAGCAGCTGGAAAATGATATAGAGATAGTTGGTGTACCCAATACAGAGGCGAATAACTTAAACGAATGTCTTGAGTGTATTTTTACGAATGCACTAGGCTTATCAGTAACAACCCAACAAATTGAGCGAAGCTACATCAAGAAAATAAAACCGATCAGTGCTTCCTCTGCCGCGCGCATCGCTATATGTGTACGTTTCAACTCACATCATATCAAAGAGATATACTCTCTTTGATATGATGTGAGTTGAAACGTACACATATATGCGCGCGAATTCGTTATCAAAGAAAAAACTCACGTCTGGGCTTTTCTCTTCCGATAACAGTAGGCAAAAATTATACATTAATGATAGCCTTAGTTATTATAATAGAGCTCTGTACGCTGCTGCCTATAAAATTAAGACCGAGAAGCATTACAAATATCTGTGGGTTAGAAATTCAAAACTAATGTTAAGAAAGGCAGACAAAAGTGATGTTGTTGTTTTGAGATCTTTTGATAATTTGTCTGGGTTACAAGACTAGTTTTTAATTTTTTTTTTTTTTCTTTTTTTATATCCTTTTTAAGATTTAAGTGATGAATTTATTGCTCCCTCTCAACATCAACAATCCTTTTGTTGACAGCCCTATTAACAGTATCGATTTTCTAACTCCGTATAATAATTGTCTTTACATTATCCATCAAAATATTCGAAGTCTACGGCATAACTTTGATTCCTTAATATGTAATTTAGAAGAATTTCCAACTTTTCCTGATCTAATTTTTGTATCGGAAATATGGATTTATTTATTTGATGGATTATTTATTTATTGAGAGTGAATTTTTCCATATACCCAATTTAAATTTTTATGCAAGTAGCAATGATGAATACTCTGCTGGTGGTGCTGGAATTTTTGTGCGAGACACATTTGATTGCAACATAGAGAGGCTTAATCTGCGAAGTGCAGATGTTGTAAAAGTTCTTCTAAAAAATAATAATAAGAATGTGACCATAATATGCGTTTACAGACGACACGCTGAATCTAGTCAGAGTTTTCTGGAAGAATTTTCTAACTTTTTAGATGATGAGAGATCAAGCAATACAGTCTTATTAGGTGACCTAAATCTGGATATACTCCAGTCAAATACAACAGCCGAAAACTATCTAACCCTTATGGCTAGTCATGGTTTTATTTCTTATCTAAACGAACCAACCAGAATTTCTTCGGGAACCTGTTTGGATCATGTCTTTTGTAGATTTACTAGCATGTGTACTTCCAGGGGTCTAAACTATGACCTTCAAATCACTGATCATACCATGACCGGGATTAACATAGAAAACTTATAACAGAGAAATAAACAATCAAAAAAACTAGGTACTATACATAAAAAGTACAACGCGTTAAAGTCTGCGGAACCCTCAGTAGCTCTTATCCAAATAAAGTTGGCGTTCCACAAGGTTCCGTCCTCGGTCCTATTTTATTTCTGGTCTACGTAAATTCAATTTTCGACATGCCATTCTTAGGGAAGGTCACTGCATTTGCAGATGATCTAGCGATAGCTTACGGCTCATCAAATACGTTCGACTTGATAAGTAGCATAAATCATGATGTACATGTTTTAAGAACGTGGTTCGCTAAACAAAAGCTCGTTGTTAGCAATAAGACCAAGCTAATGTTTTTTAGCTTGAATGCAAAAATAAGACCAGACGTAGACATTGTTTTCCACTCCTCCAGTTGTGAACGTCTCGCTCTCCACGATAATTCGTGCCAAATGGCTCAGTATGGTATTTTTAATCCGCTCGCTATTTGTAATAACGAGTGCTTTATAATTGACGTTGTTGAAGACTTTCGGTATCTAGGTGTAACTGTAGATCAAAATATGAACTGGGGCATCCACATATCCCGCCTAAAGCATTATTTCCAATATTCTTTACGTTGTTTCTATCATCTCAGAGGTTGCTGCTCTAACTACACCATTAAATAGTTTATTATGCGCTTGTTCATTCTAAATTGTTATATGGTATCAGCTGTTGGGGGGGGGGGGGGGGGGGGGGGGGGGGAGGGGGGGGAGCATCCTTTAATAAAATTCAGTCTATCCTAGTTTTACAAAAATTCGTTATTCGTAAAATATCTAGTGTAAATCGACTGCATCCCTCAAGAGAGCTTTTTAGAGATCTAAGGATTCTTCCACTAGGGGACCTTTATTATTTTAAAGTTTTAAAAATCTTTTTCATTAGGTGTGGTTATCTGCAGAGTATGAGGTCGGAAACTTATAACCTTAGGATAAACTTTCATCCTACAGTTATTGTTCCTCCTTCCAGAACCACACGCTCAACAAAGTTTTATACAATTGTATCCAGGAAACTCTTCAACATACTACCCTCCGAAATTCGGGCCAAGAGGAATGTTCTACAATTTACAAAATGTGTGAAATCCTTTCTTCTGAGTTTCTCACATAATGAAATCGCAGTTTTGCTACGACCTATTCAATAAGAAGCTTATTAACAGAGACTAAAAGCAAATAAAAGTAGTAACTTTCTTTACTTTATTTTATATACCTACACCATTATTTTTTCTTTTACTTACTTTTAGCTTTTCTAATAGTAGCATCTTGTAATAAGGCTAAAAATCATATGTAGGTTTTAAAAAAATTATAACTTAATTTCTATATTTAGCAGTCACCCCACTGCACTAATGTTTCAATATTTTTGATAGATATGACATTTGTCACTATGTTAAGCTTAACATAAAAAATGTCTTACCTTTTTCTTATATCTACACGGTCTCATACACATATTATGCATTCGTTAATTTATACTTCATAATGTTAAACTTTTTTATTTTTTTTTGCTATTGTAACTTTGCTACATATGTAAATAGATAGGTATAAGAAAAATGCTCAATAAAAATGAAATGAATGAAAAATAAATTATGCGTTGCTGAATGACAGGCTTCGTCATGAAGATTGGGTTAGGGTGTATACGGAACTTGATATCTCAAAAGCATACTCGCTGTTTATAGGTATACTGCATTTTCATATAAGATGTGCAAGCTACACTTGTACCCCGCGAAGACACAAAACCAAACTAAAACCCTGGATTACCCTGAATTTAGTTAAAAAAATTAAACTTAAAATAAGTTAGGCAGTAAATGTCGTAAGCATCCATTCAATCAGGAACTCCACTCTCGTTTTAGCAAATTATGCAAAGATTTAAGGAAAGATATCGCTCTACAGCGTGATAACTATTTCCGCAATAGATTTGTAGATTCCCAAGGCAACTCGCAAAAAGAATGGAAATTTATTAATAGCGTTGTCAATAGGAACTGCGCAAGTGTTTAAATGAGTTCGGCAAAACTATTTCAGATCCGTCCGGCGTTTCCGCTGTACTTAGTGAGTTCTTTGTAGCAGGAGGGCAGTCTCATCCTACCTCATGCAAGTGCATTTTGTCGAGTAATGACGTATCTAGTTCCAGAAATAGTTTTTTGTTTGAACCCATCACAGGGTTAGAGATTCTAACAATTATTAAAAATCTAAACAATTCCAGTTCGTGTGGTTTTGATGGGATATCAAATAAACTGCTTAAGAACACAGTCCTTAATTTAATAGACATTTTGAAATATCTTTTTAATACCAGTGCTTACACCGGTGTCTTCCCTGACCAGCTGAAATGTGCGATAACTTTACCCCGAGTTAAAATGGGTGACAAGAAGGATAAAAATAATTATAGACCGATTTCCCTGTTACCATCCATCTCTAAAGTTTTCGAGACAGCACAAAAAAACCGTATACTATTCTTTCTTGAAAGCAAAAATGTCTTTAGCTCGAGGCAGTTCGGGCTCAGGTCGGGCCGTTCTACTGAAGATGCGCTCCTCGAATTTTGTTCATTCATTTGCAAAGAGTTGGATAGCAAAAAAAGCTGCGGGGGTCTCTTCGTTGACATTACGAGTTACAGTTGACCATAAATATTTACTGGATAAATTATACTATGCCGGCTTTCGTGGGTTTATACACGACTGGTTCAGACCTTATGTAACAGGTAGGGTGCAATGGGTAAGAATTCAAGACACTTTCAGTGATCCTAAATCAATAATAGTTGGGGTTCCACAAGGTTCCGCGCTGGGCCCTATTCGTTTCCTAGTTTATAAAAATTCCATTTTTGACTTACCCTTTAAAGGAAATGTTACTGCGCTTGCTGACGATCTTGCATTAGCATATGGCTCAGGTAGATTTTTGACCTAATTGCTAATATAAATTATGATGTCTCTCTATTAAGATATTGGCTTGCAAAACATAAACTCGTCATCAGCAGTAAAACTAAGTTAATGGTTTATAGCCTGAAATCAACGCAACCTCCAGATGTCAAATTAACTTTTCATTCTTCAGATTGCGAACGCTTCACCCTTCATCAGCATTTATGTCCTGAGCTAAAGTCTTGTACTTTCAATTCCCTTACACCCTGTAGCGCCAATTGCTTTGTAATTGGCAGAGTAGAGGAATTTCAATACCTAGGTCTAATCGTTGACTGTAATATTAATTGGTGTAGGCACATTTCCCGTTTGAAAAAAATATTTGCAACATTCACTACGCTGCTTCTATCAACTCAGGAATTACTGCTCCAGTAAAACTATGAAAACAGTTTACTACGCATTATTTCACTCAAAATTGCTATATGGAATCACCTGTTGGGGAGGCGCCAGCTTGAACAAAATTCAACCACTTATAACATTGCAAAAGTGTGTAATACGGAGAATATGCAAGGTGAACCGAATGCATTCCTCAAGGGAGCTTTTTAGAAAGTTATTGATTCTTCCAGTGAGAGACCTATATTATTTTAAAGTTTTAAAAGTTTTTTTCGTTAGATGTGGTTATCTGAAAAGCATGACATCTGAAGTATATAATCTGAGGAGAAACACAAACAATACCGTCGCTGTGCCTTCTTGGAGAACCAAACACTCTAACAAATTTTATACAATAGTGTCTCGTAAACTATTCAATGCACTACCAGCAAAAGTTCGGGCCTTAAGGAATCTTCGCCCGTTTTTAAAATATGTGAAATCCTTCCTTCTAAGCAGGTCATATTTCGAAATCGAAGTTTCGCTTCGGACAGATAATTAAAAATTTGATTTCTTAAGAGTTGTAATTTAATTAATTTCTTCTGTTTATTTTTGAATACTATTCACTTTTACTGAACCCACCTTATGTACACAATTTTGTTGCGAATTTACAAGTTTTGTTATTTTGTTATCTTTATTAACCTCCTGTAAAAATTTACTATTAATTTAACAGTCCACCCCACTGTATTATTAACAAAAATAGGATTGGCATTTTACGCTATGTTTTGCATAACATATAAAATGCCCTAAATTTTCTTATATCTTGAATATTTTGTCTCAAAAGATCTCAGCTGAGTAAGTAATGTTCGGTTACACCCGAATTTAGCTTTCCTTATTTGTTTTCAACTCACTCATGTATCCAGTGGTGGGGGTAGTTCAATAATGCGTTAATAGTTGAGCAGTGGGTGGAAACATAGCAACTGGTCTAACTTACTTGAATTTCTCATTAAAATTTTGAATTTCACCTACGACGTTATAATTTTTGATTGCATTTTCTTAAATTTTCTACAAACTTTTCAAATTTAATTATAAGTTTTGGTATGGAGCTCCTTAAACAAAAATTTAACAAATGTGTAAAATCAAATGAAATTGACATAGAATTATGATGAAATTACTTGAAATTACCTACCTACCTACCTACTTGAAATTGAATTGAAATTTTGCTTTTTCCACACCACCCGGTGATACGCCGTTGGCGCGTTACCGAAGTTAGTTTTGGTTGTTCGGTTCCCCAGTAGGTCTATATCAGCCATATAAACTATATATACATATACCGCCCATTTACTTCGATAGTGTCCTAATTCAAAAAACGAATTTTTATTTAAAAACGAAGAAATGTGCTAAAGGAATTTAGCCTATTTCACAACACCCGTTAGGTATGCAAATTTCGCTTTACAGAGGTTAATTTTATATATGTAAATACATATGTAATATGTAAGTGTGGCACAAAACGAAAATTTCGAATAGACTAGAGGATACCTTCATAAAAAATAAAATAAAAATATAAAAAATGATGTAATGGAAAAGAATGCAGAGTTTACTAAACAAAATTTTAAATAAATGAAAAAAAAAATAAAGTACTTAAAGTGAAAAAAATTAAGTGAAGTGAATAAATAGTTCCATATCAAACGCAATAAGTGCACTTAGATTTTTTCCGCGTTTTAATGTTATCATTTTGGGAATATGAAGATTCTAATGTTCGGATATTTAATGGGAGAATTCCAATCATGGGATATCTAATTTGAAGATAATAATATTGAGATGTTTTCTTATATTTTATTTTTAAAACAAACTGGGCCGAATCGTTACATACGATCCGTAATCGAATGCCGTTTTTTTAATCACTTTAACTCCGAAATGGTGCATTGGATTAATGAAATATGTGAAGTAGGGCCAACGCGTTCTCACTAAATCCATAATAGGTTATTATTTTTTTAAATAGTTGGATAGCTTCATTTTTATCGCTTGTGTGAAAACCGCTACCGCTTCTTTTCTATTTACTTACTTTTGTATATGTTAATTTGTATGCTAACTGCACTACTTAGCGGGCGGTCATCGACGGCCGCGCAGGCAGTTCTCTTTTAGAGCGCGCGGTTGAATTACCTATCAGTTGTTAAACTAAACCAAAACCTATTGTGCATAAGAAAAATAAAAATCTTGTGAATTGAAATAAAGTTTGTGAACTAAATCTTGGAACAAAGAAAATAAAACGAGATAAAATTAATTATTATTGGATTAAGGAATTAGCAAGGAAAGTGCCTGCCAGTGGTGAGTGCCCCTACCCCCTCCCATTAATGTGAATACTTGAACATGGTCCTTCGGTGCCAAAAAGTGAACCGGCGAAAAAGCCTATTATTTGTGTGAAAAAAACGGAATATTTTAAATTAAAACTTGTGAAAGAATTTACGAAAAAAAAATTAAGCAAAGTGAATCAAGTGATAAGCGATCAAGTGTACAGTTCACAACCAGCTTCACTAGGGTGCTCCTAAAAAACAAACAAATCAATTTGAAAGTGACATAAAAAATAAAAAATAAAATATAAAAAAAAACTGGCAAGTGTGCTAAATAAGAAAAAATAAGTGAAAATAAGCTGGAAGCTGAAAAGAGAAAAAAGTTTTAAAAATATTTGAGAAATAAAAATCCTGAAAAGGAAGGTGGAAAACAAAAAACCTGAAAATAGAACATATATATAAAATTAAACAAAGGAAAAAAGCGATATAGGTGCTCCGAAAAACCTGTAAGTAAAAAGCAAGAAAATCAGTAAAATAAAAAGCTTTTTCGAAATCTGTTGCAAAAAGCAAAAGCGGTTGCTACATTAGGGTAACCAAAACCTGGAAAAAAAATTAATTAAACAGTTGAAAATTTTTTTAAAAACATAAAAAATAATAATAATTGGAGTATTGAAAAACCTGCAAAGAAAAAAAGAAGGTTGATAAAAAAGAAATTAAAAATGCAATTATTCGGAAGATTATTTATAAAATTTAAAAATGATTAAGGTAAACTTACCTAAACTGAATCATAAATTTGTGAAATTATAACCGCTTGTTAAAGTGCAAATTTTTCGCAAAACCGAAAACAAAAAACCCAACAACAAAGTACAAAGTCCACCGAGGAAAGTGAGGTACAGTAAACCCAAAACAGCAGCAGAAACAACCGCAACAGCAAAAAACCAACAGCCGTCACCAGAAAAACCCGTTGTCGAGAAAAGCAACAAACGCTCCATAGAACAAAAACAGGTAGTCAGTTACCAGGACAAAGTAAGTTCCGTTTAAAAACAGGTTCCTCATACACATACATACAGATTCAGATTTATATAACTTAGCGGAGTTTTAAGGCAGTAGATGAGAAACCTCTCAAGTTCTCGATCTATACTGTCATAAAAAAAGCTCTTATTTATATACTCAATCCCTCTAGTCCGCTAAGACATATAAATCAAATTTCATATTTATATACATACTGATAAACTCAATATTTATATATACACATATCGCCTTTTCACCTTACCCACGTACCACAGACGATCCGCTTTTAGTTCACAAACCTCACAGCCATATAAAAAACCCGCTATACGACAACGCCTTTAAATATTTTACCCCATAAGCACATATATACATATCCCTATGTAGAAAGATTTGCATAGCTTAACGGATCAATATAATAAATTAGAAACCTCATGTCCTCATTTGTTGCATTTTAAATAATATATTCATACAAATCTCCGATTGGTATTATTCTTTCCAAAATCCGCTAAGACATATAAGTCATACAAATTTTTAAATACATGCATATCACCCGTTTTATATACCAGACCTTTTCACTTCGCTTTATATATGTAATTTACTTACCCGCTGCTAATTACTGTACCACGTAAATCTCCTTTCCCCAATTTGCATTCCGGTCAAAAAACAATATATTGGCGTCTACTTATGTGGACAGTCACCTCACACGCACGTTAATTCTGTTTCTCCCATTCCCCTCACTCTAATCACACGAAAATCAAAACTTCCCAAAAATTGCAGTTAGCAATATACAAAAATACACTTGGGCTCAGAAGCGCTGAGACAAGTACATAATTTCACCCTCACCACAGCGTACAAAAAATCTGTACTCAAATTGCGTCACACATCCATGCTTGTATTCAGAGACGCTGAAGCAAGTGCATAGTACATAAGTCGCCCTCTCAAAATTTATTGCATATAAAGGAAATATATATATGTACACAGTAGCCGCACAGTGAAACTGAATAGAAAAAAAAACGCACAAAAATACACTGGGTACAAATCACAAAAAAGGTGGTCAAATTTTATTTATTCTCGAATGAATATAGCCCCAAAATAAATTAATTACATAAAAAGGAATTATTATCTCCTTTAATAATAACTATTAATTATTATCTCCATTTAGTAATAATTTTAGCTATAAAGACCTCCTCGTGTACTCCTAATACATAAGCCCTTAAATATACTCTGGTGTACTTCTTAACACACAGGGCTTGAATTTTGAAACTTTCCTGTGTACTTCTAAGACACAATATCTCAAATCTACTCTGGTGTATTCCTTACACACAATATATTTGAAAAACCCAGTGGACTCCGAATACAGTTTCTAGTAATACTCACAAGTATACTCCTTGCGACCCTTTGTAAACGAAGTCCCACCCATTAAAAACAGCTTAACTTCAACGAAGCATTTATAATGGCTGACGAAAAAGGTGAAAAAACCAATACACTTCCAGCACCCCAAGGACCTAAAACGCGATCAAAATCACTGGCAGAAGAAGAAGAAGCGACTCAATCAGTGAGGAAATGTTTATTCGAGATAGCAAAATTCGAAAAGTTTTGCGGGAAATATTGGAACTGCAATGAAGCAGATCACACAAAACCTAGTCTGCAAACTTACATGGAGGAACTCAATAGGCACGTATCCCTAATAGAACGAGCATATGAAGTAGCATACCTGAACCTCACGGATGAACAATCCATTGCATCTCTGGAAGAAAAATATGACACAGCGATGGGAACAAACATCAGCACGAAAGCTCGAATAAATAAGCTTCTCGCAACGTTGGAACCAACATCCAGCATTCAAATCCAGTGTCCACCTTTAGTAGCCCTGAATAACCCCGAACCCTACCTCAAAGTCCCCGCGTGTGGTACAGAAGTGTTTCACGGTGGTTATGAGACATGACCGTCCTTTAGGGTATGTTTACGGCAGTATACATAAATCACCCTAAATTGTCCCAAGCCTAAAAACTTTACCATCTGAGACAAAAAACCAGAGGAAAAGCAGCCCTCATAATTCAAAAATACGCCCTCAATGACCAAAATTTCGAGCTAGCCTGGGGCGCACTCAAGTCTAGATACGAGAATCGAAGAATTCTTGTAGACAGCCCGCTTAAAACTCTCTTAAATATGCAACCCGTATTCTATGAAAGTGGGGAAAGAATTCAAGAAATTCAACCCACAATAAACAACTGTCTCTCTACCCTTAACACTAACAACGTACCCACTAGTAATTGGGACCCTATTCTTATTTATTTATGCTCTTCAAAACTCCCCAATGAAACTCTGGCTTTATGGTAACAATCTCTAGAGTCCAGAAAGGAATTACCACTTTGGTCGGAAATGGATAAATTCCTCACGACCAGATACGAAGTGGTAGAGCGACTAGGTACTTACAGGCCAAGCAAACCTCGAAACTCAAACTCGAACTTCACTCCTCGATCATCGACACCTCAAAATCAATCCATCATAGCGAACAGCTCCGACAAGTCTCATGCAAGTTGGGTAATTCAAACCACTCCATGATGAACTGCGTTAAATTCAAGCAACTCAGTGTGTCGGAGCGCAACAAGTTCGTAAAAGACAATAATTATTGTAAAAATTGTCTAACATTCTCCCATTTAGAAGCCGAATGTTGTAGCAACTTCAAATGTGTATATTGTCAAAAGCGACATCACTCTGTGCTACACTATCAAACATCTCGGCCAGCGAACCCTAACACTTCCCGACAGTATCAGAGAAGAAATCAGTCCAAGACCCAAACCAATGATCAAGAAAATCCCTATACTTGATGTACAGGCAATGCAACTTCAAGAATCACAAGCCCAAAACTCTACAAAAACGCAAGATTCAGGAAACAAAGTTCTATCTCACTTCTCCAGTAACAAAGAAAGAACGTTATTGCCCACGGCGGTTGTCCCGATACTCCATCGAGGAGAAACTTTGAAGGTACGGGCTTTGGTGGACCAAGGCTCCCAAAAGTCATTTATAACCTCTCGAATACAAAAATTGCTAGGTCTACCAACCGAGAAGACTAATTACCAGATATTAGGGATGGGCGGACGAATAATCCAAAGCTCCAATAAAATTTGTTCTATAGCAATATATTCTCGGGATTTAACGACACGAATCATTAGGTTAGGTGGTAGCTGCCTTGATAAGGATAGTTCACTTGGACAACACGAAGGTCCGTTGTGATACCACATACGAATACCACACGAATCATTACCCAAGCCATAATTTTACCACAGTTGACACACTTCCTCCCTTCTTCCAAAGTGGTGATCGAAAATCTGGAACATTTCTCCTCTTTAGCACTAGCTGACCCCAATTACTGTTCTCCAGGGAGAATAGACATGGTAATAGGTAACGACATACACCCACAAATCCTTCTGCAAGGCCTCGAAACCAACGTCCCAGGAAGCCTCATAGCTCAAAACACCATATTCGGCTGGACATTGAGTGGCCCAATAACTGAACAAATTTCAACGTTTTCAACCCGCATAATTGAAAACGACGACTCCCTAAATGAACTCCTTAACAAATTTTGGGAGCAGGAAGAAGTTCAATCCACCACACCGCTCACTTGTGAAGATCTCTACAAAAGGAGCACTACCAGAAAAGGAGATGGTCGCTACATGGTAAAACTCCCATTCAAACAAAATTTCCCGGAAATATTAGCCCTCGGTCATTCACGACCCGCTGCTCAGCAGCAATATATTAGCATAGAAAGATCATTGGAAAAGAAACCAGAACTAAAAGAAAAATATTCTGAAGTACTGGAAGAATATCTAACCATGAATCACATGGAACCCACTTCACCCCTCGAAATTATCCAGGAAGGCAAATACTACTCATTTTGTTTGCCCCAATCATGCTGTCATAAAGCCCGACAGCAAAACAACAAAGGTACGGATCGTTTTTAATGCCTAAAAACTCTCGCATTCCGGAAGTTCGTTGAACGACGTACTACACACTGATCCGACCCTGCAGAACGACTTGACGCTTGTAATCCTACAATGGCGCCTCTACAAGTTCGTTTTTAATGGCGACATTGAAAAGATGTACCGCCAAATACTCATACACCCAGAAGATCAGGACTAACAGCAAATCATAGTACGCAGATCTCCAAAATCACCGCTCGAAGATTTTAAACTGAAAACAGTTACTTTTGGTGTGAACTGTGCCCCCTACCTAGCAATCCGCACCCTCCATCAGCTAGCAGCAGACACCAAAGATGAATTCCCCCTCGCCAAAAATGTTCTTCTAAACGAGACTTATGTAGATGACATCCTCTCTGGCGGATATAACCTACAGTCCACAATAAACTCCATGACCCAAGTTATCGAAGCTCTGAGATCAGCCGGTATTCCTCTGAAGAAAATAACGGCTACTCACCCCGAAATACTCAAATCCATCCCAAAATCTGATCTCCTCGATGCATTTTTTCTAAAATTCCATGATGTCAGCTCCACAAAGACCCTTGGAATAAAATGGAACGCTATCAACGACTCATTCTCGCACTCGTATGACCCTCTACCAGCCGCCGACTCAAGGACAAAGCGACATATATTATCAGCAATAGCGAAATTGTTTGACCCGGCAGGATGGCTTGCGCCAATTATGATATTAGCCAAGGCTCTCCTTCAACAACTCTGGTTGGAAGGAACGAACTGGGACGAAGAGATCAAACCTCTGGCCTTACACAAATGGAATACCTTTCGGGGAAATCTCGCAGCGATAGGTGACATAAAAATCCCCCGATGGGTCGACTTTTCTCCCGACAAACCATTTCAAATACATGGATTCTCTGATGCCTCAGAAAAAGCATTCTGCGCATGCGTGCACCTCAGAGTGCAGAATAGCGATAACGATTTCACTACAAATTTGTTAGTAGCAAAGAGCAAAGTAGCCCCTTTAAAAACTGTAAGCCTCCCTCGCCTCGAATTGTGTGGGGCAGTACTACTCTCAAAATTAGTCAAACAAATATGCTCTCATTTAAAACTGCCCCCACATGAGCTAAGTCTCTGGGCAGACTCCTCAATCGTGTTAGCATGGTTGGAAAAACCACCTCACACCTGGAAGACATACGTAGCAAACCGCACGGCGGAAATTCTCAAAAATGTCGGCAATGTTACTTGGAGCCATGTGTCAAGCGGCGACAATCCAGCAGACCTTGGAACACGCGGATGCAAACCCCAAGAGCTAGCTGAATCCTCCCTATGGTGGAAAGGCCCGGAGTGGCTATCCAAGTCTCTCGATTTCTGGCTCAAAGCGGTTCCTCAAAATTCCAGTCCACCAGAACAAAAACGTGTCGAGAGGGAGGCCCTGGATCCCTTAGAACGTTTCCCTTCATTCGCTAGGGCCCTCCGCGTTACCGCGTACATGTATCGGTTCATCCACAAAGTGAAAAAACAACAAGTCCCTTCAACACATTCTCTCTCTGCAGAAGAGATTTGCTATGCAAAGGAACGCCTTATCATCGTAACTCAACAAATGTACTATGCGGAAGCAATCTCTTTATTAAAAGCCTCTAAGCCTATAAGTAGGAAGAGTCCGCTACTGCCATTGAACCCGATGTTAGACCAGAAGGAAATATTTCGCGTGAATGGACGCCTAAGTTATGCCCCACTCAGTGATAATGAACGTCATCCGATCATCATTCCCGAATCCTCAAAATTTTGTACCCTCTTCCTCGACTTTACTCACAATCGTCTATTTCACGCAGGAAAGGAACTCATGCTTCGGATGGTACAGGAAGAATATTACATTCCGCGCTTGAAACAAAAAATAAAGTCATATATTTTCCACTGCAAGACTTGCACGATCCACAAGCAGAAGACGAATTCCCAGATCATGGCAGCGTTGTCAGCCGAACGGTCAACGTACACTGTCCCGTTCCACACGACAGGAGTCGATTTTGCTGGACCATTCCTCGTCAAAACCTCTACCCTACGACGCGCCTCATACTCCAAAGCCTACTTCTGCGTCTTTGTTTGTTTTTCAACTAAGGCCATACATCTTGAGGTCTGTTCAAACTTGACCACCGAAGCGTTTAGAGCAGCCTTTGCGCGTTTTGTTGGCCGCGCGGAATGCCGCACAAAATCATGTCCGACAATGGAAAGAACTTTATCGGCGCTCATCGAGCGATGCAAAAGGAAATCCCTCTTTTTCTCCAAGAAGCAGGTCAAGACATCGCCGAAAAATATTCTCCTCAAGGCCTTTCTTGGCAATTCATACCACCATATGCTCCTCACATGGGTGGGCTATGGGAAGCAGCAGTTAAAAGTTTTAAAACCCATTTAACAAAAGTAGCCGGTAATCATAAGTTCTCCTTTGAAGAATTCACGACCCTCATCGTTCGTATTGAAGGAGTCCTCAACTCCAGACCGATTTTTCCCATGTCGAAGGATCCTAAAGACCTACTCGCGCTAACGCCAGGTTATTTTCTCCGTGGTGCCCCCCTGCTGTCCCTGCCGGAAGCCAATGCAGACAATCTAAATCCAACTCGTAAATGGCAATTACTTAAAGTCTTACACCATCAATTCAGCAACCGCTGGAAGAATGAGTATCTTCAACGACTGCATAAACGACAAAAATGGAAAACATCTCAGACGAACGTGAAAGAAGGCGATCTAGTCGTTGTTAAAGATGATCTGTTGCCACCCAATAAGTGGCGCCTCGGACGCATTTTAAACCTGCATGCAGGTCCCAATGGAAATGTTAGCGTCCTCGATATTCGTACTCAAAATGGAGTAATAACGCGGAACATCACCAAAATCTGTTTATTGACCCCATCCTAATTCTCTTACCTTTTTCTTCGCAGCTAGAATAATCTTATCCTCAGCTCACCTCAATTTACCCTAATGCTGAGTTCCTTTTCTCTTTTTTCTTCTAACGTTTTTCTCCACATATCTAATCATGGAATTGGGAAAATGCCGCCTATGTTGCCGCCAGCGCGCTTTGCGCCAATGCCACGCATTTCTAATAATGACTCCTGCAGAGCGATATGAGTCAGCACGCGCCCATCGCTACTGCGTCATCTGCTTGGCCACGTCACATACCACCGGCGAGTGCAATTCCGCCGGCAGCTGCCGCCACTGCGGCCGAGCTCATCATACTTTGTTGCACCGTCCGTCCGTTCCAACGTCAACACGCAACCGACATTCGACGCCTCCGCCAGCCGCGCGTCATAGGCGCGAGGAACAACGAAGAACGCGACACCGTACAATTGAACGTCCAGCCGCTCGTTTACAGAGTCGTAGTGGTAGTCAACGTAACATAAGGAAGCTGGTTAATCAAGCAACGGTTACTTTACAGAAACTGCAAGTGCTTCTAAATTTGTCGACTCTGCAGGCCGGCCGCCATGTTGAAGACATGGATGAAAATTTTATCCAATTTGATTAACTTACCTGTAGAAATACTGACCTGTTAAATACCTACCTTAAATTGCATTGCTGAATTTACACTCAAATTTGAATTCTATACTTACCCTTTATATCCATATTTACCCTAAAATCCTAATGTAAAACTCTTAAGAAGAGATTGGAAAGCTACCGCTTCTTTTCTATTTACTTACTTTTATATATGTTAATTTGTATGTTCACTGCACAGCTTAGCGAGCGGTCATCGACGGCCGCGCAGGCAGTTGTCTTTTAGAGCGCGCGGTTGAATTACCTATCAGTTGTTAACCTTCAAGAGGGCGCGCCATCTTTTGTAACAATTGAAATGCGAGATTTAAAGTGGTTTAAGTTGTGGAATTCATTTTTTTTCTTAGCTTTAGTTATTATGTAATCATAAAATAATATTTTACAGGAAAAGTATTTTTTTTTGTCATTTTAAATGAGGGAAAAACATAAAAAGTAATATAATTCATTGAATGCAAAGTAAATTCATTAATCTTAGCAAAAAACCAAACATATTTTTTTCAAAATTTGGGGAAAACATAAAAATTCATATAATACATTGAATAGAATGTAAATACATTAATATCTTATAGAAAGTTAGAATAGTTCAATAATCAGAATCATCAGATTCATCGGTCACAAAACACTCATTGCAAATAAATGCCGTATGGTCTCGACAAATATTTCTTTCGCAGATTTTGCATGGGGTTTTTGTCTGCCTTCTTTTTTTTTGCTGGACATATTTTGCAGCTTCCTCTACTAGCTTCGAATTTGCTTGCCTCACTATTGGGCTCATCGTCTTATTTCAAAAAAACCTCTTATATTTCTTTTCAAATTCCTTGGTAAGTTTTTATCAGTTCTTCTTTTCATATGTTCTTTCATCATTTCCATTCCCAATTCGCGTAGAAATTTACGTCTTTTTTCAATAACTGCACCATTTTCTCTCAAAATTACCATTGGGTAATACCTAGAAAGCGAAAAAAAAGTGTCAATGGCCACCTATTGCACTTCTTTGACGCGGAATACAATTTTACCTTTTTATCTACTTCATCAACTCCACCTTTTGTTTTGTTGTAAACAGTTATAATAGCTGGTTTATTTTCCCGTTAGAGATGGTGTCAATTTCAGCTGTACAATGAAGTGATGAAATCACTTTAGGTGCATACGATACCCGGGTAGAAATATTTGAAACCGCAAATTGACTAGAATACTCTGGCTTTCCCTTCGCAATGAAACACGGGGGAATTTCTTTTTTATTTTTAAGCAAAATGCCAACAACAGACATTTTA
Organism: Eurosta solidaginis; assembly: GCF_040869045.1. Taxonomy (NCBI): domain Eukaryota; kingdom Metazoa; phylum Arthropoda; class Insecta; order Diptera; family Tephritidae; genus Eurosta; species Eurosta solidaginis. Next base: position 145,122,841 of record NC_090324.1, on the reverse strand, counting down.
TCATTTGTGGCTAAATCTTTTAAAAGGAATGCTGGTGCACCAGTTATCAATGGTCAAATTTCGTCCGGTTCCAGAAATTGGTGAAATTAACCTTTTTACAACATCACTTCGCGAATTACTGATTTGAAACGGTCCTTCTGGTCTCCCAGCACAAAGCTCAATATTCAACGTGTAAAAGTTTCTTGAATCCACTAGTGCATAATTTTTTAGCCCATATTTGTCAGGTTTTGATTTGTTGTATTGTCTAAAAGGACATTTTCCGCGGAATCCGCACATCATTTCATCTATTACAACATTCTCACTAACAGAATAAGGAGAAAGGCAGTTTTCTGTGAAAATATTTAGCATTTCTCGTATGGGCGCAGTTTTGTCTTGGGTTCGGCGAAAACTTCTTGTGGATGCATCATCAAACCGGAGAGAGTTTAGAAGAAATTTCATCCTTTTCAGAGGCATAGTATTTGGAGTATGCGCTTTCTTTTTTCTGTATAAATTCGTTAATATATTTTACTACTGTCGTTATAAATTTATCGCATGTGAACAAATCCCATGCTTTTATAGATGTTGTTACGCCAATGCCTTTTCCAAGAACACCAGCCTCTTGAGTCATAATAATATGGGGTGGATACCTGACCCCTTTTTCGATTTTGTAACATTGTCACGTGCCGTGAAGTATGCAGGTCTATCAGCCAAAGGAATGTTTTCCTCTTCCGAGTTACTTTCTTCGTTTGAATGTTCCATTTTTAGCAATAATTGCAACACTTTATTATATCAGGAAATATGCACAGAGAGTAGCGCGTAAACTAAAAGACGTTAGGCGCGCGTAGTCTTTTCGACGACGAGAGGCAACTGAAGTAAATGCTTGCTATAAACAGTCGACAAGCGTAAAAAAGAGACGGAAATAGTGCTTTCGATTGGAAATGAACTAACCTCAAGCTACTAGAGCTGCCAAATATCTGGGATTATATACAACAAAATTATAATACTTTGTTCACCATGGGCGGTCGAAAAGACTACGCGCGACTTCTTGAAGGTTAAACTAAACCAAAACCTATTGTGCATAAGAAAAAGAAAAATCCTGTGAATTGAAATAAAGTTTGTGAACTAAATCGTGGAACAAAGAAAATAAAACGAGATTAAATTAATTATTATTGGATTAAATTAGAAACCATATCGTGTTCTTATTTAGCAAGGAAAGTGCCTGCCAGTGGTGAGTGCCCCTACCCCCTCCCATTAATGTGAATACTTGAACAGGTATGAAACTCCTTAAACAAAAATATAAGAAATATGTAAAATCAAATGAAGCTGATATTGAATTATGGCGAAATGCCTTGAAATTGAATTGAAAGTTTGCCTTTTCCACATCACCCGGGAGGTACGCAGTATTTACGTGTAAGTGAAATTTGTCACAAAAATGGGCTAGTCAAAAATTAATTCTATTTAAGGTTTTTTATACGCTACAAATTATTTTGGAACAATTTTTTTTTTAAGGAATTTGGAACAGGTAATTGGCAACAATGGGGAAACCATGTTTGTAAGTAGGTGAAACATTTGAGCAACACGACTACGCCGAATTTCGAATTCAGCGGGGTTACATAATAGGTTTGGGTCTTTTAATTTGAAATTAGAGAACTTACATCATTGGTCCTACAGATGGTACGCTTTTGTGTAAGCAAGAAAATTTCTATATTTGGAAAGATTGTTCGAATTTACCCACCCACTTACTGAATCAGTCGAAAAATAGCAGTAACATGATATTTCCGTGTGTATACCGCGGTAGGAGTCCAACGAAGTCGACGCATACCGTGGAAAATGGTTCCTGGTCTACCTGTGAGAGCATCTTTCCGGCTGGCTTTTGTTGTATTTCCTTGTATTTCTGGCAGGATTCGCATTGACGTACATACCGGCTGATGTCATGGAACATGCCGGGCCAATAATATCGGTTGGCAATTCGTGTTACTGTCCGGCGGATGTCCATGTGTACCGCGCTTGGTATGTCATGATTTTCCTGTAATACTCCCTGTCTTAGTGGTGTGGGCACACACAATTTCCGTGTTACCGCCTCTTCGTCGTGTGACCGGCAGGGAATATGGCGGTATAACTGTCCATCCTGTATCGTATAGTTGGCGTATTTCTTGCCACTCGCTTGTGCTACAACTTGCATTGTGGTTCCGTCGTCATTGTAAGTCGTATGCGATCTGCCTCGCCTTCTGTAACGGCGCCCTAAACTCAAACACACCACATCAAGCATGCATCAGCTGTTCATGTACGAGTTGACCAAATGCAACCCAGCGTTTGGTTGGCTCGGCAATTTTAATTTGAGACTTTGCTACAGGTGGTTGTGCCTAAAGAGATAATTTTACAATATAAGTTGGAAAACATTAAAGATAGATATTTTAATAAACTTTTAAATAAAGTGAAGTATTTTTAACAAGCCAATTTGTGTATTAATACCACTTTGGAGATAAAATAAAGTTTTCAATAAAGACATATGCTAAAATATGCTAAATGGCGACCGTGACGCGCGGGCCAGCCGCGAATGGAAATTAAAGGCATACACAAGGGCGTGGAGACAAAATGGTGGCGTACGCCACCACTTCTCATTTTTTTCAAGCTTGCAATTTTATCCGGCTGCATCGCATACATCATGCCATTGACAAACAATATATTCACGTTCAATTACGGTAATAACGAAAACTGTGGTAAGCATCTAAAATAACCTCAATTTTTGTGACTGCGGCGCTGGAGCACCTAAAATAACCTCAATTTTTGTGACTGCGGCGCGGGAGCACCTAAAATAACTTAAATTTTTCTGACTGCGGCGCGGGAGCACCCAAAATAACCTCAATTTTGATAACCACATTGATTTTCACATTTCACAATTTTTATGACTACATTAGTTTACATAAGTGATTAAGTCTACAATATAGTTAGCCACATCTATTCGAACATACTACACTTGTTTTGCTTGCATGTGTACAATTATTATTACACACGTATATTTTCTTTTGCATGTGAACTTTGCAGGTTATGTATGTTATAAAGCAATTTAAAGTGAATCCAAAAGTGCAATTTTTGCAAACGGTATTTCCCTAAACTCTTAACGTGTTCTTAAACCAATTTTTCAAATAGTATTTTACAAATCTTTTTCTTTTCAAATTTTCGGGCATTTTGACCTATTTCAACGTACATATGGTAAAGTTTGGATTTTTTCATTACATACCGTGGTTTCAAAAAAAAACCAAATGAGATTTTTCATATAAAACGATGGTTCCGGAAAAACCAATTAAGATTTTTTTTAGTAAACCGGTGCGTCTGTGATTACCACATACCTATATACTTTTGAACCAATTTAAAATTCAGATACTTGCTACAGATTTTTCATACCAATAGTGCAGTGTCAATCAAATTTTCCACTGAATTTCGAAATATTTCGTCAGCGGCAATTCACTGTAAATAAGTTTCTTTTTTTCAAATTTCTTCTGCTCAACATTTCAACTTCAAATATAAATTTTGACATTCAAACAAGTGCTTCTATAATTCCATAGTTTGAACTGAACTTTTTTGCTATTCCGATAACTACATATGTACAACCTTAGATATATGAAGCAAGTGCAAAAAACTTCAGATTCAGAATCCGATTCCGATAAATCAGCTTCAAGCTACGAAAGTTTAACGTCATCTTGGACCGAAACCGTCACAAACCAGAAAAATAAATTATCCTTGTCGACAGATTTCGCTATTTCTACTTCAGATCCAAATCTTAACGATACAAACAGTGCAAAATTAACTTCAACTTTTTCTAATTTAAAGTCAAATCCTGACGATTCAATTAATACAAAATTTGCCTCACTTTCTTCTAATTCAGCTTCAGATCTTAACGATCACATCATGGCAACACTTGAGGAAAAGAATACTTTCATTAGCATGTGTGCTACTTCGATTAGAGAAAACTACAGCGGTGATCCTCTAGCACTCGAGACCTTTATAGATAAAATTGAATTACTCGAAGAGTTTGCCGATGAAACTTTAACTGGTACTTTTATAGCATTCCTCAAATCAAAACTGGAGGGTAAAGCTCGTGAAGCAATACCGACGCAATTAACTTCAGTTAACGAAATCAAAATAGCTCTACGTAATAGGATAAAACCAGACAACTCGAAGGTCGTGGCTGGAAGAATCGCGGCGTTACAAGCAAATAACAACAACTATACTGATTTTGCTAGACATATTGAGGAATTGTCGGACTCATTGCAGCGTTCGTTAATTATTGAGAGTATAACCAAGGCTAAAGCGCATGAAATGGCGATTGAGCAAACTGTAAACGTTTGCCGGTTGAATGCAAAGTCAAGCGTTGTTATGTCAATTCTCGCTTCTACTTCATTCACCGACTCAAAATATGTCGTAGCAAAATTAATAGTTGAACAGTCTAACGAAGTTAAAGAACGCCAAGTACTCGCTTTCAGGTCTCGCGGTAACAGCAATTTTCGAAATTGTCAAGGTGGCTATCAGGGTCGTAATTTTTCCAATCAAAATAATCGTAACTTCAGTGGTTACAGGCAAAATAGGCAAATTTCACAATTCAAATCATGGTAATCAACGTCAAAATTTTCGTTTTTCAAACGGTAACCGGTATCAGAACAACAACAGCAACAATAGTAGTAATAACGATCGCGTGAATAATGCGAATCGACGAACTTCCACTCCTAGGAGTACTAACAACGCAAACGTGCGTGTTTAAACGCTCATGCCCTCAGGAGCGATCACTGGGGGAGCAAGAGACTTACAATTGACCGATTCTTAAAAAAACTTTTCTACAAAAAACATTTATTGTCTAAATCTTAATTTCTCAGACTTTATCCAATTAAACATAACCGGATTTAACAAATGTTGATTAATTAAAATCTCATGCATTAACAAAAATTTATCAATCAATGATAATGATATAATTAATATTACAGGAGTTACCTCAGATGTGGTTCCTACCTTGGGAACGTTCACAATAAATTTACATTTTCCAAATTTTTTTATTAAGTATACGTTGCACGTGGTGAATGACGATTTCAATATTCCGTCCGATGGAATATTAGGTAAAGACTATTTGAAACAAAACCAATGCGAAATCAGCTATGCGACAAATAGTTTTTCTTTTTGGATAAAAGGCAAAAAGTCTCACTTCCAATCCTACACCGTACGGAAAGTGACTCTTGTGTTATTCCGCCAAGATGCAAAGTTTTCAGAATTTTTGACTTAGGAAAGTCACCAGAACCACTGTTAGTGGACTCACAAGAAATAGCAGAAGGCGTCTTTACAGCAAGATGCATCATCGATACCGATAATCCGATAGTAAAAGTTATAAATACCACAACGACAATTAAATGCATAAAAAGTTGCAACATTCGTACAGAAAAACTATCTAAATATAACGCTTACAAAATCAATAAAACAGATAATCGAACCAATCGTGTTAGCGAACTAAAACAAATTTTACAAAACCAAATACCTAAATATGCAGAAAGTAATTTGCTTGAGTTATGTTTAGAGTATTTGGACATTTTTGCGTTAAATAATGACAAAATGACACAAAACAACTTCTACGAACAAAAACTCCGACTTTCAGACACAACGCCAGTGTATATCAAAAATTATCGCCTTCCACACTCTCAGCGCGAAGAAATAAACAACCAAGTTAGTAAATTATTGCAAAATGATTTAATCGAAGAAAGCTTCTCAAACTATAATAGTCCACTTATAATTGTGCCAAAGAAAGATACAAACGGCGAAAAAGCGTATGGAATGTGCATAGATTTTCACGCAGTAAACAAAAAACTAATAGCCGCTCATCGCTCGAGTAGATGATATTCTTGACAATCTTGGCCGTGCAAAATATTTTTCAAAGCTTGACCTCTTTTCGGGTGTCCACCAAATACCTCTGCACCCCAACTCACGCGACATAACCTCGTTTAGCACTGACCGTGGATTATTCAGATGGAAAGTATTACCTTTGGGTTAAACGTTGCACCTAACTCTTTTTCCAGAATGATGACGATTGCTTTTTCAGGAATTCCGCTTACGTAGCTTTTTTGTATGTGGATGACATTACAGTGATTGGATGTAGCGAAAAGCATCACATTAAAAATCTGTCTCAAGTATTCAGCACATGCAGAAAGTTTAACCTTATATTAAATCCAAATAAATGTCATTGGAGTAATGTTCCTGCCAAATTTCACCATGATATCTTCAGCGAATGCCAAATTACAGCTTGGTAAACTTTTAAATTACTTTCTTTTAAAAGTGGGCGGTGTTTATCGTTATCGTGTTTACGGACGGATGGACGGACATAAATAAATTTCTTTTTTCGATTAGTTTATGCCGTTACGGATTACCGTTATGCGAACAAAATTAATATACTCTGTGAGCTCTGCTCAGCTGACTATAATAAGAAATAAAATAAATTAGCATAAAAGACAATGTAAAAGTTTTATGTTATAATTTTGGAGCAAATTTATTTATTTTTTGTTCAGCATAAGACGTACTTTATCTAAAATGAGCATAAAATCTGGAAATGAAAAAACATTTTCGGGTAATTTGCCATTAATTCTTATAAAAAAATTTACATAATTTCATCAAAAGTTAACTCATTATTTGTGATTTCATGTTATTTTGAAAGCAACTAAGACAAACAACAAAGAATCTGTTAAATAAAGACCTATGTATTTACGTGTAAGTGAAATTTGCCACAAAAAATGGGCCGGTCAAAAATTAATTCTATTTCTGGTTTTTTTGTACGCTACAAATTATTTTGGAACAATTTTTTTAGGGGAAACCATATTTGTATGTAGGTGAAGGATATGAGCAGGGGTCCCTAAAACTCAAACTGTGGCTGTGTGGGTAAAACTAAAATCATCTTATTGGTAGTGGTTTATTTGTTGATGAAAAATCAATGAGGTAGGACGTATGCACGCATGTTTGTTAACACACGAAGAGTAATTCATAAATATGCCATATAAATAATACTATATTGCTTGAGTCTAAGGAAAAATGTAAACAAAATAAATTGTTAACATGAAACCATTAAAACATTCTGCGCATGAGCGTTTGTTTGCAAAATATCTTTTCGCAAATGCGCAAATAAACAATAGCTTTACCCGATGTTGCTACTCTGCTTGGTCAGCACTTACAGATGGTGCGCTTTTGTGCACGAAAGTAAATTTCGATATTTGGAGAGATTGTTCGAATTTACAAAAAACTTTTTCTATTTATTATAAACAAATAGACTAATATTTGTTAACAAAAATAGGCCTATGCACTGCGTGTAATCCATACGAATAGATTCATATAACTTTTATATGATTGATTATATGGAAAGTTTGTTAGCGTACTAATATGTGCCCTGGAATCGTGAAACGACCCTATTGTGCGAAAATACCTTTATTCACTTTTTGAGTGATTCTTATAGGAAATTTAACGCTCTTTCCAATGGAACAAACTGCAGTTTTCTATCTTTCTCAAAATCGCATTTAAAGCCAAATCGGAACACAAATAAGATTTTTTGAAATATCTCGATCCCTGCGCCACCTATCGGAGTTTTTTTGCTTATTATTGCATTGTCGTCGGCTTCTGAACTATATTCCAAGTTTCAAGCTTGTAGGTTTTCGGGAAGTTAATTAAATGTTAATTATAAAATTCTTTCACAATTGCCAGCCGCTACACAGGGTCAAGCTAAACAAAAACTTTTAAAGCGTTTTGTTCGAAAACTTGTTTTCGCACAATAGGATCGTTTCTTGATTCCAGGCCACATATATAGATAGTAGGGTAATATATAGTTTTCAAATGGGAAAAAGCCGCTATGGTGCCCGTTGCCATTTTGACCTAAAACCAAAAGCATTTTTGGGACGTTTTTTTTCGTTTAAAATACAACGTGAAATTTTGCGATTCAATCAAGTTGCATTTAAATAATAATAAACTGAGTTGAAATAAAAGAATATATAATAATGTAAAATAAGAAATAAAATATATTAGCTTAAAAGACAATGTAAACAATTTTATGTTAAAATTTTGGAGCAACCTAATTTTTTTTTTAGGTATAAGACGTATTTTATTTAAAATGAGCATCAAATCTGGAAATCCAAAAACATTTTTGGGTAATTTGCCATCAATTGTTATAAATAGATTTAGTTAGTTTAAAAAAAAGTTAACTCGTTATTTGTGATTTCATGTTTTTTTGAAAGCAACTAAAAAACAAAGAATCTGCTAAATAAAGATATATGTATTTACGTGTATGTGTATGTCAAAAATTAATTTTATTTAAGGTTTTTTTGTACGCTACAAATTATTTTAGGATTTTGGGACAGGCCACTGTAGTTAAGTGGCAGCAATGGGGAAACTATAATTGTATGTAGGTGAAGGATTTGAGAAACACGATTCGCAGCTTTCGAATTGAGCGGGGTTACATTGTTACCAACTCTGGAGGTGCTGTATTAGTTCCCTTATGATGGAAGAATAACGTCGGATGATCCGCTGGGTACGCTTGCATAGGTTCAGCTCGCCGGATTGGGTAGGGTTCTCAAATCATCAACGGTATTGCCCTAAACCGCAGAAACAATAAAAAAATTCGTACCCGTGTGCTTTTGTTGTTGCTCCCCCTTTTTGTATGTCCTCCTCCATAACATTCCATCGCCGTCGTCGCAGTTCGCCACCATGAATTCAAGGCCGGCCTATCTGCTTCACTACCCACCCTACCGATGTCAACCAAGGCCCGAGTCGGTTGACCCAACACTTACCTGCGTACCTGTGTCCGTCTATCAAGTTCTGAGGGATCACCCCATTACCACCATTCATCACAGGTTATTATTGTCTTTAGCAATTCATTTAATGTGACATTTTATCTTAAATCCTACTGCAATGTTAATGATGTATCTTCATGAGTGGCCGTGCACTTGTTTATATTTATTTTTGCTTAATTATATTGGAGCGTTCAACCCAGCTACTATCTAAAACAGAATTTTAAATTTCAATTCAACTTGAACCGGTGAGCATCCCACCCTAATGTTTATGCGCGTACGCACATACACAAATATGGATGTAAATGTATATCTGAGTATATAAATATAACGTCATCATTTAATTATCATTTAATCATAATACGCTCAATGGCGGGTTCGTATTCATGTGAAAGTATGAACAGTATTAATCTTACCAATATTATGGGGAGCATTTCACTCACTATGAATCTATCTATATACATATGTATTTGTCGTGACGAGAGCCAAATCTCTCCAGTCCAATATATATAAAGGTGCCTATATGCTCGTATGCATATAGCTGAAATACCTACGATTAACTCTTAAAATACTTCTCATGATTGGTTTCTTAATACATGTCCACCTATAGTCATGAACACGATCAAATGTCTATGTTGACTTGATAACAGAATTATAATGGAATGATGTTGGCCCTCCTGATCCAACTCAAAATGTTACAAGACAGAATCGCTCCGCTGTAACTAATCTTAAACCAACGCGAATCCAACCACGGTATGATGAGGAGCGCAGCTTGTTGCTTGCGACTGCGGTCTGATTTCAAATACGAGTAATTACCAGCTGTGTGATGGCTCTGTCATGTAACTTTGAGTTCCATCATGATACCCAATATGACTGTCGGTTTCGTAACAGCAATTCAATTCTACAAATATATTAGTGTGTATATGCACCGAATACGCTTGCAACGAATAAATTTCAGCGACATTAGGGGGACTCATGTAACCTTATAAATGCCTTATAAAGTGTGTAAACAAATAAATTTATCTAGTGCGTAAACGAGCTGTCAAATTTTGTATGAAAAATCATTTACACAATTTGTATAAATTTACGCGCATATTTCATTGTTTAAACGCGGTAAACTCAAAGGAATGCAACCTTGCAGATATTACAGCAGGCATTTTCATCAGAAATTTCCAACATCAGAAAGCCATTTACAAGTATATCTTAGTAAAGACGTTTTAGTTTAAATTTTTTACTTAATCTTGGCATTTTGTAATTTGTATAGCAATCAAAAAAATGTTTTTTCCAATAATACAGCTGATAAACAATTAAGTTTATCAAGAATATTACTAGGTGTGTTCATATAACAGCGTATGTAAATGGATATAATTTTACATCTTATAAGTTTATATGCTTTCATGAGTCTCCCTATTGAGTTATGCTCCTGGCATGCAACGGAATGGTGGAGATTATTTGTGGCTACTCAATTCTCACCATGCTTTATTAAATTAACTACTCCGCCACCTCATTACCTAAGGCGCCCTGGGTAAAATCCTGTATTCGTATACAACACTAATCGCACTGCTCAACTATCACAACTATATTGCATTCACCAAACTGTCGTTGCCTCACGATGACAAACGATTTTACATTTAAGCAGAAATTATCGTGTTATCATCCTACACTTAACAAAACTATGTCTACACACTCAATCTCTACAATAATTCTACACTTAGAAAAAAACTGTGTCTATATATTTAAACGTTGTATTTAGCGCCTCTCTCTACCGCTGTGAGAATTTCGTATGGACGCCCAACCGTGCAGGCATTTCGTGCTATCCGAATCTCGTTATGTGCTCTTTTCCATATCAGGAATGAGTGACTGCGCACCCCTACGCGCTGTTATTAAAATATCATTCTATTCTACTTGTGTGTAGTTATCTTCACACAATACAATAAAATATGAACAATTTACGCTCACTCAGAACATGTTCTGCTATATTTGCACAGTGCCGTTGTTAACGTTAGTTGGATATATTTTGGCACTCCCTCGCGAAGGACAGACATCTTGCCGCCTCCCAATCCAGGATGTTATGCGGCACCGTGCCCATTGGATGGTTTGCAGCCGGGAGGTTAATCTGGCTGTATTTGTACGGAGCCTCTCTGACACCGGGCCGCCTCAGAGAGTAGAAATGGTCTGACCGCGGTAAGGGGCTCTGCCGCGGCGGACGACACTTTTCCCCGCTTCAATAAGTTGACCCTAAGCTGGCCTCGTCTAGCAAGGGGTCGTACGAACAAGATTAATAAAAAAACAAACAAAAAAGAAACCCTGACGCGCCTGCTGTTGCCGGACACCGACCAAGCGCCGGAACGGCAACCATTTTTCCCACGGCTGTGGCAGGGGTCTCTGGACCTGGCCACTCCGAGCCAAGGGAAAACGGGGCCGCAACAGCTACTTTAACCGGGGGAGCGTTGGAAACGACGGGTCGGCTCCCCATGGACGACAAGAGGGCAACCTCAGCCAATACAGTCTTAGGTGATCTGACGGAGGCAAGCACCAGTATGGCGGCGAAGGTAGTTGCGCTGGCAACGGCGAACACTGACGCGCCTGCTGATGCTGGGCGCCCGTCTGACGCCGGTACGACGACTCTTCTCCCCACGGCTGTGACAGGGGTCCCACAATCTGGTCACACTGAGCCAAAGGAGAAAGGAGCCATAAAGAAGACATGATCCGGGGGTTCGACCGCGAGGGCAACTACGGTCGGACCCCTTCTCAAGAAGAGTCCCACAAGGGATCGTTCCACAGGAACAAGAGAAGGGCTGCAAAAGTCCTGTCAAGGTATGAGGGCGCTCCGCTGGAAACGTTGCCAGAGAACGCCAGGAATTCGGTTGAAAGGGCGCGAGCTCTACTGCCGAATTTTTGGGGTTCTCTTCCAACAAGTGCAACCCCATATAAGCGTCAAATGTCCGATGAGGATATTAAACCACCGCCGAAAAGGCACCAGAATCACCCCGCGGTAGCCAAACCCAGCTTTGCCGAGGTAGCCAAGGGCCGGATCCTTATAGGAATCCTAGACTGAGGGAATGACCGTGGTGAAATCCCTAAAGACCAGTGGCCGTACGTCCGGAATGAAATCGGTAACGCTGTTCTCGACGTGCCGATGGAGTCTCCGGGTAGTCCGCCGCGAGGTTCTGATGCAGGATGGTACCAGGGCAAAATCAAGGTACTCGCTTGCGAGGACGCAAGGTCTATTGCGCTGTACAAGGCAGCAGCCGCAAAGCTGGGACAAGTCTATACCGAGGCGATTATCGAAGTTGTCGACTGGAAGGACATTCCGGCTTGGCCAAGGGCCAGGGCATGGGTTCCAGCAGTTCCAGCAGAACCTGAGAGATATCTCAAGATGCTGCAACTGATGAACCCGGCTCTCCCAAAGCAGGACTGGAGTGCCATCCAAGTCGAGGACGCTGTAGGACCTAGGAGATAGGTCGTGTTAGCCCTGAATAAGGAAGCTCTCGAGCCCCTTAGACGGAGCAAAGGAAGAGTGTTTTACGGCCTCGGCGAGGTCGTAATTCACGTATACCGTGGGGACACACAGCGCGCATCCCTTTCGAGTGCCTCTTTGGACACGGACATTGAGGCACCCGAAGTGGAAGCGGAAATCTCCGACGCCGAAATGTTGAAGACATGAGTCAAATATACATATGCATACACGTACAATATTAATATATATAATCCTTACATCTTAATACTTACCTTAAATTTGTAATATATACCTACCCTTTTTAATTATATATAGACATTTCAGAAATACTTACTTATTTGAAATACTTACCATTCAGAAATATTTACATTGTATAAAATCACATACTCATACTCATACTCATATTTTACATTCACCCTGTATCGATTTAGTAAGATACCGTTTGCCTAAAATATGCAGATTTAAGAAATGCATACATATTTTCCTATTTACCTATTTATACACTTACCGTTTTTCTCTCTCCTTAAGTTAAAAAGTAAGCGGTCCAACTGAATGCATTGGACCGCTTTTAAGTTAGTTATTCGCCATCAGCCTAACTATATTCACGCCTCTAAAATTAAATGAACTAAATTCGCGAAAGTGTAAATTGTTAAATTGTTAAAATAAATTCTGAAATAATTCCTAATAAAATATATATTCATATGTTTAAAACGAAAGTTGTCGCGGTTTGATTTCTTTCGCAGTGAAGTGCTTTCCCCCTAACTCCCTCAGTGCGCATACCCCACAATAGTGCAATTTTATACATGGTCCTTTTGGAGCCATAAAAGTGAGCTAGTGACCTACAAAATACTCAAAATTTAAATAAAAATTATATATAATTAAATCGATTCTCGCGACGCGTTGACTTTTTAAAATTGTGAAAATAAAGTAAAAAATTAAAAACAAGAGTGCAGTGAAACATTAATCTAATCACGTACATACATATGTACATACAAAAAATACCGCACATTAGGCTGAACTAAGAAAAAGAATTCGTTAAAAAAAAAAAAAAAAAAAAACAGATAAAATACAATAATCAACAAAACTTTGTAAAGCCTACTGTGCAAATACAAAACAAAAAAAGAAATACTTCAAGGCTTACATTGTACACAAGTGAAAATAAAGAAACAAAAAAAAGTTTTGGAGCAGAGTTACATATAATAATAAATAGTGCATAATAGGGTGTGCCACAAAAATATAACAATAGAAAATCCAAAAAAAAAAACGAAAAAGGTACAATTTATCTAAAATATATTGTGGATATAATAAAAGAGCATACTTATACTTACCTGACCTTACTTACCTTTGAGGAAAAAAATTGTATACCTACCTGTGGAGAAAAATATTAGCTTAAAAAAATAAAAAAATATTTATTCACCGTAAAGATTCCTGCGGAAAAGAAGTAGAGCGGTATAAATTTTTAAAAGAGCCGTGAAAAATAAAACCACACGAATAAATATTTCTTTTTAACACGAGCAGTAGACCTGCAAAAGTGGTGCACCAGAACCGTGGAAAAAAAAAACACCTGAAAAAATATAAAAAAGGTTAATATAAATGCGGTGTTCGAAAAAATCGGAAAAAGAAAAGAATTAGCGTGGTTTAGATAACTGTGGTGCTCCGGAAAAACCTGCAAAGAAACGAATAAATTGTTGAAAAAAAGAATCAAAAGTTAGCAAAGAGGTGATCTGCAAACCTGAAAATTAAAGTTAATAAGAAAAAAGAAAAAAACAGCACGAAATCTTCCCTTCCACAACAGCAACAACAACATTCAGCAAGGTACAGTCCCAAAAAAGCAAAAAAGCCCTAGTAACAGCAGACTAGCGGTAAGTCTCAATTTAATAAGTATATAAGTAGCGGTCGTTAATTAAAGTTAGTGAACTATTAACTCTCCTCCAAACGGTAACCGTATATATCCTACATATACTTACCGATATTTCATTTTCTCAACACACTCTTGTTCACAAGAAATCTCTGGAAACAAACCGTTACTAATATACTTATAACATAATATTCTCAAATCCCATCACGTATATACCCCACGGCGTATTAACTCTCCATACCCACTGGCACATTCCCGTTATCAATTGCTGTCTCACAGGCATAAGAGCACTGTATTGAGTCTCTCATTCTCAATCCCAACAAAAGAACAAAATATAACCGCAAAATTCCCAAATTGGAGTCTCCCACTTGTGCCAGTGTATATATTATACATATATATATATAAAAAAAAAAAAAAAAATCTAACCCCAATCCGATAACTGCACTTAGACGCGCTAAGGCAGTACAGAAACAAGTAAAACAAAACACCTTCACTAGGGTGTATTAACAAAACCCATAATTGTAATTAAGTAAATAATATTTAAAAATATTTGCACAACCGCAAAATATTTCGCCTACTTAATTTTCCACACAAAAAAAAAAACAACAACGACCCACACTAATATAAACAAAGTACTGGCACACAATTAAATACATATAAATAAGATCCAGCTATTTGCTCATTTTCTCATCTCGCTGTAAATTCCCGTTCCTGTGTACAAGCATTAGACTGTGTCACAAAATTTATAAGCCGGAAAATAGTTAAGACCAAAATTATATTTCAAACATAGTAGAATTAAAGTGTCCTATCAATTAACATACTACTACCCCACTCAGCACTGTTTTAAATTTAACCAAGCAATACATTTGGAACCCTTCTCATTTGGTATCCCATATTATAATATTTTAATTAACACCTGTTTACCCTGAACAAAATCAATATGAGCAAAAAATCAAATGACACTCTTGACGTAGGTCAACCGGACACAAGTCTCGATACTTTCATTTTCGAAAGCAATAGACTAGAGGCCTTTTACTCAAAGTGGTCAGCAACCCTGATAGCTGACCAAACTGAGTCCCTTCTTAAGGTAAAAACACAACAGCTCGAAAGATTGTGGGAATCACTCCTAGATTCCTACAGAAATGTATCTCTTTCTCCATCCGATCAGGAGTCCACTGATTCGATAGAGCAAAAATACCAAAAGTGCTCTGAAAGCTATGAAATTTGCATGTCACAAATTATGGACGCCATGCAACTACTGCGACCCTCGCCTCAAATATCTCAACCCTTAAATCCCCCAACTACTTCTAACTCAGCACAAGTATACCTCAAAGTACCACCCTGCGATACTGAAATATTCCACGGCGGATACGAAGACTGGCCAGCATTCAGGGATATTGTTTACGGCAGTCTACGGCAATCACCCCAAACTCACTCAAGCTCAAAAACTATATCACCTACGGCAGAAAACGAGAGGCCAAGCAGGTCAGTTAGTGAAGCAATACCCTCTCACAGACAACAGTTTTCAGTTAGCATGGGACGCCCTCAAAGCTCGGTACGAAAACCGAAGAATATTGGTTGACAACCAACTGAAGACCCTCTTTAGTCTTCAGCAAATTTTCTCAGAAAATGGTGAGCAAATTCAAAAGCTGCAAACCACCATAAATAATTGTTTGTGTACCCTGGAAGCACAAGGTATCCCAACCTCTAATTGGGACCCTATTCTTGTGTATATTTGCTCCTCAAAGCTGCCCAGTGAAACCCTGTCCCTATGGGAGCAATCTCTTACTTCTCGGAAAGAGTTGCCACTGTGGTCAGATATTGACAAATTTTTGACTTCCAGATACGAAGTAGTAGAGAGACTCCACAATTACCGACCAGGTAAGCCTAGAAATCCTCTACCAAACTTCACACCCAGGTCCACAAACCAAAACTCAATCCACAACTCCACGTTCTCAAATAAAAACAGAACAAATAATTTTCACTCTAATAATCATCACTCAAAACCACAGCAAGTCTCTTGCAAGCTGTGTAACTCAAACCACTCAATGATGTTTTGCGTGAAATTCAAAGAGCTTACGGTAGCAGACCGCCTCAAATTTGTAAAAGAAAACAATTATTGCGAGAATTGTTTGTCATACTCACATCTCAAGCGTGATTGTCAGAGCAAGTTTTCATGCGTTTATTGCCAAAAACGACATCACTCTCTCCTCCATTGCCAACAACATCAGAACGCATCTCGGGCAACAGGCCTCAGACCCCAAAATACACTAGCCCAAACCACAATCCCATATCAAATAAATGATGAACAAGCATCGACATCAAGGCAAGCAGCGACTGAAGCAGCGGCGCAGAAACACCAGGACTCAACAACCCACACGGTCTCGTCACATTTCTCCAGTAGCTGTGAAACAACACTACTCCCAACGGCACTAGTCCCCATTCACCACGCCGGGGAGTACCAAAAAATACGCGCACTTATTGACCAAGGCTCTCAGAAAACATTTTTGGCAACCCGAATCCAAAAAAAGTTAGGCCTCCCAACAAAAAATGCAAGATATGAAATCTCAGGAATGGGAGGCACAGTGGTGCAAAAAGCAAACAAAATCTGCGAGGTAACTCTTTGCTCCTCAGACTTAAGCAAAGAGATTAGCACCAACGCAATTTTGCTCCCACAACTCACTCATTTTCTTCCCAATAAGAAAATCTCAAAGGTCAGCTTAGAGGCATTCCAATCTCTCCAGCTCGCAGATCCTAACTGTCTCCATCCCTCAAAAATAGACATGGTTATAGGAAGCGATATAATTCCCCAAATACTGCTCGATGGTCTGCAACGAAATCCGCAAGAAACCCTTATAGCTCAAAACACAATATTTGGATGGGTTCTCAGCGGACTAGTAAAGGAACTAGTCTCCACCTACTCTACACAAGCCAGTGAATCAACAGAACCGGACATCAGCACTCTACTCAAACGGTTCTGGGAACAGGAAGAGATCCACACAACTCTGTCCAGATCACCGGAGGACCAATTTTGTGAGGCCCTCTACACATCTACAACTACAAGAAGAGAAGATGGACGTTACGTCGTAAAACTTCCCTTTAAACCCAATTTCCCCCACTCATTGGCACTAGGGCACTCCCGCCCATCAGCGCAGCAACAATACATCAGTGTAGAAAGGAGTCTGGAAAAAAAGCCTGAATTATGTGAAAAGTACTCAGAAGTACTCACAGAGTACCTCCAAATGGACCACATGCAGCCCGCTCCAAACACAGAAGTAATCAGAAATGGTAAATATTTTTCATTTTACCTCCCTCATCACGCTGTTCTCAAACCCGACAGCAAAACCACAAAGGTTCGCGTGGTATTTAATGCATCAAAGACATCGCACTCAGGAAACTCTCTGAAAGATGTTTTATACCCACGCCCGATTCTCCAAAACGACTTGACGTCAATAATTCTCAATTGGCGCCTCTACAAGTTCGTGTTCAATGTCGATATCGAAAAAATGTATCGCCAAATTCTCGTCAAGGAAGAGGATCAAGACTTTCAGAGAATTCTCTTTCGGAAAGCTCCTCAGCAGCCACTCCAAGACTTTAAGTTGAAAACCGTCACTTTCGGTGTAAACTGCGCTCCATATCTCGCAATCCGTACACTCCACCAACTCGCTCAGGATTGCGAAGAAACTCACCCGCTCGCTAAAGACATCATTCTTCGAGAAACTTACGTAGATGACGTCCTCTCAGGCGGGCATAATATACAGTCCACTCTCGCTTCCATGAATCAAACTATCGAAGCTCTAAAATCGGCTGGCTTTCCACTCAAAAAAATCACCGCAAACAGAGCAGAAATTCTCAATTCGATTCCAGCCTCTGATGTCTTAGGTGCGGAATTTCTTAAATTCCATGACACCAGCTCCACTAAAACTCTGGGCATAAGATGGAATGCTCTAACTGACTCCTTTTCGTACTCTTACGACCCAATACCGGACTCTACGTCACTCACAAAACGGCAAATACTCTCGGCCGTAGCTAAGCTGTTTGATCCCGCAGGAGGGCTTTCGCCAATAATGATCCAAGCCAAAATTCTCCCCCAACAGCTATGGTTAGAAGGTACCGACTGGGATGAACAGGTCAAACCCGCATCTGTTCATAAGTGGAACACTTTTCGGGAAAGTGTCCCAGCCATAAGCAATATACGTATTCCACGATGGGTGCAGTTCGCCCCAAATAAATGCATCCAAATACACGGTTTCTCAGATGCCTCAGAAAAAGCATATGCAGCATGCGTCTATATCAGAGTACAACATGATGAAAACTCCTTCTCATCTCAGCTTTTCGTGGCTAAAACCAAAGTCGCTCCTCTACAGTCGATTAGCTTACCACGATTAGAACTCTGTGGCGCAGTACTGTTATCAAAATTAGTAGCAAACACTCAATCCCAATTAAATCTGCCACCACACGAACTGACACTCTGGTCAGACTCCGCCATCGTGTTGGCTTGGCTAGAAAAACCCCCACATACATGGAAAACCTACGTGGCAAATAGAATCACCGTGATTCTACAGAACGTTAGTAACGCATCTTGTCGCCACGTACCCAGTGCTGACAACCCCGCCGATTTAGGAACGCGAGGATGCAAGCCGCAAGACTTAGCTGACTCTTGGTTATCGTGGAATGGACCCCAATGGCTCTCTAAACCGAGCTCGTTCTGGCCAAAATACGTCGCTTCTACCTCAACCCCTCCGGAGAAGAAACTCGTAGAAGCCTGGCATGCTGTCGATCATGCCGATATACTGGAACGATTCTCATCATATCCGCGCGCGTTAAGAGTTGTGGCCTTCATGTACCGGTTTATCCGCCAAACCCAGAAACAACCAATTTCCAGTTCCCTAGTTCTCACGCAGGAAGAACTATATTTCGCAAAAATTTAACTCATCATGTTAACGCAACGCCATCATTTCCCAGCAGAATTCGCGCAATTAGAATCCTCAAACCACATCAGCAAGAAAAGTTCATTGTTGACCCTCAATCCCGTCCTAGATAACGCTGGCATCCTGCGAGTTAAGGGTCGTTTAGTTAATGCCGACATCAGCGAGAATGAACGATACCCGATAATTATCCCAGATAACTCCAAGTTCTGCTCACTGCTATTAGACTTTCTCCACAAAGTATTGCTTCATGCTGAGGTGCAACTGATGATTCGCATGATACAAGCGGAATACTATATTCCCCGCATCAAGCAGAAAGTAAAGAAATGCATATTCCAATGCAAGACGTGCACGATATACAAACAACAAATGCGTTCACAAATAATGGCCCCTCTACCCCCCGAACGTGCCACTTACTCAGTGCCATTTCACGTAACAGGAGTTGACTTCGCTGGCCCATTTATGGTGAAAACGTCCCTCTTACGACGAGCTTCTCACACGAAAGCGTACGTTTGCGTATTCGTCTGCTTCTCCACTAAAGCAGTCCACCTCGAATCATGCACAAATTTGACAACTGAAGCCTTCAGAGCCGCCTTCACCCGCTTCGTAGGGCGACGCGGATTACCCCACAAAATAATGTCTGACAACGGAAAGACGTTTGTTGGCGCACAACGAGCGATCCAGAGGGAGATAGCCCTATTCCTCAAAGAAGCAGCTGTTGATATTGCACAAAGGTATGCGGTACAGGGCCTCTCTTGGCAATTCATACCGCCGTATGCCCCACACATGGGTGGCCTATGGGAAGCCGCAGTAAAAAGCTTCAAAACCCATTTCACAAAAGTAGCTGGAAATCAAAAGTTTACATTTGAGGAATTCACCACTCTCCTCATTCGAATCGAAGCAGTGCTCAATTCTCGCCCTCTCTCTCCCATGTCACAGGATCCAAGCGACTTATTAGCCCTAACTCCTGGACATTTTCTTCGAGGAGCCCCCTTAACTTCCTCACCCGAACCGAATGCCGAAAACGTATCCCCTACTACGAAATGGCAAAGATTAAAGGTTCTGCATCACCAGTTCAGCTCACGTTGGAAGAGCGAGTACCTACAAACCTTGCATAAAAGATATAAATGGAAACATCCCCAACAAAATATTCGCGAAGGAGATATGGTCGTTATTAAAGACGACCTTCACTCCCCCCCCCCCCCCCCCCCCCCATTGAATGGCGTTTGGGCCGAGTTATCAAACTCCATGCGGGCGCCGATCAACGGGTTCGTGTGGTAGATGTCCGCACCTAAGCAGGTATGGTCACGCGAAACATTACTAAACTCTGCCTCCTCCCATCTCAGGAACTGCCGCCATAGCAACTCTCTACATCAGCGAAGAATCTTCAACAAAGTCGACGGAACCTCAGAGGATCTCGAAGAGCGTCTACATCCCTCAGCTCCGCAGGCCGGCCGCCATGTTGAAGACATGAGTCAAATATACATATGCATACACGTACAATATTAATATATATAATCCTTACATCTTAATACTTACCTTAAATTTGTAATATATACCTACCCTTTTTAATTATATATAGACATTTCAGAAATACTTACTTATTTGAAATACTTACCATTCAGAAATATTTACATTGTATAAAATCACATACTCATACTCATATTTTACATTCACCCTGTATCGATTTAGTAAGCTACCGTTTGCCTAAAATATGCAGATTTAAGAAATGCATACATATTTTCCTATTTACCTATTTATACACTTACCGTTTTTCTCTCTCCTTAAGTTAAAAAGTAAGCGGTCCAACTGAATGCATTGGACCGCTTTTAAGTTAGTTATTCGCCATCAGCCTAACTATATTCACGCCTCTAAAATTAAATGAACTAAATTCGCGAAAGTGTAAATTGTTAAATTGTTAAAATAAATTCTGAAATTATTCCTAATAAAATATATATTCATATGTTTAAAACGAAAGTTGTCGCGGTTTGATTTCTTTCACAGTGAAGTGCTTTCCCCCTAACTCCCTCAGTGCGCATACCCCACAATAGTGCAATTTTATACAGCCTGGTTTCCGCCACGTCAAATTGCACAGGAGCTCTGGGTAATTTTTCGATGGAGGATGCTCTGCTGGATAGCGACGGAGAGGATCTTAACATCACGGTGATGGAGGCAGGGGAGTCTGAGCAAGCTCATGCTGAGGTAGCTCCAGATAAACCTGCACAAAAGTAAGGCAGCCTCGGCTGTTCTCATCAGTCGCCTTTCTAAAAGCGACGTCGAAGTGGTCCTTGTTCAAGAACCCTGGGTGAACAACTCAAGGATTTGCGGATTGGGGGCCATTGGGTTTAAGCTCATCCGAGCTGCAGATGAAGGTAAAGTGAGAACATGCATTTTAGTAAAGTCTGAGCTAAATATCTTTCTCTTACCTAATTATAGCAATGGTGACGTTACAGCGGCCAGCTTGGCAAGCGGAGGCACCCAATTAACGCTAGCCTCCGTTTATATGCCGTACGACGCAGAGGAACCTCCTCCGCAAAAGACGGTAAAGGATCTGGTGGCCGATTCAAGCAAACGCCATCTGCTAATCAGGACAGACGCAAACGCCCACCACGTGCAGTGGGGTTAGGTTAGGTTAGGTGTGGTGGTAGCTTCCCTGATAGGGAAGCTCACTTGGACAACATGACGGTCCGTTGTGATACCACATATAATAAACTAAACTAACGGTGACGTAGATATAACTACTTAGAGAATCGTTGGGTAGCAAGGATAAAGTTCCGAATGATCCCGATCTCAACCTTGGATAGCTCCTCGGGAGATCCAAGTGAGTCACGACCGAAATACTTTCGCTAGTTCTGGCAAAAGCTGGGCAGTCAAGCATAAAGTGATTTGGTAATTCCATCTCATCATCCTCCATACAGCTGCAGCAGGATGGAGTTTCCAATATATTGAGACGTACCGCATGGATACCCATGGGACAGTGCCCTGTCAAAACCCCAATGACCATTGATAAGTGAGCCTTAGTGAACCCAATTATTTCAGCAGACCTCCTGTCATCCACTTTCGGCCAGACAGATCTTGATATCCTGCAAGACGTGGTATCGGCCCAACGTTTGCTGAGCTGACTCGAGGCCCAGCTATGGAAGAGCAATCCACAGGTGGCTAGCGGAATCCCGAAATCCCTACAGCCATCTTCATCCGGTTCAGTTGTACCGATTCGGGCTAAGAGATCCGCTTGACAGTTACCCGGAATATCACTATGGCCCGGGACCCAGATAATCTTAATTGTATAATAATTCGATGCAATCGCAAGTGAGGTCAGGCACTCCCAGACCACCCTCGATCGCACTGTAGTTGAGCTCAAGGCCTTTATAGCCGCTTGGCTATCAGAGTAGATGTTTAATTCCCTAACCGTAGTAGCGCTGGATAGCATTTCATCCACCGCATCCTTAATCGCAGCAACTTCCGCTTGGAATACACTGCAGTGATCAGCTAACTTAAAATTGCGGCCTACATTTAGCTCTTGACAAAAGACCCCCCCCCCCCCCCCCCCCGCCAACCTTTCCGTTCAACTTCGACCCATCCGTGAACAAGTTAACCGGTCCCATGCCCCAGATAATTCCTCTTCTCCACTCCTCCATCGGGGGAATGACTAGGGTGAAGGTTGTATAGGGAGCGGCCACCGGCATGCAATAGTCCGTCCTGTCTGGGATAAAGTCGAAACTAGTAAGAAGGCTAGAGTGTCCGAAATCAGAAAGCATATAACCTATATCACGAAACCTGACCAACGACCGGGCCACGGCTGCCTTTCCCGCAATATCTACTGGATGTATATTCAGCATGACATTCAGTGCCAAGGTAGGTGTTGTTCTCATAGCGCCATTGATACCAATAAGCGCCGTCCGTTGCACTGACACTAACATTTTGGAGATGCTCGCCGTGTCCAATGCTTTCCACCAGACCAGCACCACATAGAGCATAATCGGTTTGACCACCATCTCATAAAGCCAGTGTACTAGTCCTGGCGAGAGCCCCCATCTCTTTCCGATAGCCCCCTGCAGCAGTACAAGGCAACCGCGGCCTTCCTGGCCCTATCATAATTGGGCCTCCAGGACAGCTTCTTGTCCAGAACAATTCCCAAATATTTAACCCTGTCAGTAAGTACCAACGGAACCCCTCCAATCGAAGGAGTTCTGAAGTCGGGTATCTTATATCTCCTTGTAAAAAGAACCAATTCTGTTTTTCCCGGGTTGACAGCCAATCCACATGTTTCAGCCCACCTAGCCACAGTATCCAGGTAGCCCTGCAGAAAATCGCGCAGGGTGCCCAGAAATTTGCCCCTGACTAGGATAGCGAGGTCATCTGCATAGGCAACCACCCTACAACCATTGGCTTCCAGCTCCACAAGAAGCTCGTTGACTACCATAACCCAGAGCAGAGGAGATAGGACACCCCCCTGTGGCGTGCCCCTGCACACCTTCCTCCTAATTATGGCCCTCCCCACTCCGCTGCGACAATTCTGCCGCATAGAAGTTTGCTAATAAATTCAACCAGAGCCGCTTCGACTCCTAAACCCACCAGAGCTCTTTCGATTGCCCCCGGTAAGACATTGTTAAAAGCCCCCTCGATGTCTAGAAAGGCACCCAGAGCATACTCTTTATGTTCTAGAGACCCCTCTATTTGCTTTACAATCGAATGGAGAGCCGTTTGCGTCGATCTACCTTTGCAGTACGCATGCTGTGAAGCCGACAGTAACCCCCCAGGTATCCTTTCCCGTAGGTACAGGTCAATCAGCCGCTCAAACGTCTTAAGAAGAAACGACGAGAGACAGATTGGCCTGAAATCCTTAGGTGACACATGAGAGCTCCTGCCGGCCTTCGGAATGAAGATGACCCTGACCGTGTGCCTTGACTTAGGGATATAGTTAAGCCTGAGGCAGTTAGTGTAGATGATGGCCAACCAGCGGCAGGAAATCCCTAAAGACCTTTGAAGTGGCACAGGAATGATGCCATCCGAGCCGGGTGACTCATAGGGCTTGAACGAATTTATAGCCCAGGATATTTGACTTTCCCGTAGTGGGATGGCCTGCATGGCCACCAACCGCCGACCACGCAAGCGAAGATCCCTGTGCAACTGGAACATCGGGAAAATGATTGTCCAGTAAAAGTCTCAGGGACTCCTCGCTACTCATCGACCAGTCCCCACCATCATCTCTCAGATACCCCCGAGGGGCGGATTTCCTAGAGAATATTTTTCTAAGCCTCGCGGACTCATTGCAGCCCTCTACGTTTTCGCAGAAGCTTCGCCATGAATCTCGCTTGGCTACATTTATTTCATATTTATAAATCCCCAGACTCACCTTATAGAGCTCCCAGTCCGAGTGTAGTTTACTCCTACTGGCTCTGTTAAAGAGCCGCCTACTGGACGCTCTTAGGCCGTCAAGGGAATCAGACCACCAGGGCGGCTTGCCCTTCCCCCTGTAAATTTTCAGTGGGCAGGACTGTTGAAAGGCGTTATTGCTTGCCAAGGTGAAGTTTTCCACCAGACCGTCTATTTCAAGTTCGGACAGGTCCGAACCAACGATAGGCGCCTCAGGCAATAGCTCACCCAACTTCCTACAATACAAGTCCCAGTTGGTACTTTTAGGGTTCCTAAAAGATATTTTACCGGGACGTTCTTCATTCACCGAGAACTGAGTATGTCGTGGATCAGAGAAAGAGTGCTCGTTGAGAACCCTCCAGCCAGATATCCGATCTTCCAGTTCTCTGCTAACCAGGGTGAGGTCCAGGACCTCCTCCCTTACCGCAGTAATAAAAGTCGGGTCATTCCCCCTATTACATATACAAAGTCCTTCATCTACAATAAAAGTAAATAAAGACTCACCTCTGGTGTTCTTATCCGAGCTCCCCCATATATATGTGCATTAGCATCGGCACCTATGATTACGCCAACACCTCTCCGCCTTGCTTCAATGGTGATTTCGGCCAGTATCACAGGCGATGGTCCCGTTACGTCCCCATGGGCCATATACGCTGAGACCACCCACAATTCGTTACTGCCTCGCTCGAGGCAGACCGTGGTTACGTCAGCATTGCTGAAATTAGAGAGAATAAAAGCTTTAAATTCATTTTTAATAAGCACACAGGATCTAGGCCTACCTGCCTCCCCATGCACCAAGGTATTGAATTTTCCCGTCCTTAATCCAGAAATTTTTCCGCCGTTACTACTCAGCCACGGCTCCTGGACAAGGGCTATATCCACTCCGCCTTTCTCAAGACAGAGCAACAAGTTTGCGGAAGCCGCCTTAGAATGCTGAAGATTTATTTGACAGATTTCCATCAACACCACCCTTCTTCTTCTGCACCCCATCCTTGGCGGCTTCGCCCTCGGAGACTAGGAGGTCCTCCCCCCCCCCCCCCAAACAGACGACTTACACTGATGACGGATCCCGCCATCGATGATTCGCCCTCGGAGGCTAGGAGCTCCTCTTCTACCCTATCAGCCAGACGACTAGCACTGATGACAGATCCCGCTATTGACGGGACGTCAACAGTGCTTTCGCTGTCCAAATTAGCGGGGTCAGCATCCTTTTAAGGCTGCTGGACCAGACGGGATTGTCCCCGCTCAACTTATCTACTCTTTGGAGTTATCAGCCAACTGGCTGCCGCACATATATACCGCTTGTTTGGCTATGAACTATATTTCGTGTGCATGGAAGAGCGCCACGGTCATATTCATTCCTAAGGCAGGCAAAGCCTCTCACTACGAGCCGAAGGACTACAGACCAATCAGTCTTTCATCCTTCGTACTCAAGACCCTAGAGAGAATAGTTAGCGATTTTATCACTACAAGCATTGACAGGAATCTCATTTCGGGCTACCAACACGCGTACACCAAAGGTAAATCTGCGGAGACTGCGCTACACAGCCTAGTCTCTACTATAGAAACATCCTTTTTCGAAAAGGATTATTGTCTTGTGGCCTTCCTAGACATTGAAGGAGCATTCAACAATATTATTCCAGACGCCGTTAACAATGCTTTAACTGATCTGGACGTAAATAGACCCCTAGTGGGACTGATTGATCATCTGCTCAGGGGAAGGAAAGTGCTTTCCTCACTGGGGAAGGTTGATATAACACGATTTGTCGCAAGGGGCACGCCCCAGGGTGGTGTCCTTTCCCCTTTACTATGGAACCTAACGGTAAACTCGCTATTAAGAGATACTAGTTGGGGGAGCGGGAAGGTCGTGGCATATGCTGATGACTTAGCGATTGTCTACAGAGGCAAGTTCCCTCAAATTTTATGCGACTTGATGCAGGTAGCATTACGAGAGGTTTCCCTGTGGGCTTCCCGATGTGGACTCAGGGTCAACTCCGATAAAGTAGAGCTTGTCTTATATACCAAACGATACAAAATACCGTCGTTAAACCTACCAGAACTAAATGGGGTGCGCCTAAGCCTGGCAGATAAAGCCAAATTTCTAGGCGCAGTTTTAGACAAAAAGCTGAACTGGAAGGACAACGTTATTCAGCGACAAAAGAAAGCGTACATTGCATTATATACGTGTAAAAGAGCCATTGGCAAAAAATGGGGACTCAACCCCAACATATGCAGATGGAATTATACCGCGATTATCAGACCCATACTGCTGTATGGGGTAGTCGTATGGTGGCCAGCCTTGAGCAAGGCGTCAAACCTAAACTTGTTGGGTAAAGTCCACAGATCCAGCATGATAAGCATAAGCGGGGCTCTAAGAACAACGCCTAGCGAAGCTCTGCAGGTCATTCTTGACATCCTTCCATTGGATCTGGATGGTCATCGAGCAGCGGCAACGTCAGCCCTGCGTCTAAGGGAGTTGTCGTGATGGAACAACAAGACCACAGGACACTCAAGTATACTAAACAAATACAGTTTTCTTCCTCCTAGCACGGATCGCTGTGCGACCACAACAGTTGCGGAAACCAACTTTAAGATAAACATACCCAGCAGGGATGACTGGACGGAGTCGGATAAGTGCCTTGCTATGAGCAACAGCATTTCCATATACAGGGACGGCTCCAAGCTAAACGGTAGAGTTGGAGGTGGAGTATACTCAAGGGACCTTGACCTCCAGCTCTCATTCAGACTACGCGACCACTGCAGTGTATTCCAGGCAGAAGTTGCAGCCATAATGGAAGCCGCAGCTAGGATAGGGACATACAATGTCGGCAAAGTAATTTTTATCTTCAGCGACAGCCAAGCTGCCATAAAATCTCTGGGCTCCCACTCGTTCAATTCTGAACTAGCACTAAACTGTCGCCGATCTCTTCAAGAGATGGCTCAACAGAACCCTGTGCACCTCACATGGGTCCCTGGATATAGGGATATCGACGGAAACTGCATTGCAGATGAACTCGCTAGGCAGGGTACAACCAAGCAGGTTTTACCTGGACAAAAACGCTTAGGTATGCAAGCTAATGCTAAAAGAGCACATATACCGTCAAGCCGAAGAAAGATGGCTACAAACACCGGGGTATAGAACATCGAAAGAAACCTGGTCTAAATGGTATCCTAAAAGATCCCGTCACGTGTAAAACCTAAGAAGGGATACAATTTCCACACTTGTGGGGGCACTAACGGGTCATTGCCTCATAGGTAGGCATGCAGAAAGGTTAGGAGCGCCTTATCGTCGTTGCTGTAGGAGTTGTAAAGAGGATGAGGAGGAGGAGACGGTCGTTCACCTCATTTGCAACTGCCCAGCACTAAGCGGAGCACGGCAGCGCTTTCTGGGAGCTCCATTTCTTGGTAATCTGAGTCAGGTTGTGGAGCATGACGTCAAGGACCTGGTAGCTTTCATCAGGTCCTAAAAATAGTTCGAAGAGGAAAGGTAACGTGGTATCACAACGGGCCTAGTACTACTGGCCTAAGTGTGCCCTCGGGCAGCCACCCTAACCAAACCTAACCTATTTTGACACTGAAGCCGATATGTTGCTCCTCTCCTGCTCACGTTCGTTGAATGCCTTCCCCCTCATGTATGAGTAGGCTTCATATGTTGGCGCGTGTTCACAACTGAAATTAATTTGGTGAGCCATTTCGCGACGAGATAACTTGTTCTACTAGGAAATTATACACTTTAAAACTATCTCTTGCAATGAAACCTACTATTGTTGAATGTTCTTACCTGGTTGTTCTCTGATAAAATTTTAGCTATTTCTCTTTGTTGTAATGGAAATGCCGGAAACTGGAAAAACGCGAAATTGGCTGCGTTGGCTACCTAGACTGGTTTGACATTTGGCAAAGTTGCCTGATTCATCAGCCACGCATGGCTGCATTCACTTTTGAAATTTTCTTTTGTCCGCGTTGCTAAAGCCCAAGTCACATCTTCCGTAACAGGGCGAGTTAATCGAGGAGATGATGGGGAGTCAATGAGCTCGAAAGGCCGGAAGATGCGTTTCACTCCGCTTGTGAGTGTGGGGCGCGTACCCACTTCCATACTTTAGGTCTTGATGTCCTTCGCATTGAAGATTCCAATGGGCATGCCTCTTAGATTCCCTAGCTGGTACAGGCACTGACCGACTTTCCACCACTGCTCTCGTGAATTTTGGCGCCGGCTTCGCATTGAATCCTCATGCCGCGTCTCTTTGGCGAAAACTTCGCCGATATATCATTTGCCTTCCCACATATGCTCTCGGTTTAGCCCGTGTGTTGTAAGCTCACCGACCCTTTTCACATGCCGAGTGCAAGTGGCCTACCACCTTTTCTCTGAGGAATCTGAGCCTCACATCTTTCGGCGCTATATCTGTGCCCGAATCCGCGGCTTCGCCCAAGGCTTTCACAATGTGGTAGGTTTCCCCATGTTGGACCATGGTCTGACCGAAGGCAACCATGTATGGCTCCGCTCCTATGGCTTCGTGGACGGCGCTGAGCGATGCGAGTGCAGCTCTTGAAACCTGTTTGTCCCAGGATCTCTGGTCACCTTCATCGAGATACGATCGAATTATTGCCAGCAGTGATCTATTGACTCTCTCATTGGCATTGTCTTGGGGCAAATACACCTCCGTCTTCACATGTCGGACGCCATAGCTTCGTAGGGAATCCGTGAACATCTCGGACACGAACTGACGCCCGTTATCGGAATGGATGACCTCGGGCACTCCGAACATGTAACTGTTTCCCTCCCGCTATCGCGGATATGTTCCGCAGAAGTCCACGTATAACCGCTAGAAAGCTCTCTCCGTTACTGTCCGTCCGCTCATGAGTGGCCTGGCCGTGGCATTCGAGGCCTTGCAGCATTTACAGATATGGCAGCTCCCCACAAAACTTTTGACCGCGGTCACCATTCCGGGCCAGTAGTATTTGGCTCGTAAGCGATGGATCGTCTTAGCCATGCCTCCATGGCCGACCGAGGGTCGATTGTGTGTCCGCTCCAGCAGCTTTTGCCGAAGGCCCTCCGGCACCCATAATTTCCAAGTAAATTCGTCGTCGTGCTCGTGTCTTCTGAAGCAGTCTCTCTTGTAGATAATACCCTGTATCACCTTGACGTCAGGTAGTCGTTCAGAATTTGCCTCCGTGGCCTTTATGAGGTCTCGATAACTGCCCGATTAAAACTCGTTGTCATGATATATCCATCGACACGTTCCCGGTGTGAATCTCGTCCCTGTGGATCCGGCTCAACACATTTGGGACAACATTTTTGGCCTCCTTCCGGTGGACGATATCGAAATCGAAGCCCTGTACTTTGAGGCTCCAGCGGGCTAGACGGCCAGAGAGGTCCTTCTGTCCCATAGGCCATTTTAGACTCATGTGGTCCGTGATGATTGTAAATGGCGTTCCATCAATATAAGGTCGAAATTTCTTCACACTGGTGATGGCTGCTAAGCACTCCAGTTCCGTAATTGTGTAATTCCTTTGGGCCGCGTTTAACTTCAGCGAAATTTATGATATGGGCCTTTCGTTCCCCTCTTCATCCAACTGAAACAGCACCGCTCCTACTCCGATGGTGGATGCGTCGCATTTCTCCTCTTTGCGAAGTCTGGATTGACAAGCACTTTTGGTGAGGCTTGCTCCGACTTGAGCTTCTCGAAGGCCGTTGTAGCCTCCGGTGTCATCGCAAAGTCAGTGAGCGGTGCAGTCAGGCTTGCAAAGTTTGAAATGAATCTTCTATACCAACCGGTGAGGCCTATAAATCTTCGCAGCTGCTCGATGGTCCTTGGAACCAGAAAGTCCAACATAGCTTGCACTTTCTCCGGGTCCGTTTCAGTTCTCCTTGCCCTATTAGGAACCCCAAATACTGTATTTCCCTTTGACAAAATTTTGATTTTAGCAGATTAATGGTAAGTCCCGCCTTCGAAAGACACTCCGCTACTTCCGCGAGATGTGACAAATGTGTATCGAAATCCGGCGAGCATATCAACAAGTCATCAATATAAACGAAAACGTTTTCCCTCAGCCTGGAAGGAATGACTTTATCCATTAGCGGCAGAGTAGCTGACTTGCATTACACAGCCCGAAGGGCATCACCTTAGAGTGGTACAAGGGCCTGTCGGGGACTATGAATACAGTCTTCTCTCGCGCCTCCTTCGCTAACGGGATCTGCCAAAAGGCGTCGTTCAGGTCCATTTCCGTTATGAAGTACGTATCCCGTAGCCGACTAAGGATGCCCTAGACATGATGTGTCGGATAGGCGTCCTTCTTTGTGCACTCGTTCAGTTTGCTCATGTCTACGCAGAGCCTGTTTTTTCCTGGTTTCGAGTACGATCGGGGAGCTCCACGCGCTGCTACTTTCCTCTATCAATCCGAGCTTCAGCATTCGGTCTATCTCTTGATACGCGAGTTTCTGCTTCGCCGGTGAAACGGGATAGTATCGTTGCTTGACTGGCGTAGTCTCGTCATACACTTCGATGGTGTGCTCCATCCGCAGGGTTTTCCCCATACTCCGCTCAGCGGAAGATGGGAACAAGGGAACAGATCTCTGATATCACTGACGACCACACCCCGAATGCTTCCTAGAAATCAACTCCGAGGTAGAGTTCCTGTTTCAAGCTGGGCACCAGCTCTGCATCTTCCCCCGCCATTTCACGTTCATCCTTACCTTGCCTATTATTGACTGTCCTTTTCCGTCTGCCGTCCTGAGCCGCTCAACATCCTTTACATTCACCTTGCTGATTGCCGGTCCCCCAAGGCAGCTTACCAATGCCCCACTGTCCAGCAGTCCGCGAATCATTGTGCTTCCTATCCGAAATTCGGCGTATGGCCTTCGGTCCCCTTCGTCTCTTATGATTGTTGCCTTCACCGCTCTTCTCATCGCCCGGTATTCGTTGTCCTTGTGCCGCAGTTTTTTGGTCTTCTTATACTGCCTTCGAGTTGCGTCCGCGCACCAAGTATTCTCGCCTCGTGTCTTGCCACCAAATATACTTTGTCTTTGTTTCTCGGTATCGCTTTTCCCTCTCTTGTACGGTCTCGAAATGCGTTGTCCTTGTCTTGTGTTCCCAATTCGGTTTCGGTGCCTCTGTTCTGAGTATGGCCTTGACTACTAATGGGTTTCCAGGACCGTCTTCCCCTGGCCTGATGTCCCGATGGCTCCGCCAGGAATATGGTTTTCCTGCCCACACGTTTCACAAATGATTAGTCTGGCACCCGCCTTGTCGTATTTGTAACATCTTAGATCATAGAATTGAGAATCGCATCATTGTTCATTGTGTCTTGGTCTCATCAATTCTGAAGGATTCCTGGGGTTGTCGTTCCTGCTGCCCACGCGCCCTCTTATCTCGAACGCGTACACGGCAACAGTACCGTCAATGTCCTCGTGGTCTATCTCATTAATATGCCTTCTCTTGGCAAATTTAGACTCGTATTACTCGAAATGTTTTTCCGCCCGCTTACATTCGATTTTAACTCCACGAGTGTCGTAATTTGACAGCCAAATTCAAGATTTTTCACCTTTGACTTCAGATTCGTACGCGTAAGATACACCAAGCTCCGTTCCGGTAACGGTGTTTTCAGGGTTAGCGCCATCCTCCTCACGAATGCATAGAAGTCGTCGAACGACCCACGATGATCCTGCTTCTTTTCATTCATCGTCTACAGGACTTCCTCATCGCTGTCGGCTTTGCGGAAGTTGCTGAGGAGTGCCCCCCTTAACTGAAGAAACCCCTCTTTCTCCTCACCGGCCCGCTCCTCCATGTACAGCCAGAACCATTCCTGCGCGGCTCTGCTCAAATGCAAATGGAAATTCGAGTAAAGGTCCTCCGATGAGATCTCGTGCCGCTTTTGCAGGGTTTCCACCCTAAACAAGAACCGTTCGATGGGGATTGACTTGCCCGTCCCATCATATTCCAATCCCCAGTCCCTGATAACTTTAAATTTATTTTTGTTCCTATCCGTGTAAGTATTTTATATTTATTCCTCGCTTTCATTTGCATTCGTCCTAAATTTCCTTTTACCCCTTCTGTTCATTATTCAAGGTGATTATAAAAAAATTTTTTGTTGTTGTTTGTACACACCGTTGCGTGGCAGATAAAAAAAATGCAAAAGCTCTCTCAAACTCTCTGGCTCTTAAAAGCCAAGATAAAAATGAAATGTAGTATAAATTAATCGTATATGTGTGATGAACTGGGTTTAGGGTGATCTGTCCAAACTGTTTCGTCATCTCCGCCCCGTTATAGCCCCCCCCCCTGTCTCCAATAAAATATTTCCCTAGCCTAGATGTCCACTACCAAAAGGACTTGACCCTCGTCCTATTGGGCTGGACCCGCACTCCTTCCAGATTGCGTTAACGGAAAGCTACCTCATACGAACGTGAACTTATATCCCGTGGGAAGTAGCCGCCTCGCCGATGAGACACCCACTCCGGACGTTATCTACCTTATGAGAACCGGACTCGTGTCTGATAATCAGCAGCCGACCCCGCTATCGAAAGGATTACATTCAAAAATGATATTAAAAATGTTGACTCATTTGTGAGCCCCATGCGAGGCCACACAAGCTGCCAAACCAAAACTGTCCAAACGATCAACACGCTGTGAATGAGGACAGCTGTTATATAATATGAATTTTGTGGTAGCCCCACTTTCGGGCAACCACGTTGGGCGCCATTTTCAATTGCTACCAATTCTGGAGGTGCGGTATTGGTTCCCTTATGATGGAAAATAAGGTCTGATGATCCTCTGGGCACGCTTGCATAGGCTTAGCTCGCCGGATGGGGTGGGGTTCTCAAATCATCCACGATATGGCCCTAAACCGCAGAAACAATAAAAAAATTCGTACCCGTGTGCTATTGTTGTTGCTCCCCCTTATTGTATGTCCTCCTCCATAACGTGCCATCGCCGTTGTCGCAGTTCGCCTCCATGAATTTAAGACCGGCCTATCTGCTTCACTACCCACCCTACCGATGTCAACCAAAGCCCGAGTCGGTTGACCCAACACTTACCTGCGTACCTATGTCTGTCTGTCTAGTTCTGATGGATCACCCCATTACCCCCATTCATCACACGTTATTATTGTCTTTAGCAATTCATTAAATGTGAAATTTCTTCCTAAATTCTACTGCAATGTTAATAATGTATCTTCATGAGAGCCCGTGCACTTGTTTATATTGTAACTAATTTAGTGAAATTCCGCTTATTTGCAACCTTCTACTAACGTTCGTATCGCTAAACTGTTGAATAAATAACTCCAATATTCATTAATGCAAAATGGCCTTTATTAGACTACTTTGAAAATACTTCACAATAACACTTATACTTCGGAACTGATAGCGTGCTTAAATCAAACTGATTGCTTATTTACCCAGCTTTCGCTCCTTTTATAGTCTCTGCTGTCTCGTTCGCATACTTCTAGGCGTTTCTTCTTCTAGAATTTACTACTTGTTTACCAGCTATAAACTTATCAGCTATAAACTACAGATGCACGTTTATAGCCTCTGTTTGGTCATGGATTGGGTTGTTGGTCATAAATTAGGGCACCTCATACACATATAAAAGATTCAGGATCCCTGTATTACTACAGACATTGAATCACTATCATGCCTTTCTTCAATCCAGCATTTTCCCGCAGCTTGGCACTGAACTCAGATGCACTTTAATGACAATAGCCTAACAGCACAATTATTTTGCCATATGTAATTATGTATGTACATACCTACATAGCTAATCAAATATTTTCACCTACGCTTTATGCAGACCTTCGTTAGTTGAGCACCATCACACGTACATAGGTGTAAGCATGTACCAATCACATAGTTCCTAAGAATTAAATATACATACATAACTACATAACATCTCCATATCAGCAGAGGCTGACAATTTTTAGCTTACTGTAATTTTGATGCATTGAAATAAATTAGTCTACTTGCTGACCATCAAATTGGAAACATCGCGTTCTTTATTTGCACAGCCCGCATAAATTAGTTTATTAAAATTAGGAAAAGCTCTAATCAAACATTTTGGCGCCCAAACGTGAAGCGAGTGTTTTTAAAGAAAAAGTTAAATAATTTCAAGTGAGGTGGTGGTCAACATTAGACTCCACCGAAAAGTTTCTGCGTTGAAACTTTAATTCTACATTCGGAAAAAAGTCAAGATTATCTTCACTATCGATCCTGCATATGAATAAATAGATACAACATTTATTGAAAACTCCAAACGGCAATACCCATCGTTCCTGTTGGCGTTTTCCGGTATAAGCTAATAGCAGGTTGGTCAATATCATCGTTTTTAGCCATTCTGCCAAATTTTGTTGCCGCTTTATCAATGCTACTCCATGGCCTGTATTGCTATCGTTGAACATTTGTAAAGGGTATTTGCCATTTGTCGTTGACATTACTCGAAATATTTAGTTGCACAATTGGTAAGTTGCAGTTCTGTTGCTCAACCCCATATTATATCTCACTTCTGAGTTTGTCGAAATCCCTTTATTGCATAAACGTTCAACAATATACAATTTTCCACCACAAATTTCAAACAACTTCTGTCAACGCAAACAGAAATTGAGAAGGAGGATAATGAAGATGGGGGTCGCGCTGATATAGAAGAATTGTACATCACTACAAAACTTACAATTCAGTCGCAACTAGGTGAGGATCATAACTCCCCCATGCTTGATACTACTTGCGTCGTTCAAACTCACTCTAAACTTCCCCAGCTCAAACTTCCCTCATTCAATGGCAAGTACTCGGAATATCGTAATTTCATACCATCATTTAAACAGATCATAGACCGTGAATACAATTTGTCAAATATCGAAAAATTTAATCACTTACGTAATTGTCTGCAGGCCCAGCTCTTAAAACCATTGATGCATTTCAGGTCACCAATGAAAATTATACCAAAGCATTGGAAAGGCTTCGAATTAGGTATGACAATCTTACTCTTATATTTTTAGAAAACATTTTGTCGCTATTTGACTTACCATCAGTCTGCAAGTCAAGCGGTACGCAACTAAGGAGCATTATTGACAAGGCTTCTGCAATCTTTGGGTCACTACAGTCACTGGGCACTGACAGTGAAATTTCACAAGCTATATTAATACACATTGTGCTTCAAAAGGTTGATGAAGACACTAACAAAAAATGGAAAGAGTCATTAGATTTTAAATCCTTGCCAACTTGGAATAGCTGCACAACCATTTTAGAGAGACATTGCCAATATTGGAATTCCATCGAACATGTTACTTCGACATCATCGGTAAGTCAAACTAACAAGATTACAAAGCCAAGGAATCAGCGCAAAGGATTCGCATTTGCTTGTTCCAAATCTACGTGTCTGATGTGTTCTAATGCTAGCCACAAAATTCACAATTGCGATCGGTTTAAAGAACTTAGCGTAGCTCAACGTATGCAAAAAAACAAGGGCTTTGCATTAACTGTCTGTATAAAGGCCATCAACTTTCAAGTTGTCCCTCGTCATATAAATGTAAAGTTTTTTCACGTCAACATCACAGCCTTCTACATCGTGGATCTGTAGTGGACTCTTCGACAACAACGTCATTGACAACTACGTATTCGTCAACACCGAAGGAAGCTGCAGTACACACTCACATAAATAACTCAATCATCATGGATCAAGTGATTCTAGCTACGGCTGTAATTCATGTTCGGGACGCATCTGGCGGATATCGGCTTGGTAGAGCATTGTTGGACTCTTGCTCACAGGTAAACTTTATGACAGATGAATTTTCTCAAAAATTGTTGTTGCCACGCATAGAAAACAATATAGGGATTCACAGTATTGGCAAGTCATCAACCAATATTAAATTTCTAACAAATACCAACATTAAATAGAAAGTATTGGAATATTCCACCAAATATTTCTCTGGCTGATGACCAATTTTATAAATCAAAAAAGGTAGACTTACTTCTCGGTACAGAAACCTTCTTTAGCATCCTTGAGGTTGGTCAAATAAAACTTGGGGAAAATTTGCCGCTTCTGCAGAAAACATTGCAAGGCTGGGTCGTTTCAGGCCGATATAAAACCAATGCAACAAATTTCTCTCTCACAACATATTTAGTTGAATGCTATCAGTACATAGAATCAAACTTGGAACGACTGTGGTTGATCGACGAAGTCTCGACACCAGAAAGAGTGTGGACCCGTGAACAACAGAGTTGCGAACGCCTATATCTCGACACAGTTTCTCGCAATGATAGTGGCAGTATAGTCGCAAAACTGCCATTCAAAGACGATCCCAAATGCTTAGGCGATTCACGCACAACAGCATTGCGTAGATTCAGCTCATTGGAACGGCGGTTGTCACAGACCCCAGACTTGAAAACGCAGTACGTCGCCTTTATGGACGAATATGAACGCCTAGGACATATGAGTATAGTACATAACCCCAATCTTCATGAACCTAATTTTTATATTCCACATCACTGTGTATTAAAACTAAACAGTACAACAAAGAAATTGAGGGTAGTTTTTGATGCATCGTGTCGAACAACAACTCAAAGGTCACTTAATTACATACAAATGGTAGGACCTACTATCCAAAATGATATTGTAACTTTACTTCTTAGATTTCGCTTATATCGCTTCGCACTAACTGCAGACATCGTTAAAATGTACAGGCAAATACTTGTGCATCCAGAACATCGTAAATTCCAATACATTTTATGGAGAAGCTCACCGCATCAGGATATTCAAATATATCAGCTTAATACGGTAACTTATGGCATGGCAGCTGCACCATATCTCGCTGTAAGAAGTTTGCATTATCTTGCTGAACAACACGCAACCCAATTCGAAGTTGGGGCTGCCATCATCAAATCATCATTTTATGTCGATGATTTGCTGTGCGGCGCCAACACACTTTCGGAGTTAAAACAAATAAAAATGGAGGTTACAAGTATTTTAAAATTAGGCGGACTCGAATTGGCAAAATGGAATTCGAACCATCAACATCTCACAAATGATAATTCGACAAAGAATTTGAATATCGACTCATCTATCACTAGCACACTTAGCTTGAGGTGGAATCAAACTAATGATTCATTTCTATTTGCCTTTGAACCCAGACTAATCCCCAATGGGCGGATAACGAAAAGATCTATTATCTCTATCGCTTTGTCGCTGTTTGACCCACTCGGACTCTTGGCGACCAATACAATCACTGCAAAAATTCTCCTACAGGAACTGTGGCTGCTAAAACTGAACTGGGATGAATCAGTCCCACAAAATATTCAATCTGCTTGGATTAAATTCGTTGCTAGTTTATCGCAGATTTCGTTAATTAAAGTACCACGCTATTGTTTAACAATAGACTTTACATCATATCAGCTTCATGGTTTCTGTGATTCATCGATTCGAGCTTATGGGTGCGGAATCTACGTTCATAGTATAGATACTTCTGGAATTGTTCGCGTAAATCTACTTACGGCAAAGTCGAGAGTCGCACCCATATAGAAGCAATAACTACTGAAACTGGAGTTATGCGGCGCACTTTTACTAGCTAAACTTTTAGCAAAAACAAAACTCCTTTTTTTTAACCACAACCTTGATGTTTATCTTTCGACAGATTGTACTCCACTGGTTGAACCAGCATTCAGCTACGCTTTCAACATTCGTTGGCAATAGAGTGTCGGAGATTCAGGATCTGACTACCAGGGCCCATTGGAGACACATTCCAACAAAACGTAATCCAGCTGACATCGTCTCTCGAGGAAGTACAGCTGAAGAATTGGCGAATTCTATTTGGTACACTGGACCCTCGTTCCTATCTGACGATGAAGAGAAGTGGCCTAAGCAAAAGAATGAAGTAATCGACATGGGGATAGTAAATTTAGAAAAGAGGAAGTCAGTTTTTAAGGTAAATGTTGAAACCAACTATATTCTAGAAATCATCGACAATTGCAGTTCCTACACTCACTGTATACGTCTTGTGGCTTGGCTTTTCCGTTTTTACAATGTTATACGAAAACATAGCAAGAATAATTCAATACAACCAATCTCTTCGGAGGAATTGCACCATGCATTGCTTTGCATCGTTTGGAATGTTCAACAAAAATATTTTGCTGGAGAAATCCGTTCGCTACAGACAGAGTCATCGACAAATGGCAATCTGCGATACCTTAACCCTTTTTTGGACACCAAGGAAGGATTCGAGTTGCTGAAAGTGGGCGGACGACTGGAGTTGGCAGATCTACCAGAAAGCCGGAAATATCCAATCCTGCTTCCTAGCAAATGCAATTTCGTCTAGCGTTACGTTCGGCATTTACACATTAAGAATAACCACGCTGGACCTAAAGCGCTGGTAGGTTTGATTCGTCTTCAGTTCTGGATTGTGAATGCGCGCGACGTGGCGCGGAAAATCGTTCGATCATGCATTCACTGCGTTCGGTACAAGCCAAAACTTCTATAACAGATGATGGGAAATTTGCCAGTTGAGCGTTTAACCCCAGCGCGTCCATTTGCCCGCTGTGGTGTAGATTTTTGTGGTCCTGTCAACATATACCTTCGCATTAGGGGCAAAACGCCATACAAGGCCTATGTTGCTATTTCTGTTTGCCTCACTACCAAGGCAGTACACATCAAGGTGGTCTCAGACCTAACAACGGATGCATTTCTCGCGTCACTAAAGCGAATGATTGGACGCAGAGGTCTTTCCACAGATATATTTTGTGATAATGCAACGAATTTCGTAGGCGCTTGTGGAAAGCTTGCCGAGTTAAAGGCATTTATGTTTAATAAACAAAACCAAAATGTCATAACCACTTATTGTACTAATGAATTCATAAACTTTAATTTTATTCCTCCCAGGGCACCTCAATTTGGCGTAATTTGGAATGCCGCTGTGAAATCTGCTAAGGGTCATTTAAATCGCAGCTTGATGAACGTCAGACTTACATACGAAGAATTGTCGAAAGTTTTAATTGAAATTGAAGCCGTGCTTAACTCGCGCCCTATTGCACCACTGTCATCGGATACCAATGACTACGAAGCGTTAACTCCTGGTCACTTCAACAGTGGAAGCGCTTTGAAGGGTTTACCAGAGCGAACAATGCGAAACGATCTGAGTCATGTGGAGAAATGGAACCAAATTACTGCCATAAAGCAACATTTTTGGAATCGCTGGTCAAATGAGTATCTGAACGAACTTCAAATGCGTACAAGATGGACCAGTGAATACTGTAATATTGCTAAAGATGCGATGGTTATCGTTCAAGAGGACAACCTTCCACCGCAACGATGGCAACTAGGAATAATTTTAAATGCCATACCAGGGAAGGATGCACGCGTGCGAGTAGTTGACATATGAACATCACGAGGAATCATTCGACGTCCAATACACAAAATTACCATATTACCTGCTTGAAAGTTCTTTGAACGGGCCCGGGATGTTTGGTCATGGATTTGGATGTTGGTCATAAATTAGGGCACCTCATACACATACAAAAGTTTCAGAATCCCTGCATTTCTGCAGACATTGAATCACTATCATGCATTTCTTCAATCCAGCATATTCCCGCAGCTTGGCACTGAGCTCAGATGCACTTTGATGACAATAGCCTAACAGCACAATTATTTTGCCATATGTAATTATGTATGTACATACCTATATAGCTAATCAAATATTTTCACCTACGATTTATGCAAACCTTCGTTAGTTGAGCACCATCACACGTACATAGGTGTAAGCATGTACCAATCACATAGTTCCTAAGAATTAAATATACATACATACATAACTACATAACATCTCCATATCAGCAGAGGCTGACAATTTTTAGCTTACTGTAATTTTGATGCATTGAAATAAATTAGTCTACTTGTTGACCATAAAATTGGAAACATCACGTTCTTTATTTGCACAGCCCGCATAAATTAGTTTATTAAAATTAGGAAAAGCCCCAATCAAACAACTTCTCGTATGCGCGTGTATATGTGAGTAATACTTCCACCGATGATTGCATACTTTTGTGAGTATCTCAGATATATGCATGTGTTTGTGCGTATCTCTCCGCTGCTTGTATGGACATATGCGTAGACATAATGATTGATTTGTTTATGTGCATACAAGTCACTGCTTAGTACCGGCTTAGAGATGATAGTATCCCTTAGTGTTGCTAATATTTGTCACACTGTCCTCCATCTAAGTCTGATCGTCCCGATTAGACAAATCCCTCGATCTAACCGCTGCTAGCATCTCCAAATAAACCACCCTTCTATTTCGTGGTTTCCCAATTGTTTGTATGCGGCAGATGGCATCACTGATCTTCTTCACAACTTTGTACGGGTCTTCCCAAATGCACCAAAATTTGGATGGAACACCTTTCCGCCGGTGAGGGTTGTATAGCAGTACCAAATCTCCCTCCCGGAAGTCTTCCGAATTATTGTTCTTGTCGTAACTGTGTTTCATCCTAGTACTCATTATCCTGAATCGTTCCCTCACATTCTCTTGTTTGGCTATGATCTACTGCGTAGAGCTTGCGCTTGACGGATTGGCTTCGCATAACCAGTATCGTTTCCACGTTTCACAACAGTAGTGCGCACTGGCTTGAAAGTACCCTCGCATTCTTTCTGGGAAATTCTTTCCTTCGTTTTTGTGCGTCCATTTGGTTTTGTTAATGCCAGTGTTTATCTGGCAGGTACTTTTGATTTCGCTTTATTTGGCCCATTCGATCCATCAACCTTTACCAGATCTACTACCTTGGTTTTTGGTGGTCTTCGTCGAATCGCCTCCACCAGCACTCGCTTATTGCTG
Organism: Eurosta solidaginis; assembly: GCF_040869045.1. Classification (NCBI taxonomy): domain Eukaryota; kingdom Metazoa; phylum Arthropoda; class Insecta; order Diptera; family Tephritidae; genus Eurosta; species Eurosta solidaginis. The sequence continues at coordinate 145,081,645 of NC_090324.1, read as the reverse complement.
AACCCTTTCTCAAAACTGAAGTTGAGTGGTACACCCTGGTTCTTATAACGCATATTCCTTCTTTGCATGTCGATTTTGATGTCATGGTCAACTAAGAAGTCCACTCCCAATATTACTTCATCAACGATCTCCGCCACAACGAATTTGTGTAGAACCGTGACCTTCCCAATTAAGACTTTACATATCACTTCTTCTTGGACTTGGTTATACTCGCCAGTGACCGAACGCAATCTTGCTCCAGGTAACTGTTTTACTCTCCTTGTTAAAGCCTGCATTATCATCGCTAAACCTCACCTGGAGAGGTCGCTGGTGGAAACTCGCTGCAAGCACTCGTAGCGTTTCTTTTCCTTTTTTTGGACTTTGCTCTACGAAAAACGGTTCCATTAAATGGCATCAGTTCCTTAGGGTCTATAAAAGGGACGAACAGCTATAGACTCGCCCTTATTCTTTTACCAGCGACCACCAGGTGAGTGTTTTACCATACCTTTTATTTTGTCATTACTTTGTGATTTACCTAAATTTTGAATAAAGGCCTGTGCGACAGGCTAGCATATATATATACACCAGCATTTATACATCCTAACAGAAGGGTGTTTTTATACTCAGTTGAGCAGAGCTCACAGAGTGTATTAAGTTTGATTGGATAACGGTTCGTTGTACATATATAAAGGAATCGAGATAGATATAGACTTCCATATATCAAAATAATCAGGATCGAAAAAAAATTTGATTGAGCAATGTCCGTCCGTCCGTCCGTTAACACGATAACTTGAGTAAATTTTGAGGCATCTTGATGAAATTTGGTATGTAGGTTCCTGAGCACCCATCTCAGATCGCTATTTAAAATGAACGATATCGGACTATAACCACGCCCACTTTTTCGATATCGAAAATTTCGAAAAACCGAAAAATTGCGATAATTCATTACAAAAGAGAGATAAAGCGATGAAACTTGGTAGATGAGTTGAACTTATGACGCAGAATAGAAAATTAGTAAAATTTTGGACAATGGGTGTGGCACCGCCCACTTTTAAAAGAAGGTAATTTAAAACTTTTGCAAGCTGTAATTTGGCAGTCGTTGAAGATATCATGATGAAATTTGGCAGGAACGTTACTCCTATTACTATATGTACGCTTAATAAAAATTAGCATAATCGGAGAAGGACCACGCCCACTTTAAAAAAAAAAAATTTTTAAGTAAAATTTTAACAAAAAATTTAATATCTTTACAGTATATAAGTAAATTATGTCAACATTCAACTCCAGTAATGATATAGTGCAACAAAATACAAAAATAAAAGAAAATTTCAAAATGGGCGTGGCTCCGCCCTTTTTCTTTTAATTTGTCTAGGATACTTTTAACGCCATAAGTCGAACAAAAATTAATCAATCCCTTTGAAATTTGATAGGGGCATAGATTTTATGACGTTAACTCTTTTCTGTGAAATCGGGCGAAATCGGCTGATGCCACGCCCAGTTTTTATACACAGTCGTCCGTCTGTCCTTCCGCATGGCCGTTAACACGATAACTCGAGCAAAAATCGACATATGTTTAATGAACTTAGTTCACGTGCTTACTTGAACTCACTTTATCTTGGTATGAAAAATGAAAGAAATCCGATTATGACCACGCCCACTTTTACGATATCGAAAATTACGAAAAATGAAAAAAAATGCCACAATTCTATATCAAATACGAAAAAAGGGATGAAACATTGTAAGGTAATTGGATTGTTTTATTGAAGCGAAATATAACTTTAGAAAAACTTTATAAAATGGTTGTGACACCTACCATATTAAGTAGAAGAAAATGAAAAAGTTCTGCAGGGCGAAATAAAAAACCCTTAAAATCTTGGCAGGTATTACATATATAAATAAATTAGCGGTATCCAACAGATGATGTTCTGGGTCACCCTGGTCCACATATTGGTCGATATCTGAACGCCTTCACATATACAACTACCACCACTCCCTTTTAAAACTCTCATTAATACCTTTAATTTGATACCCATATCGTACAAACTCATTCTAGAGTCACCCCTGGTCCACCTTTATGGCGATATATCGAAAAGGCGTCCACCTATAGAACTAAGGCCCACTCCCTTTAGCTATGGTATTTATGCGGTACGACTCACCTGTTGTATAGGTACTCCTGCTGTGAATGTGATGGGACGGGCACTGATATTTGTGGCAAGCTCCTGTAGAACTAATACAATAGCCAATTCTCAACCCAGGTAATATGAGTGTGTACGCCAAAGATTAGAGGTCGTCCAAACAGATTGATGAAGCTCTTACCCCAGTACTAAATGCAGTATACTAAATGTGAAAAACGCTTCACTAATGATACCGGCAAAAATGCTTTAAAGCCGGGAATGTAATGGCGAAATATGTAGGTATAAACGAAACTCTAACTTAATAAGTCGCCGCTAAACACTGAATAATAATCCACTTATCTAACCTTGTTAAGTCCTGGCTTGAATGTTTATCTTGCGTATTTAATCTGCTTTCTTTTTCAAGGTTTGTTACTTCCATGTGATGTATTTGGGTTGTTTGGTGGTTTAGTCACATTTGTTGTGTGATATTCAACAAAACATTGTTATGACAGTGAGATATTAATGCATACACACTTGCACATACCTATTTATTGGTTTGGTTGAAAAAGCTCTAATCTCTTGTACAAGGAAATAACACCAGAATTATTATAAAAATGCAAATAAAAAATGCCAATGAAAAATGTATAAAAACTTGCAAATTCGCACGACAGTAAAAATATGATTATCAAATGGTGGTGATTTTTTGACAGGTTGACGATCATGCCATATCGCCATCCTGCACTTGCGGCGAATTGAACTTGGTGGATTTTCGCGGTGGAGGCTGCCTCACGTCCATGAGGAGACCCAATGGGGAATTTAAGGGTAAATACAATTCATTAATTTTGTGGTTAATTCAATATAATACAATTCCATATAATAAAATACAGTACAATATACGGAATATATATAAATTCATGGATATACGTATTTACAAGAGGGAGATGGGACGGATGGCAGCCTACGCCGCGTAAACATCCTGGCCCGCCTAGGCGTACTAAGCGCCTAACGTGTGCTGCAGCTCGGTCAGAGCCCGAACTGCTTCTTGAATTAATATTTTTCCAACTTTATGTTTGTAAGTTGACGTGCGCAATCCGGTGGCGGTGCATCGTATAGTGCGATCTCCAACGCTGGGTCGCGGGGTAGAAATGCGCGGTTGGCGCGCGACCATTAGCCGTACTAGTCTGCTGTGGACGTCGGCGATGGGGATGCGTAGCGACGCGGCGGCGTGGTTGTGGAAGGGATTCCTCTACGGGTGGTGCTTGGCGGCCTCCGGTGTCGCGGTGTAGCAGAGTGTGGTGGAAGCCCCCACAGTCCCGGCATCGTTCGTTTGAGTTGCAGTCGTGGGTGCGATGCGATAATGCTAAGCAATTTGCACAGAATTGGTGTGCCTTTACGATGGTCATACGTTGGTGAGCTGGCGTTGCCTTGAAAAGAGGACACACCGACAGAGCGTGATGTTGTAGGCATAGCCGGCACTTTCGGTAATCGGCCACCGCGGGTTTGATGCGTCGTGACGGGGCTCCGGGCACTATGACTCGCGATTGCAGCGAACGGCGTGGTGCGGGCACAGGAGAGCGCTGACGATCCATCTGAGGAAGATAGGATAGAATTACGTTTTAGTCACTCGTGAGGTTGGGAGTGAGTGTTGGTAGGGGTTAAGATTGTTTCTGTTGATTTTACGATAGCACAGGGAGTTGGACTGTATTATGTTCTGGGGATGCTACTGAGCCTTGTGGGCCTGAGTCAGGCTCAGACGGCGGTAGAAAGCACAATTTTGTGATGGGCCTGGTAAGTACGCCATTCTGGGTGCGTACGTCGACTACTCGGATATGGCCGTCTCTTCCTAGATGGGTGTCTTCCACGCGTCCTAGGCGCCATTTGGTAGGGGGTAGGTTGTCTTCTTTGATGACGACTAGATCGCCGATTTTAGGGGGAGGTTGAGCGGTTTGCCATCGATAACGCTTATGTAACTCCATGAGATAGTCATTCTTCCAGCGTTTGCTGAATTGGTGATGTAAAACTTTCAACCGTTCCCAACGGTTGATCATAGAGAGGTGTTCATAGTTCGGCTCAGGGATGGCGAGAAGGGGTGCGCCTCGGAGAAAGTGGCCAGGTGTGAGGGCGGTGAGATCCGCTGGGTCCTGGGAAAGCGGGGAGATAGGGCGAGAAATGAGAACGGCCTCGATACGAATTAATAGAGTCGAGAATTCTTCAAAGGTGAAGCTGTGTGTTCCGGCAACCTTTTTAAAATGGGTTTTAAAGCTTTTGACGGCAGATTCCCATAATCCGCCCATGTGGGGTGCGCCGGGGGGTATAAATTGCCAATCGATGCCTTGTGGCGCATACTTTTGGACAATATCTGTCGAGACTTCGTTGGGGAAGGTGACGAATTCTACTTCGGTAGCTCGCTTAGCACCAATGAGTGCCGTTGTCGCTCATCATTTGTTTCGGGTACCCTCGACGCCCTACAAACCTGGCGAAGGCAGCGAGGAAAGCCTTACTGGTGAGATCCGAACACAATTCCAAATGGATGGTGGTGAAGCAAACGAACACGGCCACATAGCCTTTTACGAGTGTTGGAGATCGGAGCATCGAAGCTTTTATTTGGAACGGGCCGGCGAAGTCTACGCCAGTAGCAGTGAAGGGGGGCGCGAAAGTGCATCGTTCGGGGGGGTAAAGCTGCCATTATTTGGGATTGCGTTTGTCGCTTATGGATGGTGCAGACTTTACATTGGAAAATACATTTTTTCAGCTTAGGTTTGAGTCGGGGGGTATAGAATTCCTGCCTCATAGCTTGTTGCAGGAGGCGGACTTCCGCATGGAGGAAGCTCTCGTGCAGGAACCTTATATAAAGGGTAGTAAATCTAGCCTGTTCGGGGAGAATGATGGGATGACACTCATTGTAGGTCATGTCGGCGTTTACTAATCTTCCGTTGGCACGGAGAATCCCGTTTGTATACAGGAAGGGGTGAAGTGCCAGTAGAGGACTTCGCTTTCCGATTGGTTTTGAATTTTCGAGAGAGGCTCTTTCGGAAGCGAAGAATTTCGACTGAGTCAAGCTCAGCAGACGGATTTTCGCGCGCATGACGTCGGCGTAAGAGAGGGCGGGATCGTTAGGGATACGATTGCCTCCTACAGAATTTCTAAGCCGAGTTACAAATTTTAACACGTACGCTGTTACGCGAAGGGCGCGGGGATAGGAGGAGAACCGTTCCAAGAAGTCTTCTGACTCTTCCGCTGCATGCAGTGATTCGACTCGGCGAAGTTCGGGGGGTACAATATTTCTGACCGTTGGTGTTGGCCAGTCCTCGGGGGGTCGGGAAAGCCACTCTGGGCCATTCCACCATAGCGATGAGTTAGCTAGCTCGAGTGGGGTGCATCCTATGGTGTCCATATCTGCGGGATTATCCTTGCTGCATACATGTCGCCAAGTGGCATTGCCGATGAGGTCGATGATCTGCGCAGTTCGATTGGAGACATCGGTTTTCCAGGAATGAGGTGGTTTCTCAAGCCAGGCTAAAACGATTTCGGAGTCAGACCACATGGTTAACTTTCGCTGATTGAGGCCGAGATGGGATTGGACAACTGCGACTAACTTGGCTAATAAGACCGCGCCGCATAACTCTAGTCGTGGCAAACTTATGGTTTTTAGGGGGGCCACTTTCCCTTTAGAGACTAAAATGTGAGAGAAGACTTGAGTTCCTGCGGTGGTTCTTACGTAAAGTGTCGCGCAATAAGCCTTTTCCGAGGCGTCGCAGAAGCCATGGAGCTCAACTGGTTTATCGGGGTGGTAGTTTATCCAGCGTGGTATTTGAATATCCGAGATCGTTGGGAGATTTTCGGCGAACTGCGCCCACTTGATGAGACGGAGGGGTTTCACTGACTCATCCCAGTCAGTCCCATCTAGCCATAGCTCTTGCATCAAGATTTTTGCTTGGATCATAATTGGCGTTAGCCACCCTGCGGGATCGAAAAGTTTTGCTATGGAGAGAATTTGTCGCTTCGTGGCTGCAGTGGATGCCGGATTTGTGTCGACGGTATACGAGAAGGTGTCCGTTAGGGCGTTCCACTTGATGCCCAGGGTCCTGGCGGTGCTAGTCTTTTCGAATTCGAGAAAGTTTGTTTCCGGCAGATCAGTTTTCGATATTTTTTGGAGGATGTTGGGATGGTTTGCCGTGATCTTTATTAGGGGAAAGCCGGCTGAATTGAGAGCGTCTATAGTCTCTGTTAGGGATTGCTAGGCTGATTGGAGATCATGACTGCCAGATAAAATATCGTCAACATACGTCTCGGATTTTAGTATTGGGGCTGCGCGTGGAAGGGAATCGGCTATGTCTTTCGCCAGCTCGTGTAGAGTGCGAATAGCCAGAAAGGCGCGCAGTTAACCCCGAAGGTGACCGTTTTCAATTTATAGTCCTTTATTGGACTGTGTTCGGGGGTTCGGAATATTATCCGTTGGTAGTCTCGGTCATCGGGGTGCAAGAGAATTTGGCGGTACATTTTCTCGACGTCGCCATTAAACACATATTTATATGTTCGCCATTTCAGCAACATAAGTCGGAGATCGGGTTGGAGGGTTGGTCCGGTACATAAAACATCGTTGAGGGAGTGACCGGAACCCGACTTTTTAGAGGCGTTAAACACAACTCTGACTTTTGTGGTCTTCTTGTCTGGCCTTACGACTGCATGGTGAGGGAGATAGAATGAACAGTATTTACCCAGGGATTCTATTTCATTGGGACTGCATTCTTCCATGTGGCCTAGGGACTGATATTCTTCGAGTAGCTGGTCGTATTGCTGCTTGAGATCGCCCTTTTTTGAGAAGGAACGTTCCATGCCGTGGAACTGTCGTAGGGCTGCAGTACGGGATTGACCTAGGTTGATATCGTTCGGGAATGTTGATTTAAAGGGGAGACGAACCATATATCGACCGTCATCCATGCGACTGGTTGTGCTTTGATAAAAGTCTTCGCACATTTTATCTTCTGGGGTTTCCACTCGCACTCTGGGTATTTCTTCGATTTCCCAGAATTGTCTTAGCTGTTCATTCAGCTGGACATTCGTCACTTCCCACGCTTGAGAGGAGTGTGATCCGACCTTTTCGGGGGTTTGGCCACTTATTATGCAGCCAAATATCGTGTTTTGTGCTAGCAGTGTGGGCGAGACCTTTTCTATGCCATTTAGCATGATTTGAGGGATGAGATCACTGCCTAACACCAGATCGATTTGGGATGGATTCTGAGAATTCTGGTCTGCTAGCTTGAGGTGTGACCATTTACGTATTTGGCCGTTATTTAGCGTGAGTGTTTGGAGTTGCCTAGTGAGCCGAGGTAGCACGATTGCCTGGGCCTTTATTTTTACCTTGTGGTCATTTGAGACTAGGGTCAGTGAGCATAGCTTGTTGGTGGTTTGTACTACTCCGCCTCCCATTCCCGATATTTCAAATAGGGAGTGGGTATATGGGAGGCCTAGCTTCATTTGAGCTTTCGACGAGATGAAGCTACGCTCTGACCCTTGATCCACTATGGCTCTGAGCCTGAAGCAGTCCCCTCGGTGTTCTATGGACACTATCGCTGTGGGGAGAATGATCTTGCTATCATTTTCTGCATGCAAAGATTGGATGCGGGCAGCGTTTGAGGTGGTTGGAAGTTCCTCGTTGGAATCTAGGTTGGTAACGTCCTGACTAGTTGCTACTTGGGCTGCCGCTCTTCGAGGGCCATTGGTTTGGTGTGATAGTCCGGTATCGTGGAGGGTGGAGTTGTGGCGACCTTGGCAGTAGAGACACGTTCTTGTGCTTGTGCAATCTTTTAAGAGGTGGGTTTGGGACAGGCAGTTTTCGCATAGATAGCTTTCTCTCACGATTTTTTTCCGTTCAGGGATTGCCAGCTTTTTGTAATGCAAGCAGCTTTGTAGCGTGTGGGAGTTCTGCTTGCACTTTCTGCAGGCGTATACTTTTTGATGCTCGGCCACATGAGCATTTGTACGAGTTTGAGAGTAGTTGTTGTTCTGCGGGGGGTTGCGGCTTTGGTTAGGGGTTTGAGCCTTCCTGAACTGGGGATTGTTTTGACTTGAGGGAGGCTTTGAGAAATTGGTGGAGGGTGGATTATATGGGGGTTTGGCTGGTCGCCATGGATCCACCCTTTCCACTATCTCGTAGCGAGTAGTCAGAAACTGATCCATTTGGGACAAGTTCGGTAGGTCTCGTCTGGAGCTTAAAGATTGCTCCCAAAGCGCAACTGTATTTTCCGGCAGTTTTGAGGTTACCAGATATATTAATATGGGGTCCCAATTGTCTGTCAAGACTTGTTGGGTTGCTAATATCTGGAGACAGTTATTAACGGACGATTGCCATCGCTGAATGTCTTCGCTGTTTTCAGTCGGAATGGGCTTGAGGTTCATTAGGACTTTTATTTGATTGTCGACCAGGACTCTTTTATTTTCGTATCGGGATTTCAGAACTTCCCAAGCCAGAGCAAAGTTGTCATCGCTAAATGGGAATTGCTTTACTATCTGGCCGGCTTTTCCTTGGGTTTTGTACCTGAGGTGGTACAGTTTTTGGGCGCTCGAGAGTTTGGAGTGGTTGATATAGACCGCCGTGAACATGTCACGGAAGGAAGGCCATTGGTCATAACTCCCGTAAAAGACTTCGGTGTCACAGGCGGGTACTTTGAGGTGCATCCCGGAATTTTATTGGGGAGTGGTAGTTGTAGCGGGGACGGGATTACTTAGTACCCTTAGCTGGAGCTGATCGCCTATTCTTGCCTTTGTGTCTTCATACGCTATAAGGCAGGCGCGGTATTTATTGAAGGCTGAGGCCTTATAGTCGTCGGGAAGTTCGTTGTCATCTGACTCTACGACGGCGTTATATGCGCTTTGTACCCGTTCCCAGAACACATCGATATTTTTATCTTTTATTTTTAGGGATGCCTCGGTGTTATCTTGGATGTCGGTTGTGCCGAACCGAGCGCAGTAATCCGAAAAGAGATCCGTTTCGGATATAAATTTATTTTCGACCACGCTAGCCATTCTGAAGAGGGACTTGCTTAATTTCACTTTAGCTATTTTGAGAATTTTGGAGATTGTGTTTATTTATACGGGAGAACCAAAGGGAGCAGTTTTCCTATTGGTCGCGAGTGTAGTAGGCTAGGACCAGTTAGACTAGATTGGGAGTAGTCTGAGGCCAGTTGGGATGACTTTACTGCTGGGTAATTTAAACTATGAGAATGTGGCCGAATTTGCTGCTGGGTATCCCGAGTAATACTGATGTGGAGATATGTATTTATATTATACCGCAAGGGACACAAGTTAACTTTGTAAAAGTATGTATGTAGGGGGTGAAAATATATACTTTTATGGCGGGAGTGTATTTTTTGGCGGGAAATTTATGTAAATGGCGGGAACATCTATATATGTATATAGCTCTTGGGAATCGCCAAATTTTAATTGGAGATATACTTTAAGGAGTATTATTATTTTTTAAAGGGGCTGGTTCCGTCAAAGGCGACGAAGGACCATTAGCTATGGTATTTATGCGGTACGACTCACCTGTTGTATAGGTACTCCTGCTGCGAATGTGATGGGACGGGCACTGATATTTGTGGCAAGCTCCTGTAGAACTAATACAATAGCCAATTCTCAACCCAGGTAATATGAGTGTGTACGCCAAAGATTAGAGGTCGTCCAAACAGATTGATGAAGCTCTTACCTCAGTACTAAATGCAGTATACTAAATGTGAAAAACGCTTCACTAATGATACCGGCAAAAATGCTTTAAAGCCGGGAATGTAATGGCGAAATATGTAGGTATAAACGAAACTCTCACCTAATAAGTCGCCGCTAAACACTGAATGTTTATCTTGCGTATTTAATCTGCTTTCTTTTCCAAGGTTTGTAACTTCCATGTGATGTATTTGGGATGTTTGGTGGTTTAGTCACATTTGTTGTGTGATATTCAACAAAACATTGTTATAACAGTGAGATATTAATGCATAAACACTTTTGCACTTACTTATTTATTGGTTTGGTTGAAAAAGCTCTAATCTTTTGTACAAGGAAATAACACCAGAATTATTATAAAAATGCAAATAAAAAATGCCAATGAAAAATGTATAAAAACTTGCTTATTCGCACGACAGTAAAAATATGATGATCAAATGGTGGTGATTTTTTGACAGGTTGACGATCATGCCATATCGCCATCCTGCATTTGCGGCGAATTGAACTTGGTGGATTTTCGCGGTGGAGGCTGCCACACGTCCATGAGAAGACCCAATAGGAAATTTAAGGGTAAATACAATTCATTAATTTTGTGGTTAATCCAATATAATACAATTCCATATAATAAAATACAGTACAAGATACGGAATATATATAAATTCATGGATATACGTATGTATAAGAGGGAGGTGGGACGGATGGCAGCCTACGCCGCGTAAACACACGTTTAAAATACTCATTAACTCCTTTCGTTTGACACCCATATCGTACAAACATATTCTAAAGTCACCCCTGGTCCACCTTTATGGCGATATCTCTAAAAGGCGAACACCTATAGAACGAAGGACCACTCCCTTTTAAAAATACTCATTAACACCTTTCATTTGATACCCATATCGCACTAACAAAGTCTAGAGTCACCCCTGGTCCACCTTTATTGCGATACCTCGAAAAGGCGTCCACCTATAGAACTAAGGCCCACTGCCTTTTAAAATACTCACTAACTCCTTTCGTTTGATACCCATATTGCACAAACGAATTTTAGAGTCACCCCTGGCCCACCTTTATGGCGATATCTCGAAACGGCGTCCACCTATGGAACTAAGGATTACTCCCTTTTAGAATACTCATTAACACCTTTCTTTTGATACCCATATTGTACAAACAAATTCTAGAGTCACCCCTGGTCCACCTTTATGGCGATATTTCGAAAATGCGACCACCTATACAACAACCACCACTCCCTTTTAAAATACTCATTAACTCATTTCGTTTGATACCCATATTGCACAAACGAATTCTAGAGTCACCCCTGGCCCACCTTTATGGCGATATCTCGAAACGGCGTCCACCTATGGAACTAAGGATTACTCCCTTTTAAAATACTCATTAACACCTTTCATTTGATACCCATATCGTACAAACATATTCTAAAGTCACCCCTGGTCCACCTTTGTGGCGATATCTCGAAAAGGCGAACACCTATAGAACGAAAGCCCACTCCCTTTTAAAAATGCTCATTAACACCTTTCATTTGATACCCATATCGTACTAACAAAGTCTAGAGTCACCCCTGGTCACACCTTTATTGCGATACGTCGAAAAGGCGTCCACCTATAGAACTAAGGCCCACTCCCTTTTAAAATACTCATTAACTCCTTTCGTTTGATACCCATATTGCACAAACGAATTCTAGAGTCACCCCTGGCGCACCTTTATGGCGATATCTCGAAACGGCGTCCACCTATGGAACTAAGGATAACTCCCGTTTAAAATACTCATTAACACCTTTCTTTTGATACCCATATTGTACAAACAAATTCTAGAGTCACACCTGGTCCACCTTTATGGCGATATTTCGAAAATGCGACCACCTATACAACAACCACCACTCCCTTTTAAAACCCTCATTAATACCTTTAATTTGATACCCATATCGTAAAAACACATTCTAGAGTCACCCCTGGTCCACCTTTATGGCGATATTTCGAAACGGCGTCCACCTATAGAACTAAGGCCCACTCCCTTTTAAAATACTCATTAACACCTTTCGTTTGATACCCATATTGAACAAACAAATTCTAGGGTCACCCCTGGTCCACCTTTATGGCGATATCTCGAAACGGCGTCCACCTATGGAACTAAGGATTACTCCCTTTTAAAATACTCATTAACACTTTTCATTTGATACCCCTATCGTACAAACACATTCTAGAGTCAACCCTGGTCCACCTTTATGGCGATATTTCGAAACGGCATCCACCTATAGAACTAAGGCCCACTCCCCTTTAAAATACTCATTAACACCATTCGTTTGATGCCCATATTGTACAAACAAATTCTAGGGCCACCCCTGTTCCACCTTTGTGGCGATATCTCGAAAAGGCGACCAACTATACAACAACCACCACTCCCTTTTAAAACCCTCATTAATACCTTTAATTTGATACCCCTATCGTACAAACACATTCTAGAGTCAACCCTGGTCCACCTTTATGGCGATATTTCGAAACGGCATCCACCTATAGAACTAAGGCCCACTCCCTTTTAAAATACTCATAAACACCTTTCTTTTGATACCCATATTGAACAAACAAATTCTAGGGTCACCCCTGGTCCACCTTTATGGCGATATCTCGAAACGGCGTCCACCTATGGAACTAAGGATAACTCCCTTTTAAAATACTCATTAACACCTTTAATTTGATACCCATATCGTACAAACGCATTCTAGAGTCAACCCTGATCCACCTATATAGCTATATTCCTAAATGGCGTCCACCTATAGAACTATGGCCCACTCCCTCATAAAATACTCTTTAATGCCTTTCGTTTGATACACATGTCATACAAACACATTCCAGGGTTTCCCTCGGTTCATTTTCCTACATGGTTATTTTCCCTTATGTTGTCACCATAGCTCTCAACTGAGTATGTAATGTTCGGTTACACCCGAACTTAACCTTCCTTACTTGTTCTATTTGTTGTTGGACAGCTAGGTATAGCTGGTAAGTTTTTCTTTTATCGCGAGTTTCAAGAACCGGCTCCCCATAGGTTCCCCGTTTCGGGAATTCACGAGGAATTCCGGCTTCATTTGTCCCCGCTCGGACATGGTCCTTCGAGCCGGATCTTGAAACATTTTTCATTTTTTGGTAATAAAACCAGCCGCCATTAGTTTTTTTTTTTGCCTTTACGCGTCCAACAACAAAATTCATATTTTTGTCTTTTCCAACAATGTTGCCTTTTTAAGACCTGCCCACCAACAATTGCCTAGTCCCATTGGAATTCAATCAAACACACCATAGCAAAATCCATTGTGAATAGGCAGTGTAAGTAAGAAGCTGCTTGTTTACATTTTGTTCTTGACACCAGTAGTTAGCCATTGCAAAAAAAAATTTCGGTAAGTTGGCAGGAAAAAATCCAATAAGATCTTGGTGGCAGTATAAATTTGGTGGCCGCTAAATATCCAGAATCCATCCAGGCCGCCAGAAGGAAAAGAAGCACCCAGAGCAGCAACAAGGTTTTGAAGGCCACAAGGACAGCAACCAAAGGAAGGTAACATTTTATTTGGAATAGGGTAACTTTTTATACCTTTACATGTACATATGTTAAAAAACTAAAGTAACACCCATACTTTCTTGTGAGTTTGTATCCTATTTACACATTTCCGTCCACGCCATATCGCAAGTGTGAAAAGTCTAGAGAAGCGCAACAACTAGTTGAGCGTTGACCTGTTTGCGCTCCGCTTCCTCAAAATAGTATGGCCGGGACCACTATAAGAATATCGGTGCCATAAGGCTGTTAAGCGAACAGTCCCCACCGGCGGCCAGTAAATAATACACCTTAGAAGTGAAAGTGGTTAAAAGTCCCTGAGTAGCAGGGCAGTGCAGTGAAAGGTAACGTGAGAAAAGCCCCTTAGAAGAGGGCAAGCTCCCAATACTCAAATAAAGTGTTTAAAAATACCTGAATAGCAGGGTAGTGCAGTGAGAAATAGTGAACCAGGTGCCTAAAAAGAAGGTGAATATACCCCACAAAAGCAGAGCAAACTAGGACAGTTATATGTGAGTGCAAATGTCCTTGAAAAGCAGGGCAGTGAAGTGAAAAAGGTGCTTTAAGAAAGGGTGAAATACCCCAGGAAAAAAAAACGCTGAGCATACTAGGCCAGTTGTGTGTGAGTGCAAAAGTCCCTGAAAAGCAGGGCAGTGAAGCTGAAAAAAGGTACCTTAAAAGAGGTTGGAAATACCCCCAAAAAAACGCTGAGCATACTAGGCCAGTTGTGTGTGAGTGCAAAAGTCCCTGAAAAGCAGGGCAGTGAAGCCATAAAGGTGCCTAAAAGGAAGGTGAATATACCACAAAAAAGCAGAGTTTACTAGGCCAGTTGTGTGTGTGTACAAAAGTCCCTGAAACGCAGAGCAGTGACGCGATATAGGTGCCTAAAAATAGGGTGAATATACCCAATATTCGGAGTTTTCAGAAGATAGACGACCTGCCACGGTTCAACAAAACAAGACGGTCAGCCATAAAACGGGTGTATAATCGCAGGAAAACTTTTGGCAGATACAGCCCAGGTAAGTAATTTCTTCTGATCTCACCTACCCACGTCTGTATGTGTAGATATCGGCCCATACGACCGGCCCACCATTTTGAAATCGGTTCAGCAGACCAGCACCACTTTAAAGGCTCACACATAGGGCCCACCCAATTGGAAAGCTAGTTTGTAGCGCAACATTTTCACGCAACAAATCCTAAAAGGCCCGCACGAACGGCCCATCACTTTGGCTTTCACGCAGCAAGTTTTAAAGGCCCACACGAACGGCCCACCGCTTTGGATATCACCCAGCAAGTTTTTAAAGGCCCACACGTACGGCCCAACGAATTGGAAAGATATTCGGTAGCGCAACATTTTCAAGGCCCACACGAGCGGCCCACCGCTTTGGGAATCTACAGGCAGTAAGTCGACCAAACGTTAGGCACTAAGCGGGTGAGTTTTTTTTATTTGGCTATTTTAAACTGTATATTGGTACTTAGTTTTAGTAAGCCCCTTAAGTTGCGGCGAACGCAGTACCCCTCTCTAGCTTTTCACCTCCCTCGGCAGTGCTAAAGGCAACTTTCAACCCCTTACGTACCCACAAGCGGAATATTGATACATAGTTGACCCCTATCTCACCAGTTTGTAAATAGCTATTTATACAAGGTCCCTTGAACAACGCCAACGCCCAGGATTTCTCGCGCGCTTGTGATGCGCTTCTGGAGTCTGAAACTCGGTTCAACGAAGCTTCAGGGGCGCATCACAAGGTGTTTTTCCTTGAAATCCAAAAGGAAGAACTTAGGGCCCTTTGGGAGACAGTGAAGAAGTGTTTTAGCAGCTATTCCCGAGACCTTGCCGACGACGATGACGGGGCCGCGGGCTTCCCAGAGGCAAAGGTTAAGTATCAAAACTGCTACACAGCATATCTGACGTGTGCAGCCCTGATGGGTGAGACCATCCATAACCTCACCCTCATCCGTCAACACTCCTCCACGGTAAATCACCTCTCACACGAGCCTGATTTGACGGTGCGTTCCAGCGTTAAACTTCCACCGTGCGACACCGAAATTTTCTATGGTGACTACACCGCATGGCCATCCTTTCGGGATCTGTTTACGGCCATATACATAAATAATACGCCGCTAAGTGAAGTGGAAAAGTTATACCACCTGAATCACAAAACTCGTGGGGAAGCCAGGGATATTGTGAAGAAAACCCCACTCACGAATGAGGGTTTTGCCATTGCGTGGCAAAACCTTTCCGATAGGTTCGAAAACAAGAGAATCATGATAAATTCTCAGTTGAAAATATTATTTAACCTGCCATCGGTGACAGCAGAGCGGGAGACTGAAATAAAAAATTTACAGCGATCTGTAAATAACTGCACCTCGAAACTACAAATTCATGGCATTGATACCGACAACTGGGATCCAATCTTTATTTATCTGGTATCTAGAAAGCTGCCGGACGCAACACTAGCCTTATGGGAGCAGGGAATTACCAATAAGAGTAAGATTCTGGCGTGGCAGGATCTGGACAATTTCCTGTCGAACAGGTTCCAAACCTTGGAGACAGTGTCGGACACTCAAGGCGTTCGAGTTTCCCGCGGAGCAATCAGTCGGCCCTCCACGTCCACCTACGAAAAAAGGAAGGTATCAGCCAACCACGGTAATGTTTCGCAGGCGGGCTGCAGGCTGTGCCCCAATGTTCCCCATACTCTGAAGTCGTGCCCCAAGTTTTTAGCTATGAAGGTAGAGGAGCGCTGTAGGGTAGTAAGGAAGTACAATTTATGTATGAATTGCCTCGCATTTTCACACGTTGCATGTAATTGTACAAGTACCTTTAATTGCATGAGTTGCCATCAGCGCCATCATCCACTCCTGCATCGCAACCCAAATGAAAACAGGCAAATTCCATCAATTGCCAGTCCCTCCCCCGCAAACTAATACGACTCAACCATCTCAGGACCCAACGACCTCAGGGAATGTAAACGCGTTATACGCGGCGAATTTTAAGAATATTATTTTAGAAACCGCCATGGTACACGTATGTCATAATGGAGTAGCATATGAAGCCTGAACTCTTCTGGATTCGGGTTCAGAAGGGACCTTTATCACGGAGCGCCTCCAGAGGCGCATCAAATTTCCAACACGCGCTGCAAACACCAAGGTAAGCGGCATCAATGCCACGTGCGCTGCAAACGTGCGTAAAGTAGCATTGCTCATTTTAGGATCACCTGTCGACCTCCAGCTCTAAATCGCAAGATGCCTCATTCTCCCCCAACTGACAGGTCGTCTTCCCCAGTTTTCTGTGGACCAAGCCTATCTTGGTGAACTCCCCCCGATGCAGTTGGCCGACGTCAACTATCACAAAAGTCAGCAGGTCGACATTACTCTCGGTGCTGACTTGTACCCCGCGGTAATAAAAGGGTGTGTAAAGAAGGATGTTTTAGGCTCCTTATTAGCTCAAGAAACAGTTTTTGGCTGGATCCTGACTGGCTCAGCCCCGCTCCCCCTCGAAACGAGTCCAGTTAACGTGGTTTTGGGAATTAGAGCAAATTCCGAACAAAAAGTCTGTTACCCCCGAGGAACAATTTTACGAAAACCACTATGTCAGGACAACGATCAGGAATGATGACGGACGGTACATGGTAGCATTACCATTTCGACATGGATTCCCCGACGACATCAACATTGGACACTCGCGAAGCAGCGCAGTGCAACAGTTCATCCGGAATGAAAGCTCTATGTGTAGAAAACCGGAGTTAAAGGACGAGCAACATAGGGTGCTGCGGGAGTACATCACGCTGGGGCATATGAGTCCAGTGAAGCCCGCGGAAGGCAGGAACTCCTCAATTCCCTACTACCTACCTCACCATGCAGTCATCAAACCGGACAGTACCACCACGAAAGTGTGCGTGGTCTTCAACGCTTCAAGTCCCACGTCGAATGGAATTAGTCTGAATGATCTTCTCTACCCTGGACCAGTTCTAAAATCCGATCTTACTGCCCTATTATTAAAATGGCGCTTTTTTAAATATTTGTTCAACGCAGACATCGAGAAGGTGTAGAGGCAGATCCTGTTACATCCCAACGACACCCAATTTTACAGGATAATTGTTCGGGGGTCCCAGAATGATGAGCTGTTAGACAATGAACTCCGCACAGTGAATTTGGAGTACACTGTGCCCCGTACTTAGCTATCAGGACTCTCCTCCAGTTAGCTGACGATATCAGAGTTCGTTTTCCTTTAGCTTCCAGGATATTGAAACAGCATATGTACGTCGAAGGCGTTCTCGCAGGTGCCCATGACCGCGAGACAGCACTACGAGCTCGTGGCGGGCTCACAGAAGCACTCAAGGGAGCTAGGTTCCCCCTTCGGAAATGGACGTCAAACCCGAAAGAGACCTTGGCAGCGTTACCAAAGGAGCACCTGCTGAAAGAGGATTTCCTGGAAATGGATGACCTCAGCGAAGCCAGGATGTTAGGCATACGATGGAATGCGGTACACGATATGTTCCATTTTACATAACGTGAGGTTCTGTCTTATGTTGCCAAATTATTTAACCCCGCAGGCTGGTTACGACCCATAGTAGTAGAAGCCAAAATTCTTGGTGCAAGACATATGGCTTACGAAGATTGATTGGGATGATAGCCTCCCTCCAGACCCCCACCGGCGATGGGAAACTTTCCTCAAAAATTATACCCACATTTCAGAAATTAAAATTCCACGGTGGATTCATTTCACACCGTGGCATGAAATCAAGTTCCACGGGTTTTGCGATGCCTCGGAAAAGGCATATGCAGCTGCCCTGTATGTTGCAGTATACGACCGCACAACAAACAGGACTCCCCATGTAAGTTTACTTGTAGGTAAAACCAAGGTGGCCCCATTTGAAACCGTCTCCTTACCACGGTTGGAATTATGTGGAGCATTGCTTCTGGCCGAACTTATCCACGCTTTGCTCCCCCAATTCGACATATCGCAGCCGACCATCTACAAATGGACGGACTACTCGACCATCGTGCTCTCTTGGATGAAGAAGCCACCGTGCTGCTGGACAACCTTCGTGGCGAATCGGGTCGCAAAAATTGATGAGCTCGTTGGAGTGGAGGGATGGAATCATGTGGAATCTGGCGATAATCCAGCAGACTTGGGTAGTCGCGACGTAACTCCGCATGAGTTGGCGAAGAGCACGCTCTGGTGACAAGGCCGAAGATGGCTGAAGGCGCCCCCATCGGTGTGGCCAAACAAAACAGATGCCTTGCTTATGGAAACGGACCTAGAACAACGAGCTGTCCGAGCTCATACCACCAGCGCTCAAGAACTCTCGGATATTCTGGAGCGATTTTCCAACTTTTCTAGAGCCCTTAGAGTTATCACACGAGTCTTCCAGTTCTATCGCAACACGCAGGCTGTGCATAAGTTAACCCCCCGCAACGGCATCTCAGATATCTCACCAGGTGAAATTAAAATGGTAAAAGCACGGCTTATTCTTTTAACGCAGAAAAGATGCTACGCTGAAGTGTATAGGATGCTAGCTTCAACTGATGCCGTGAGCTCAAAGAGTTCCATCCGCACCCTCAACCCCTTCCTCGATGCGGACAGAATAATGCGCTTGGGAGGAAGATTGGAGCTTTCGACGATACTCTACAACGAACGTTGTCCAATTATTCTCCTATACGACTGCGCATTTTCGCGGCTTGCAGTCAAATTTTCCCATTTGATTTCCCTACACGGGGGAAATCAATTAATGCTACGACTTTTGCGATCAGGATATTGGATCATGAAGCTAAAAAAATTGATAAAAAAAATATAATAAATAATTTAAAAGTTTGTCTCATCTACAGGAAAAGGACACGTGACGGCAGCACTACCGCCAGAACGAACGGAGTTCTCCCGACCCTTCACTAATACCGGAATAGATTTCACTGGTCCGTTCGACACCAAAAATTATACGGGCAGGGCATGCCTATAAAGGAAGGGTTATGTCTGCGTGTTTTTTTGCTTTGCTACGAAAGCAATACACTTAGAGGCAACAAGCGATCTATTGACAGCCACATTTCTAGCTTGTGCGGTTCATATCTCAGCGAGGCTGTCCTGTATCCCACCAGGAGCACCCCACATGGGAGGACTATGGGAAGCAGGGGTGAAGAATTTCAAAACCCATTTCCGCAAAATTTCAACTACCATGCGAATCACAATAGAGGAATTATCTACTCTACTGGCTAACATAGAAGCCTGTCTGAACTCGAGACCGATCAGTCCGATGTCTGACAACCCCGACTGGATTGAACCCCTCACCCCTGGACACTTTCTGATTGAAAGCCCCATACTCGCGAATGCAGAACCAGAGGTCCAAGGAACACCGATGTCAATCGTCAAACGATGGCAAAAGCTCAAAGCTATTCATCAAGGATTCTGCCAGCGATGGAATGTAGAGTACTTGAAGGAGCTACATAAGAGGGTTAAGTGGCAACATCCCCATCGAAATCTTGAGGTTAACGATCTAGTGATTTTCAAAGAGGATAATTTACCCGCTAATGAATGGCGACTTGGTAGAGTGGTGAAGGTTTTCCCAGGCCAAGATAATAGAGTACGGGTGGTAGAAATACGCATTACACGGCCAATAGTTAAATTAGTCCTACTACCTATCGTCACACCTAAGTAAACAATTCTCTCTTTGCAGCTTTCTTTTATTTCTTTCTTTTTTCTTCTTCCAGATAAAAGTCGTTCAAACCAAAATGGTCCGAGCCAGTACTAATAATAGCCATCGATGCCCCTTATTTCAGCACAACCACCGGCTTCTTTTCTGTCACCAACTGCGCCGTATGGAACCAGAGCAGAGACTACGCGCTGTCCTCGTCCACCGCCAATGTGCCAATTGCCTGTCACCGCGCCATGTAATGCGCAACTGTCCGTCAACAGGGCGATGTGACCGATGCCATGAGCAGCATCACAGCTTTCTCCACCTATGGGAGACACCACGGCGAGAGGAAAACGTGCCACAGGGCCTCGACGAGGTGGAAAATCGGCCAATTCAGCGACCGCGACCATACCGGGCTCGAGAGCTGTGTGAGTCAAGTGAAGAAATACGGGAGATTGATGCCAGCGATGAACACCTCCAGCAGATAAATGCTCTTGTAACAGTCACCGCCGAAACACCGGTACTCAGACCACCCCTGTCGGGTATCCGGTCAATAGTTTATCGGCCGCCTCCTTCGCCCAACCAGCGTCGAGCACAGCGACACCAACGAAGGCGCGTCGCACAACAAGGTCCACCCCGAGTGCTAAGAGATGCTCTAGAGCGAATCCAATGGGCTGCCAGAAACGCTGCGGGTTTTTCTGTCCTTATGCCTACCGTGGTGACCAAAGTAATGACAAGGGGACGAACTCATGCAGTACGCGCGATCTTCGAACTTGGACAACCCATATCCACCATATCTCGGGGCCTTGCACAACGACTCCATCTGCTGCCACGGAATGAAAGGGAACACTGCGGCCTTATCTTGAAGGGTCTGAATGAGAGGGTGCAAATCCAGGCAAAGGTCCTTGGGAGCCTCGTAATAAGCGCCCCTGAGTGTACTATTGATGCGCGTGTCGCCGATGATTTCGACAACCTGCGCCTGGTAGACCCCTTATTCTACCGCTTAAGCGCAGTGTCTCTGATTCTGGGAGTAGACGCGTGTGGAGCCATACCCCGTCCTGGATTTAGGCTTGCAACACCGACGCGACCGGCTGCTCAGAACACCGTTTTTGGATGGGCCATATTCGGAGTAACCCCATACTGAGCTGGCAAGCAGAAACCTTTAGCGTTAACAAAAATGAATTTATAATCAAATTTATACGTAATTGAATTTATAATGAAGTTATTATATTAACATTGAATTTATATTGCAGTGATGCTGCAAGGCGGGCGGCATGTTAAAGCCTGCATTATCATCCGAAAACCTCACCTGGAGAGGTCGCTGGTGGAAGCCCGCTGCAAGCACTCATTGCGTTTGTTTTCCTTTTTTTGGACTTTGCTCTACGAAAAACGGTTCCGTTAAATGGCATCATTTTCTTAGGGCCTATAAAAGGGACGAACAGCTATAGGCTCGCCTTTATTCTTTTACCAGCGACCACCAGGTGAGTGTTTTACCATATCTTTTATTTTATCATTACTTTGTGATTTACCTAAATTTTGAATAAAGGCCTGTGCGACAGGCTAGCATATATATATACACCATCATTCATACATCCTAACAGAAGAGTGTTTTTCTATTTGTTGTTGGACAGCTAGGTACAGCTGGTAAGTTTTTCTTTTATCTCGAGTTTCAAGAACCGGCTCCCCATAGGTTCCCCGTTTCCGGAATTCACGAGGAATTGCGGCTTCATTTGTCCCCGCTGGAACACTCCTGTTGACCAAGTCAGATCGGATTAAGGAATGAGATGCGCCCGTATCTACAGTCAGTACAGGTTCTTTGCCATCCACATTCCCTCTGACGGTAAGACTGCTTGATTTCCTTCCAATTTGCGACACAGATATCACAAGACATTCAATAGCTGGAGCAAGTTCTCGATCTTTACATCTGACTCTCTCTTGCGTATCTCCTCCATCTTTGTGTTTACGACCAGCCAAGTTGGAACTACAAGGACAGGTGCTGCAATTCCACGGGTGCGTCTGCATTTGCGAGATGAGCCAATCTTTCAACATCCGACGCAAACTCCTGCAAAGTCTCATTCGCTTTTTGGTAACGGTTTTGCAACTCAATTTGGTATATCTGTTTTCTGTGCTCGCTCCATAACGTCTCTCGACAGCGGCCATCAATGCTTCATAACTGTTCCGTTCGTACCCTGGAATCGTCTGTAAGATTTCCACTGCAGGCCCTTTCAATGCCACGAACAGTGCAGCAACTTTATCTTCCGCATTCCAGTTATTCACTGCCGACGTCTTCTCAAACTGTAGCCTAAAGACCTGGAAAGGAACAGAAGCGTCAAAGGATGGTGTCTTCACTTCTGGATTACTCGCTGAAACTGCTGGGCGATTTATTTGCAACTCCTGTATACGACCTCTCAAAGTTTTTACCTCGGCCTTGTTTTTTTCTGTCGACCATTGAAACCTTCATGAAACTGGGATAGTTTTTCTTCCATGCGCGCTTCCAGCTAAGATGATATACGGACTTCCTGCTCTTCAAGTTGTTTAGAGATCTTAGATGATATCTGCGCTGAAATTTGTGCCGACATTTCGGATATACGTGCCTCCTGTGATTCCAGTTGAGATATTATTTGCGACGATATTTCTGAAATGCGTGCCTCCTGTGCTTCCATCTTGGATGTTATACGTGTCTCCTGTGATTCCAGTTGCGATGATATGTTTGTGGATATTTGTGATGACATTTCTGTTATATGCGTTTCTTGTTCTTCAATCTTGGATGTTACTGTCGATGTTTTAGCAGATATTGCAGCCAAAATCGTGTTCAAGTCTGTGCTCGTAACTGTCTGCAATGTTTCGTTTTTCTCTTTAATTTTTGTTGTTGTCTCGTCCCCATCAGGATGAAAGACATCATCGTCCACATTAATTCCTTCCGACTCCGTAGGGTCTCGTAGCCGTGCTAGAAGTCCGATCTTATTGCGGGTTGTATCCAATCCGCGGGCTTCCAACTCCTTTTTCAGTTGCTGGATCCTTAATTCACTTAACTTCGCCATGTCTTTTTTGTGCTCTGAAACTCTGGAATTTATTCAACAATTCCTCTTCTGACACCAATTGTAACGAATTTAGTGAAATTCCGCTTATTTGCAACCTTCTACTAACGTTCGTATCACTAAACTGTTGAATAAATAGCTCCAATATTCAATAATGCAAAATTTTCTTTATTAGACTGCTCTGAAAATACTTCACAATAACACTTATACTTCGCAACTGATAGCGTGCTTAAATCAAACTGATTTCTGTTTACTCAGCTTTCGCTCTTTTTATAGTCTCTACTGTCTCGTTCGCATACTTCTACGCGTTTCTTCTCCTAGAACTTACTACTTGTTTACCAGCTATAAACTTATCAGCTATAAACTACAGATGCACGTGTATAGCCTCTCGCAAGCGCGTGTATATGTGAGTAATTCTTCCACCCATGACTGCATACTTTTGTGAGTATCTTAGACATATGCATGTGTTTGTGCGTATCTCTCCGCTTCTTGTATGGACATATGTGTTTACATAATGATTGCTTGGTTTATGTGGACACAAGTCACTGCTTAGTATCGGCTTAGAGATGAGAGTATCCTTTAGTGTTGCTAATATTCGTCACAATATTTATTTTTGCTTATTTATATTGGAGTGTTCAAATCAGCTACTACCTAAAACAGTACTCTAAATTTCAATCCAACTTGAACGGGTGAGCATCCCACCCTAATGTTTATGCGCGTGCACATATACACAAATATGGATGTAAATGTATATCTGAGTATATAAATATAACGTGATCATTTAGTCATAATACGCTGAATGGCGGGTTCGTATTCGTGTGAAAGTATCAACAGTATTAATCTTACCAATGTTAGTGTGAGCATTTCACACACTACGAATCTATATACATATGTATTTGTCATGATGAGAGCCAAATCTTTCCAGTCCAATATATATAAAGGCGCCAATATGCTCGTGTGCATATAGCTGTAATACATACGATTAACTCTTAAAATACTTCCCATAATTGGTTTCATAACACATGTCCACCTATAGTGATGAACACGATCAAATGTCTATGTTCACTTGATAATAAAATTATAATGGAACGATTTTGGCCCTCCTGATCCAACTCAAAATGTCACAAGACAGAATCGCTCCGCTGTAACTAATCTTAACCAACGCGAATCCAACCACGGTATTATGAGGAGCACAGCTTGCTGCTTGCGACTTCGGTCTGATTTCAATTACGAGTATTTACCAGCTGTGCGATGACTCTGTCTTGTAAGCTTTGAGTTCCATCATGATAACTAATATGACTGTCTTTTCGTAATAGCAATTCATTCTACAAATATATTAGTGTGTATATCCACCGAATACGCTTGCAACGAATAAATTTCAGCGACATTGAGTTATCCTCCTGGCACGCGACGGAATGGTGAAGATTATTTGCGACTAGTCAATTCTCACCATGCTTTATTAAATTAACCACTCTGCCAGCTCATTACCTAAGGCGCCCTGGGTAAAAACCTGTATTCGTATACAGCACTAATCGCACTGCTCAACTATCACAACTATATTGGATTAACCACACTGTCGTTGCCTCACGATGACAAACGATTATACATTTAAGCAGAAATTATCGCTGGTACCATCCTACACTTAACAAAACTGTGTCTTCACACTCAATCTCTACTATAATTCTACACTTGGAAAAAAACTGTATCTATATATTTAAACGTTGATTTCAGTGCCTCTCTCTACCGCTATCAAAATTTCGTATGGACGCCCAAGCGTGCAGGCATTTCGTGCTATCCGAATCTCGTTATGTACTCTTTTCCATATCAGGAATGAGTGACTGCGCACCCCTACGCGCTGTTATTAAAATACCATTATATTCTACTTGTATGTAGAATACAATAAAATATGGAAAATTTACGCTCACTCAGAACCTCTTCTGCTATATTTGCACGTGTGTGTTTTATTTGAGAGAGAGTTTCATTTGTAAATACTTAGTTCATTTGCAAAAAAACAAAATCATTTGAAACCTTGTAAAATAAATACAAAAAAAGAGTCGTTCATTTGAGAAAAAATAACTAACTGCAAATAGTGAAATACCTACTTGAAATTTTTATAAAATATTTAAATTAACAAAATGAATGTTTTGACGAGAAGGCGTGGTTGGGCTAAGGCAACCATATCCCGTGCATTTGATGCAGCTCAAAATATTGAGGAGACAGTCAACGCGGAGCTCTTGGCAAATGGCTTACAAAAGCTAGAGCTAAGTTTTAGTGAGTTGTCTGAATTGAGCAAGCAGCTCTACGAGTACGAGGATCGAGACGGGTTCTTAGATCCAGTAGACGACATACTGGACTTCGAGGATAAGTATTTTACGGCTCATGCATTGCCATGTGCTTCGAATGAAGATTCGATCAACAAGTTGGCTGTTTAACAAACTGCTTTCCTCGAATGCCTAAATGAAACACAAAATATTTCGAGTATCCACTTACCAAAAATCCAAGTACCAACGTTTTCCGGTAGTTATCAAGATTGGCCCTCGTTCAGGGATTTATTTACGGGTGCCATCGATCAAAAGGATAATCTAACACCGACACAAAAATTTCATTATTTGAAGTCCTACCTAGCTGGAGAAGCCTTGCAGCTGGCGAAGCATTTGGCGCTGACAGATGCAAATTATTTGGAGGCATGAGATCGTCTGACACAGCGGTATGATCGTAAACCGCTTATCGTACGATCGTTTATTCAATCCTTTTTATCTCTTCCTACTTGCCACACGGCAAATGCGAATTCTTTGCGGAAATTAACTGACCGATCAGATGAAGTCATTCGAAGACTTAATGCTCTCAACTCCAACCAACGTGATCCATGGTTTATCCACATATAACGGAACGGACATTTGAAGAGTTGCTGCAATTTTTAGTTCGCCGATGTAATTCCCTGGAATCATGCCAACCTAGTACTCATTCAACAGGCCGGCATGCTGCCGTAGCACATTTTGCAAATTCATCAAAAGTGAAGCACAATAAACAGTGTGTAATGCAATGCACAGATGTACACACCCTAACTCATTGCCCTAAGTTTAAAGCACTTGATGTTAATGCCAGATGAGTGACTGTGAAAAATAAGAAATTGTGCTTTAATTGCCTAGGTAGCTCCCACCAGTTTAGCAAGTGTTTGAGCTCTGTGAAATGCCGTGTTTGTTCTTCCACCCATCATACTTTATTACATTTTGAAAATAATGCCAAGCCCAAACATTTGGAAAGACAAAGTGTAGCCAATGTTGAAAATGCAACAAGTAGCAAAAATAGTGCAGTTCAACCTATTGTGAGTAATCATACAATTCAAAAGGTCAAAATCTTGTCGCAAACAATTTTACCTACCGTTCTTGCTAGGGTGAGTGATAAATGGGGCACTGTGGTAAATTGTCGAATGCTGATTGACACAGGGCCAACAGCTTCATTCGTTACAGAAGCATTTGTTCAGTTGGTAGGCGTAGAGCGCAAACATGCCCGTGTTCCAATTGTAGGGCTATCGTCGAAAGCGTCGGCAATACTCGAGGTCGTGTAGTTCTTACACTACTCTCTGCAAATAACGAAAATAATTTTGAGGTTGAAGCGCTTGTTCTTCAGAAGCTGACTTCAATACTACCAGCTCAATCAATTCATTTATGCGAGCAAACCCGTAAAAAAATAAATCAATTATCATTAGCAGATCCAACTTTGGAATTCCTGGTCCAATCGACATGATTTTTGGTTCTGATCAACTTTGGAAGATCTTAACGGGTGAAAAGATACAATTAAACAATCAAACTTTGACTGCTTTAAATAGTTCATTCGGTTGGGTAATCACTGGGTCATGTTTATCTGAGGCAGTGTGTCCAAGTCAGGTGTCAGTAAATCACGCGTTGGAAGATGTAGATTACCTGGTTCGATCACTTTTAGAAATGGATAGTTTACAATCATCGAAGAGTAAAATCACCGATCACGATCCGGTAGAAATGTATTTTTCTTCAACAGTGCAACGAGCTGAGAATGGGACATATGTGGTCAAATATCCACTTAAAGCCGATATCAAACCCATCGATGACCCTTTGCCGCAAGCTATTTCACGCCTTACTAGTATGGATGCCAAACTGCAACGTCAACCTGCGCTAAAACAACAATACACAGAATTTTTAAATGAATATATTGAATTGGGACACATGGAATTGATTCCAGAGCAGCAGATTAATGTGAGTACTTCAAAACGTTTTTATTTAGCATATCATCCCGTAATTAAGGCTGAGAGTTCAACAACCAAATGCCGGGTAGTTTTTTATGGTTCGCTTAAAGATTCCTCTGGGTATTCATTGAATGATCGGTTACATATTGGTCCACCGATTCAACGCGATTTGTTTGGTGGCTTTTTACGTTTCCGCCAGCATCGGTATGTGTTCGAACCGATATTGAGAAAATGTTCCGCGGCATAAGGGTGCATACAGAACAAACTGATTATCAACGCATTGTACTGAGGCATGAACAAATAGCTAAACTTCAACATTACCGATTGCTAACTGTTACTTATGGGCTTGCGCCGTCTCCTTTTCTGGCTGTGAGAGTTCTAAAACAAATTGCGGAAGACTGCAAAGCAGAATATCCCAATGCTTCACGCGTTCTTGAGCACGACGCATACGTAAATGACATACCCACTGGATGCGACACCGTCGAAGATCTGATAGCTCTGAAGAACGAACTTATAGAACTCTTATCAAAAGCTAATTTCAACTTGAGAAAGTGGAGCTCAAATTGTTGGCCTCTGCTTGAAACTTTACCAAAAGCAATCTGTGAATTTAATCCAATTGCCATACACTCTCAAACATCTGAAACATCTGTAAAAATTCTGGGGCTACATTGGAATCCGTCTAGCGATCAGCTAATTTTGAATATTGGTGATCCTGTAATTGAGCCGAAACCTACGAAGTGAATGGTGCTGTCAGAAACTTCGAAGATTTAGGACCCAGTAGGTATTGTGGTCCTTTTTAAAGTTTTATTCCAGGAGTCCTGGTGTTTCGGCCTTGGTTGGGATGGCCCACTACCGGAGGCCTTGTGCAAACGATGATGCAAATATATGGGGGAGCTCCATCATTTAAAACAATTACTGATACCACGATTCATTTCATATCCTTCAAAGCCTGTGGAACTTCTTGGATTTTCAGATGCATCAACCGTGGCATGCGCGGCTGTTGTATACTGTCGCGTGCACACTGAAGGCTCCTACGCTATAAAATTGATATCAGCAAAAACGCGTGTGGCGCCGCTGAAATCAATATTGGTCCCAAGGCTTGAATTGAACGCCGAATTGTTGCTAACGAAGCTGATCACTCTCGTCAAGGAGTCGTTAACTCAAATATTGTTTGTTGGACGGATTCGGACATAGTTCTTCATTGGCTTTCCGCTCAACCGAGGAAATGGGCTACGTCCTCAAAGTCAATGGAGACATGTTCGATCCGAATACAACCCTGCTGACTGTCCCTCTCGTGGTATTCTACGTACAGAGCTAATTGAGCATACGCTTTTGTGATCAGGGCCCAGCTGGTTAGCACTCCCCGAGCCATCGTGGCCTTCTAACACTAAATTCAATATATCGTCATCGAACCCGTTGTTACTCGTAGAGGAAGATCATAAGGCGGCGATAGTATTATGTGCCAACGAAATTGATAATCCGCTGTTGTTGCTAAGCTCAAAAGTATCTTCTTGGTGGCGATTGACACGTATAGTCGCATATTGCATAAGATTTATCAACAAAGCACGCCGTCGTCGAGAGGGTTACAGTGACTCGTTTTTATCTACATACGAGCTCCAACAAGCTAGAATCCAATTACTAAAAGGCGCGCAAGCTCATGCATTCTTTAAAGACATTGATCAATTACAAAATTTACAACAACTACATTGCAAATCTACGCTGATCCGGTATTCACCATTCATAGACGAATCAGGTGTACTTCGGGTTGGTGGTCGCATAAAACATGCAGATATAAATTACAATATAAAGTTTTCGATTATACTACCTAAAGACGCCAAAATTTCGCTACTCATCGTAAGACATACGCACGAAATCAATATGCACGCAGGTGTCGAAGCGACGTTCGCTCATGTTCGTCAACAATTTTGGATTTTGGGCTGCAGAAACTTAGTAAGGAAGGTCATATTAGGTTGCAAAACATGTTTCTTGCAAAGAAGAGCAACCAGCACTCAACTTATGGGTAATCTTCCATCAGCAAGAGTTCAGCCCAGTCGGTGTTTTCTACATTGCGGACTTGACTACGCTGGCCCTGTACGCATAAAGTATTCAAAAACGCGAAATCCAAAAATTCGTAAAGCTTGGTTTGCCGTATTCGTCTGTCTGTCTACTAAAGCCCTACACATCGAATTGGTGAGTGATTTAACAACCGACGCGTTTTTAGCTTCTTTTCGCAGATTTATTGCATGGCGAGTAAAGCCCAGTGAGCTTTATTCCGATAATGGTACCACCTTCCACGGTGCGAAATGAGTTTTAAACGAACTTCAGCGGCTCTCAATATTTCATGAAGATCGGACAGAGGTGGCTCAATCCTTAGCAAACGAAGGCGCTAATTGGCATTTCATCCCACCCTCAGCACCACATTTGGGAGGATTGTGGGAAACTGGAGTACGATCTATAAAATTACATTTGAGAAGAGTGATTGGAGACAGCCTACTTACGTTCGAAGAATACAGCACGGTATTATGTCAAATCGAAGCTATTTTAAATTCACGACCTCTGTGCAGCATTTCTGATACAGATCTCGATCCTCTTACTCCGGTTCATTTTTTAATTGGCGAACCGTATACATGTATGCCTGAGCCATCTGCTTTAACTACAAATTTTAACTTAAAACAACATTGGCGCCATCTGCAGGCTATGATTCAAGGCTTTTGGAAACGCTGGCATACTGAGTACTTAACCTCTTTACAACAGAGGAATAAATGGCAACAGTACACTACTAATCTTGAAATCGGCAAACTGGTCGTATTGAAAGAACCTAATCTCCCACCATCAAAGTGGATTTTAGGACGCATCGTCGAAGTGCACAAAGGAGATGATGATCTAGTACGTGTGATTACCATCAAAACGAGCAAAGGAGAATACAAGCGTCCAATTTCAAACGTAGCGACATTGCCTTTCTGAACGCGTCGTTCAGGGGTGGCGGTATGTTTGGGAACCGCAGACTACTTTGTTCAATCGTAATAACTACTTGGGAACCTCTGCGATATCGTCATACGTCGGAAGTCATTCAACTCCTTCAACATAACATCATATTGAATACATCATAACTGCATAGCCTACTAAAGCTGTTGAGCGCTCACTAGCATGCATTTGCCTAATAAAAAGCGTACATACATATTTACATATGTATGTCTATCCCTATGTACCTACAAAGCGAATGCAAGTTAAATGCCAGCATCATACGATTCTACCGCTACGCAGTCAATTGTTACAGTCCGCTTATTGGTTTCAATATTTTGTATTATTTTATTTTTTCTTAATTTCATTGTTCTCTAATTTCCTTTGTTAAACTCTTTACCTATGTAATTAATTTAATAAGTAAATAGACACCTTTTTGGTAATTGAAATATTAAAGTCAGTCAGTCAATTTTTATGCTCATATGCATACCGACGCGATATTACCGGCGGTAAATCAATAAAAAAGTTAAAGTCAACTGAAAACACTAAGAGTTTTATTTTAAACGGAGTTAGTGAAATCGGTTGCTGGAAATTAGCACACGGGCTAAGTACTGTGTTTAGTGTTCGTTACCAGATACGGTTGTGGATTTGGAGCGCACGCTTATTAATGAGTACTGGTCTGATCTTCGCGCATATGTTGGCGCGTGTTCACAACTGCAATTAATTTGGTGAGCCATTTCGCGACGAGATAACTTGGAAAATTATACACTTTAAAACTATCTCTCGCAATGAAACTTACTATTGTTGAATGTTCTTACCTGGTTGTCCCAAAAAAATTTTAGCTATTTTCTCTTTGTTGTAATGGAAATGCCGGAAACAGGAAAAAACGCGAAATTGGCTGCGTTGGCCACCTGCACTAGTTTGACATTAGGCACGGTTGCCTGATTCGTCAGCCACACATGGTTGGATTCACTTCTGAAATTTTCTTTTGTCCGCATTGCTAAAGCCTAAGTCACATCTGCCTTTGAATTGAGCACTTACCTAATTGGTCCTACAGATGGTGCGCTTTTTTGAACGAAATAAATATCGATATTTGGAGAGATTTTTCGAATTACAAAAAACTTTTTCTATTAATTATAAAAAAATAGAGTAATATTTGCTAACCAGAATAAGTAAATTTCTATATTTAGAGATATTGTTCGAATTTACAAAAAACTTGTTCTATTTATTATAAACAAATAGAGTAATATTTTTTAACAAAAATAGGCCTATGTACTGCCACTGATCCATACGATTCGATTCATATAACTTTTATTTGAGTTTAGGTATGCTAAGTATGCGAAATAGCCTGCAAACTAATTGTATGAAAAATTTGTTAGCCTATTAATATATAGATTGTAGGGTAATATATAATTTTGAAATGGGAAAATGCCGCTATGATGCCGGTTGCCGTTTTGACCCAAAACCAAACACATTTTTGGGACTTTTTTTTCGTTTAATGTACAACGTGAAATTTTCCGATTCAGTTAAGTTGCATTTAAATAATAATAAACTACGTTGAAATAAAAGAATATATAATAAAATAAAATAATTAGCATAAAAGACAATATAAAAAATTAAATATTATATTTTTGGAGCACATTTATTTTTTATTTTTTTTTGTTCAGTATAAGACGTGCTTCGGGCAAATATGACATTAACTGTTATAAATAAATTTAGTTAGTTTCAACAAAAGTTAATCCATTATTTGTGATTTTATGTTTTTTTTTTTTTTGAAAGCAACTAAAATAAAAAAAAGAATTTGTTAAATACATACCTATGTACTTACGTGTAAGTGAAATTTGCCACAAAAAATTAGCCGATGAAAAATTAATTCTATTTAAAGTTTTTTTGTACTCTACAAATTATTTTGGAAAATTTTTTTTAGAATTTTGGCCACTTTAGGTAAGTGGCAACAGTGGGGAAACCATATTTGTATGTATGTGAAGGATTTTAGCAACACGACTACGCAGCTTTCAAATTGAGGGGGGTTCCATAATATATAGGTTTGTGTTTTTGAATTGACAGCTTGCATACAGATGGTGCGCTTTTGTGCACGAAAATAAATTTCGATATTTGGAGAGATTGTTCGAATTCAGAAAAAACTTTTTCTATTAACTATAGTAATATTTGTTAAGAAAAATAAGTAAATTTCGATATTTGGAGAGATTGTTCGAATTTACAAAAAACTTGTTCTATTAATATAAACAAGTAGAATAATGATGTATATTGGAACGATTTTCCGTCATCCCTTGTCAAATTTGGTTTTGAGACAAACCGGTTTCGTCGTTGTGCCATCATCAGTGTCGATTTTCGTTCTGATCTGTTGTTGTCGTTTGTCCTGTATTTATAGTTCGTAGGTATATGAGCAGGTATTGTCAAATTGATGCTTGTGTATATTTAGTTATGTGTATGTGCTGTGGGTTCATTCAGAACCGAGGGTGGTTTACTAATCGATTTGTGTGGCTGACTGGGGTAGGTACAAATCTGTGATTTTAGTCGTTTGACCTTCTTTGTCGGTTTTTTGTTTCAGTGTGTTAATTGTTTTGTGTTTATTTGTTGTTGTGTGTTTGTCTGTTGTACCTGTGTGATTAAGTTGTTTCCTGTAAACAAGTTTTAAAGGCTCGAATATTGTGTCAAAAATTGTGTTTATCTGTTCGTTTATTATTCTACCGTCGAATGTTTTCTGTTTGTAGATTTCCATGTTTTCGAGTACGTTGAGACGTCGGCCCTTTTCTTGTATGCGAAGAATCCTAACTGTTTTATTGATGTTTGCTGGGGAACATTCAATCTCGACCATGTGATTCGCGAAGTTAGACTCGGGTATAATGTTTGGATTCCGTATTTTTTTGTTGTAATCTCTAATATGTTCTCTGAACCTCGTTCTTATTTGCCGTCCTGTTTGTCCTATGTAACTATGCTGGCATCCGCAGGTAAGCTTGTATACGCCGTGGCTGCTAAACGGATCCTCTGAGTTAATGTTAGTTCTTAGTTTTCGCCCTAGATTGTTCGATGTTTTGAATGCTGTGTTAATGTTGTATTTTTTAAAGAAGTTTGCCAATTTATATGCTGCTTTTCCAGTATATGTCATAGTCGTCCAGCTATTATTTTCCTTTTCATTATTTATTTTTGTTTCTCCATTTGGCCTTCTGAGCTTATCTACTAGTGCTTTTTTTATATCCGTTGTTTGCAGCGATATTATATATGACCTGAAGTTCTCTCTTATATGCCTCTTGTGTAAGAGGTGTTCTTTCAAGTATATGCATCAAGTGCCTTAATGCTGCATTTTTATGCTGTTGAGGGTGATTTGAGGTATTGTGTATTATTGTGTCGGTGGCCGTTGACTTTCTATATATGTCATAGTTAAATCTTTTGGCTTCTTTATCAATATTTATCGTGAGGTCTAGATAGTTGATTCCTCCGTCTTTTTCGGTTTCCATTGTAAATTTTATATTTCCG
This sequence comes from Eurosta solidaginis, assembly GCF_040869045.1. Taxonomy (NCBI): domain Eukaryota; kingdom Metazoa; phylum Arthropoda; class Insecta; order Diptera; family Tephritidae; genus Eurosta; species Eurosta solidaginis. The sequence continues at coordinate 145,047,942 of NC_090324.1, read as the reverse complement.
TGCTGCTTGTTGAGGTACTCCAGTACAAGCTCTTCGTTATTAGTAGTTAAAACGCATATTATGTCATCCACGTATCTAGCATAAAATGACACGCCTAATTTGGACTTCAGCTCCTGTATGTACCTTTCTTCCGTTTGTTTGTCTATATATTTTATTGTTGAATTGAAAATAGTTTTGACGTAAAGTGGTTCTTAGCGTATTTGTGATTTGCATACTTTTTACTTTGTTATTGTGTTATGAACTATTGTTGAGCTAACTATGTCCAAAGTCTCCGATAGTGGTATAGATGGGTATAAATCTTTTATGTCTCAAAACCAAATTTGACAAGGGATGACGGAAAATCGTTCCAATATACATCATTTGTCCACCCTGTCGGAAAATCAACCAAACAAGATAAGTCAAGTAGAATAATATTTGTTAACAAAAATAGGCCTATGCACTGCGGCTGATCCATACGAATCGATTCATATAACTTTTATATGTTTTTACGTATGCTAAATATGCGAAACAGCGTGTCAACTAATTCTATGGAAAATTTGTTAGCATATTAATATATAGATAGTAGGGTAATATATAGCTTTGAAATGGGAAAAAGCCGCTGTGATGCCGGTTGCCATTTTGACCTAAAACCAGAAAAATTTTTCGGCCTTTTTTTCGCTTAATATACAACGTGAAATTTTCCGATTCAGTCAAGTTGCATTTAAATAATAATAAACTGAGTTGAAATAAAAGAATATATAATAAAATAATGTTATAATTATGGAGCAAATTTATTTCTTTCTTTTGTTCAGTATAAGACGTACTTTATCTAAAATGAGCATAAAATCTGGAAATGCAAAACCTTTTCGGGTAATTTGCCATTAACTGTTATAAATAATTTTAGTTAATTTCAACAAAAGTTAACTTATTATTTGCGATTTCATGTTTTTTGAAAGCAACTAAAATAATAAACAAAGAATCTATTGAATAAAGACCTATGTATTTACGTGTAAGTGAAATTTGCCACAACACAATGGGCCGGTAAAAAATTAATTCTATTTATGGTTGCATACTACAAATTATATTGGAACAATTTTTTTAGGATTTTGGAACACCCCACTTTAGGTAAGTGGCAACAATGGGGAAACCATATTCAAAATTCACACTGTGGCTGTGTAAGTAAAACTAAAATCATCTTATTGTTAGTGACTTAGTTGTTGATGAAAAATCAATGAGGTAGGACGTATGCACGCATGTTTGTTGACACACAAATAGTAATTCGTAAATATGCCATATAAATACTAGTTTATTGCTTGAGTCAAAGGAAAAATTTATACAAAATAAAATGTTAACATGAAACCATTAATACATTCTGCGCATGAGCGTTTGTTTGCAAAATATCTTTTCGCAAATGCGCAAATAAACAATAGCTACCCGGTGTTGCGACTCTGCTTGTGCAGCGACAACTAAATACGAATAAAGACGAAAGAGAATAATAATACGTGTGAAGTGGCACAAATAATTATTCAACTAAATTGTGACCGCTGGATTTGAGGAATACGACTGCGCAGCTTTCGAATTGAGCGGGATTGCGTAATATATAGGTTTGTGTCTTTGAATTGAGCACTTACAGATGGTGCGCTTTTGTGTACGAAAGTAAATTTCGATATTTGGAGAGATTGTTCGAATTTACACAAAATTGTTCTATTAATTATAAACAAATAGAGTAATATTTGTTAACAAAAATTGGCCTATGCACTGCAGCTGATCCGTACGAATCGATTCATATAACTTGTATGTGATTTTACGTATGCTAGGTCAATTGATTGTATCGAAAATTTGTTAGCGTATTAATATATTGTAAAGAATTTAGTGAAATTCCGCTTATTCCAAATCTTCTGCTAACCTTCGAATCGCTAAACTGTTGAATAAATACCTCCAATATTCAATAATGCAAAAATGGTCTTTATTAGACTACTTCACAATAACACTTAACCTCACAACCAACAGCGTGCTTAAGTCAAACTGATTACTGACTACTCAGCTTTCGCTCCTTTTATACTCTCTGTTGTCTCGTTCACCCATTTTTTCTAAGGTCTAGAAACTTCTCGAAATTCGTGCTTGGTTACCATCCATATATGTACATCTATATTTGTAGTTTATAGTCTCTCGCGTAGCCATATGCGTGCGTATATGTGAGTAATACTTCGGCTGATGATTACATCTATGTGTGAGTTACCTCTTCATTGCCTCGTATGTATTTGGTAAATGATGATTAATGTGTTTATGTAGCTTGCTTTAATGTTTTTGTTGTTGTGTACTTATTTAGTGATGTGAAGATTCGCCACACTGCCCTACATCTAAGTCGGATCGTCTCGATCAGAAAAATTTTCTGATCTAAACGCTGCCAGCGTTTCCAAATGAACCACTTTAATTGGGTTCGTGGTTTGCCAATGGTTTGTATACGGTAAACTACATCGTTGATCCGTTTTACAACTTTGTATGTGCTTTCCCAATTGCACAGCAATTTCGGGGACAAACCTTTTTTTCGTTGTGGGTTGTATAACAGCACCAAATCTCCTTCCTGAAAACCGAATTAATTGCTTCATCGTACCTGGCTTTCATCTTGTCACTCATAACATTTGTTCGTTACCTTATAAGATCGTGTATTTCTCTCATCTCTTCTTCCAAGACACCAGTGGGTTTCGTGGAATTTCTCTCCGCAGCGGCCTCTATCCCAAACTCCAAATCAGCTGGAAGTCGAAGGTCATTGCCAAAAACTATTTTTCCGGGGGTTTGGCCCGTTGTATCATGCACTACCGATAGGTAAGCCATCAAGAATAGTGGAACTTGCCCACTACTCTCCTTAAGTGCTCCTCCAATGTTCTATTGAATCGTTCCACCATACGATCGGACTGTGTATGCAATGCAGTTGTCGGAGTTTTTCGAATGCCCAATTTCTTACACATTTCTTGAAACACCGCTGATTCAAAATTTCTCCTTTTGTCAGAATATAACTCCATTGGTACACCATACCTTGCATCCCAATTGTTTATGAACACTTCTGCTACTGTTTCCGCTTCTTGATTTGGGATTGAGTACACCTCTGGCCATTTGCTGAAATAATCCATAACCACCAGTGCCTATTTGTTTCCGCAGTTGCTAGTAGGAAATGGACCTGCGACATTCATAGCGATCCTTTCAAATTGCGCACCTGAGTTATATTGCTTCATCTGGCCATGACTTCGGTTTTTGGGCCCTTTTGCGCTGCTGCAAACCTCGCAGTTCGTAATCCACTCTGTGACCGACTGACGGCAACCAACTCAATAGAATATCTGCTTAATTTTCTCGAACGTCTTCGTGATTCCCTGATGACCTCCACTTGAACTATTATGTAGCTCGTTGAGAACGTCAGGAATCCTTTTCTGGGAACAACTCTCAGGTTCCTCTTACATTGACCATCCTCACTCTCCCATACTCGATGCAAGCAACCGGATATCAACTCTAAACTGTTCCACTCTCTGCTGACATCTCTCTCTATTTGGCTTTTCGTTTCGTTCGAGCCCTTATATAACATGTGACAGATCTGTATTTTCTAGCTGACACTTCCTAAGTTGTTCCTTGTCCCATTCATCCGTACATGTTAAAGTCATTAGCCGGACATCTATAGTGTATTATTTAGCTTCGGCCTTCGAACAGTGTTTGCATTAAAAATTACATGGTCTTCGTGACATTGTATCGGCATTCCCGTGGGTACTACTTTTCCAATGCTCAATGGAAAAGTCATAGCTTTGTAATCGCTCGATCCACCGTGCCAATTGTCCTTCTGGATTACGGAACTGCAGAAGCCATTTCAACGCTGCGTGATATGTCCTGACGCGAAATCGCTGGCCGTAGAGGTACTTGTGAAAATGTTTAATGCACTCTATCAATGCCAACAGCTATCTCCGTGTATCGCAATACTTCCTCTCTGGTTTTCCAATTGATCGGATGTAATAGGCAACTACCTTCTCCTGTACATCGACCAGTTGTAATAAAACGCCTCCTATAGCATATCTGCTCGTATTTGTATCTAGAATAAACTTTGCTCCTGGAATCGGATACGCCAACTTTGGGGCAGTGCACAAACGCTCTTTCAATGTTTGGAAAGCCACTTCTTGCTCCTTCTTCCATTCAAATATATTTACTTCCTTTTTAAACAGCGAACACTTTTTGGGACCTAGTTTCAGACCAGCTCCAGCTATTCTCTGAAAAACTTCCTCCAAGTTCTTAAGATGTTCATCAAAATTCTTGCCAAATACGTTGATTTCGTCCAGGTACGCCAATCATGTTTTCCAATGTAGTCTTTTCAGTACCTGGTCCATGAGTCTCTCAAAAGTAGCTGGTGCATTACAAAGTCAAAAAGGCATCACTGTAAATTGCCAAAGACCATCACCGACACTGAAGGCTGTTTTCTCTTTGTCTTCCTCTTTCACCTACACTTGCCAGTAGCCGCTTTTCAAGTCCCATTTCGTACCAGATAGCGAGTCGAGAGTATCGTCAATTCTTGGTAATGGGTGGTTATCCTTTTTCGAAACGTCGTTCAACTTGCCGTAGTCCACGCAAAACCTCATTTTTCCATCCTTTTTCTTCACAAGTACCACCGGTGAGTGGAACCTACGAGGAGCTTGACGGAACGGCCTCGCATCTCCAGTGTCAATTTGATGTTTCACAACGCTGGTGCGGCCTGGTTTAGAGCCATATTGGTCAAATATATTCGCGTACTTTAGGAGCAGCTGTTTTGCCTTACTCTGATAGATTTCCTCTAGCCCCTCCGTCCATGCCGTGATGTCATTTGAAGGATCAGTATTACTAGTTGAAACGTGTTCATGGAGCTGTTCACAGTTAATAACTACTTCAGCCTCTTGGCATCTTCCCAAAATAGCTCCTTTGGTCAGTTTGAGTGGTGAATTGAACTCATTGAGTACTCTTACCGGAATACGTCCATCTTGTTTTGACATATACAAGGTTTTTCCTACAAGTACATTCGGTGTTGATTTGTTTCCTGCTTCAACAACCCACAATTTGTTTGTCCCACAATCTGCATCAACCTTTGCCCAGATAACTGCTTCGGATTTTGGTGGTATTTGCTGACTCTCTTCCACCAGCACTCGTTTCCTGTTGTAGCCTCTCTCGTAGCCGAAATTAAGTGGCACATCCATGTTCTTATATCGCATCATCTTGCTTTGCATATCGATCTTGATGACCTCCCCCGAAATGTTGCGATTCCGATTAAAAAATTACAATATCTATTACTTAGGAAAAATTATATCATTATGTATGTGAGTGTAGTGATGGATTTTTTAATTTTGTTTAGAAACCAACTGGGATTTTTTATTATAGCTTTTCCAATAATGCAATAATATTAAATTCCACAGAAATAAACAAATTTGTGTCATTTATATCACGATCCGTAGATATTGCTACACCGTCAATAAATATCGCCATCTGTGAATCACGTCAGTATTTATTGACCGTGTAACACACGCCACACACTTCTTGGAGCGCAAGTATCACAGCAACCCATTTAGTCATATGTTTTTGTTTACAGTTTTGTTCGGCTTTGTTAAGTGATTGTGCAAAAATTGAGTTTGAGTTGCGAAAAATAAAAATGTGTGAAAAACGGCAAACATTGTTTGCATATGGCTTTAAGAACCAAAAAATTGAGAATTTTAGTGTTGAAACTGTAACTAAAGAAGAACAAGCAAGTTGTAGTAATTCAATTGTTGTGGATGAAACTAAAACAGAAGTTCCTATACAAAGTTGAAATAAGTGGGATGTTAGTAGTACAGATATTGGTGCCTTTTTGGGAACGCAAGTTGAAGACGGTAAGAAGTTCCAACTTTTAACGAATCCTTGGACTGCAGATGAATCCTTCAATTTTGTTAGAGATAGCAAAATAAATCTTAAGTTTCAACTTCATTGGTTGAAAAGGTGCGAATGAACGTTAGGGTGTCTGTTATTTGTCAAGTTGATTTTATTTTGTACTTTTGTACAGAACCTGAAAAAATAGATTAGCTTGTAATAACGGGCATCCTAATGACAATCAAATTAGTCATGATTGAAAAATGAATCTTGTCACACAGGTATGAATGGCTTGTGTACACCCAAGCTAAAGGACAAGGGGCTCTTTGTAAATATTGCGCACTTTTTTCTTACGAGAGCGCGGGCAAAGGCGCACACCAAAAATTACGATCGCTTGTATGTGAACCGTTTACTAAATGGAAGAAAGCAATTAAAGCTTTTGAAAAGCATTCAAAATGCGAATACCATTTGACTAGTGTGATCTTCGCAAATAATTTTATGAAAACGGTGAAAATGTCTATTCCTGTGAGTTTTAAAGCGTACACTCAAAATCGTACAAATTCTCATATTCCGATTCTGTAGCAGTGCGTATGAGTTTTGACTGTCAAATGGCTGTACACTGATTGTCAAAAAAACTCACAGCTTTATGGTTGGTGCGTTTTGTTATTTATGTTAAAATTTGAATACCAAATTTAAAAATTCTTTAAAAAAAACGACAATAAAAGTAAATAAAATGGAAAATAAAGCAAGAAAGACTTCAAATGAACAAAAGAAATATTTAATTTGCTTCATGGAGAACAACGTGGAGTTTGCAAATGATAGGTAAGTGTATTAAATAAAATATGCTTGTGTTCTAAGTGCAAGATGCCCCTTACGCGTTTGGGAGGCTGAGCTGTATCATGCCCATTTCTACGATGTCGGGGTGCGTGGACATTTAGCCGAAATTGATTGTTCATTTTTATAAATGTCTGGTGATGTATAAAATGATACGTTTTTACCTGGGTATCTATAATTCTAGGGCGGTAATGGAAATTATAAATTCATAAAAGGATATTTATAGATCCACAATATTTCGAAATATGTGTACGTGTACAACGAAATCATGAAAAATACAACAACCATATGATAACTTGTTCCATTTTTGTGTAAATATTTCTTTACAGAAATAATAGTTTTAATTTTCATCTTCAGAGTATTAATTCCGAGAGTAAATCTCGTCTTTTTTAATCTCTCCCGACATTTTCTGATGTGTTTTGGCAGTCGACCACTGCTGTAAATATTTAACTTCATTTCACTCTTCAACATTGAAAATTTCTGCCTTTCTGATGTCGTAAGGAGTTATTCCGTGCCAATTTTGATGTAGAATATTAGAGAAAAGATACGAAGAAAATGCGACATATCTGTTTATACCATAGCACTCTTCATTTCAATGGTAAAGTAGTCTTGCAGCGATTAAGACACTCCCCGAACGTTTTGCTATCGATGTTGATGGTCCTTTGTCTGCTAAATATGTGTATGATACATTCATACTTGTAACAGGATTCGTCTGGGGTAGGGGAGGTTAACATTTTTTTGGGAAGCCATTCGTCTCGGGTACGTAAGGTTGACAATTTATTTGGGAAGCCATGAAGCTACCCGAGACGAATCCTTTTACAAGTATGAATGTATCATGTATTGAGTTGGGGAAGCTATGAAGTTATCAAGTTTTGTATTGCGCTTATCAACCCCTTGAATTCCTGATAGACTAGAAGACATCATTTTGTACGGGTTAAAATTAGATGCCTGACCTGAAAAGTAGTCCAAGTGCTCCAAGGATACAAATTTTGGTAATAGTATAGTTGAGGGGTCGACTGCTAATACGCTATCAAAAATATCGAGAGAGGTGTCAAAAGACGCGTATTAATCTCGAGAACAATAATCCGATGGCGGAAAAGAAAAATTTTATCTATGTCCGGAGATATTTGCAGTTGAAGTTGGCGATTTTCATGTCGTTGTTGTTGTGTTTGTACCCACAAAAAAAATTGTGCATCACCGTGGCGTCGTTTGACTCCTCTCTCGATAGTATAGTGGTAGCGTATTAGCAGTCGACCTCTCAACTAGACTATTACCAAAATTTTGAGCTCCTTCTAGTTTGCTGGATAATAATCAAATTGAGTAATTTAATGATCTTGCGTTAATAAATTAGCACATTTACAGTGGTGATAGTACTAAGTAGTGATAAAATTTTAAATATTTCTTCCAATAAAGTATTTAAAGATCCGCTTAGATCGCTGAGTTCTGTAGATTGTATTTAAAAATTTTCTAGGTTTTAGTCAGTTGATGGGGCCCACGTCAAGTCTCAAAAATGGGCTGATCTTGCTGAGTGCCTCAATAGTTTGGGCGGTGCAGTGAAGAATCCAGCTAAATGGCGCAAATATTGGCAGGACCAAAAGTTAGTATGCAATTATTCCTGATACATTCATAGATTTTATTACGAAATCTTAAACTCTCGTGCCAGGAGCCATATAAAGGAAAGGGAAGTGCTGCGAAGGGCATCACTGCAAAAAACAGGGCAGAACGGGATCGGGCGTCTTAAGGAGGCATCCGAGTTTGATAGAAGGGTCCTTCAGTTGATGGCACCAGTCGTTGTATCGGGAAACGACAACATTCAAGAAATGTTAAATTTTACGGTAATATTAGCATTTAAATACTAACGTACTAAAAGCATAAGTATATGTCCTTGGGTTAAGTTCAGTACCCTCTATTGAAAAGTGCTTTATTATAAGCATGGTGAAGTACACCATTGAGTGATACAAATTACCATCACGTGTTTAATCTAGTTTTTTTTAAGCTCAGTTGAATTTACTCGTTTTAAAACCAGATACAGCATTTCGCTATTGCTATGAAAAATGTTTGCTTTTGAGGAGCAAAGAAAATATATTTGTGTCGAATTCTTCACACCATTACAACCCAACGTTATCCGATTAAAGCTATAAACTCCTCTGTACGTATATATTAATACCATTTAAGCTAAGTTTAAGAAAAAAAAATAAATGTAAGGCGCGATAACCTCCGAAGAGAGTTAAGGCCGAGCTTCTCTTCCAATTTGCGTCGTGCTCCTCTTGATATTCCCTACAAATTGGCCGGACGGGACCTACATGTTTTATGCCGACTCCGAACGGCTTCTGCAAGGCAGATGAGTTTTCACTGAGAGCTGAAATACACTCGGAGCACTTGCCAAACACTGCCGAGGGACGACACCGCTTACAAAACTTTTCTTCTAATTGAAAAACCTTATTTCTAAAATTTTGATGTTGCTTTTGCCCGGGGTGCGAACCCAGGGCATACGGTGTGGTAGGCGGAGCACGCTACCATCACACCACGGTGGCCGCTAGTTTATGAGCTGGCATTAATGTCATACATATATGAAAGGTGAGTCAAAGGTAATTTTACAACTAAAACCTCATTTTGGTTAAATTGCTGATAGGGGATATAGAATAAAACCGACGATGTCTGCCTAAGCAATTGATAACCTAAGTACATTGCAAAGTGTAAAAATAAAATACTGTGAGATCTATAAAACTTTCTTAAAATTATAAGGTATACTGTTAAAAATCGGCAGTACACCTTTGCAATTGCCAATTATCTAAGAATTAGGTTGTTTTTGATTGTGATCACAGATATATGGAAGTATGTATTTTGTTAACGCTTGCTTGCAACTTTGCAGAATGACGAAAGTGTAATAGACAATCAGGAAGATGCGGAAGATGTTGAATGTGTGGTGCAAACACCACAAACGACCCCACCCTCTCCTCCGCGGACATCAAATTCGACAAAAAAAAAAAACAAAAAAAACGAAGGATATCTTCTTTCGAAGAGAAGATGCTCGAATTTGAAGAAAAAAAACTTAAACTCATGGAAGAAAATAATAAAATTTTAAGAGAAAAAATGAACTTAAAAGGGAAAAACTTCGCGCAGATAAGGAGTGGAGGAAAATGAAGCACGAAGTGGACTTGAGAAAATTGGCCATTAAGGAGGCCCAGCTCTAGAATTTAATAAAAAAAAACATCATTATAGGGACAACATGTTTAATGCGGGTCACCTAAAACAAATTTTCTTGGATAACTTAAATAGTTACTTTGTTTGATAGAGGATCAAAGTTTGGAGTTTCCCTATACTTTGGTTTTAAAAAAATTGCATACTTTACAAAAAATTGTTAATTTAAAGTTGAATTTCCATTTCTTGTCTTTTAAAGTTATGACCAACACAAGAATTGAAGGTTTCGCTCTAAATTCGTAATTTTTTGTAAAGTATGCAATTTTTTTAAAACCAAAGTATAGGGAAACTCCAAATTTTGATCCTCTTTCAAACAAGGTAACTATTTAAGTTATCCAAGGAAAATTTGTTTTAGGTGACCCGCATTAAACATGTTGTCGTTGTATATTATAATTAAAAATTCTTATATTTTGGATTATTTTTATTTTGATCTTTTTTAAATTCTTTCATTTTACCAACTTCAAAACAATGAAAATTTTTGATAATTGAACAATGTAACTAAAATACAAAGTTAAATAAAAATAATAAGAACCCTACAGTCGTTATAGTGAATTATAAATTTTGTTGTTTTGTTAGTTCTTAAGGTGCGTCCACACCAGTAACAAAACGTGTTACAAACAGTTATATAACCAATGTTATGTAACTTGTTAGAAATTCAACTGAAAAATGTTGTATAACACGATGTTGTGCAACTTTTTTTCTGTTTTCATAGCAGGTTACATGTTACCCAGAGGTTGTCGGTAAAGATCAAAGGAATTAGATAACTTGGTTGTATAACAAGTTTCAATTGTTTTAAAACAATTGTTATACAACTTTGCTATTTCGTTGCCGATGTGGACGTACCTTTAGATTCTTAAATATTAATTAGGTAGTTAGACTTTTAGATATTTTTAATGTTAAGGGCTTCTCAGCCACAGCCAAATGAGTAAGTCATATATTTGTTTTGTTATAGTTTAATAACACTGGCACACAAAAAAGAAGTGGTATGTTCATCGAACTAGAAACATTTTTGAATTATTGTTTGTTTACATACCTTTTTATCACCAAGTGGTTGAAACTTGCAAATTTTGAACACGAATTCGAATCAAGAATCAAAAAGTAGACAAAAGCTTTGCTTAAAATAATTGTGAAGTAAGCGGGAGAATGAATTACCTTCAAAATTCGCGAGTTTCGTGCACTTTGCGATGAAAAGGTATGTAAACAAACAATAATTCAAAATTTTTCTAGTTCGATGAACGGACCACTTCTTTTTTGTGTGCCGGTGTTATTCAACTATTTCTGTAATTGTTTAATTCAGTCTTTCCATAACTTATTGTTTACAGCTTTGGTCTCGAAAATAATTTGTTTGAATTAATTACTAACGTTGTTACATATGAATAAATAAATAATCCAGTATTATATCGTTCTACAAATCTCAGGCATTCTGTTAAAAAGGTCGTATCTCAACAAACTCGTTAAAAAAGTCAAATCTCTCTCTCTTACAGTAGAAAAGAAAATAAATTAATTTCAAATCGTTTCTGTAAAAAATGTTTGTTCAGTTACAATCTGTAACAGTATTTTATTGACTATTTCGCTCAGATACGACCTTTTTCAATAGAATGTCTGAAATATTCTCTGCTTAAGAAAACTGATAAGATATGAACTTTCTACAATATCTTTGTATACACATAAAATAACGTATAAAGGTAGGGTTGTATCAAAGATATAAATATATATATGTGTATATATCCATATATGGTTCGATAATTCAACCTCAGCGTGAAAGACTCAGACACTTACAACAGTCAACACGAAAATAGCAGTCGAAATTTGTTATAAAATTTCTTCAATAAACTATCTATTTTATTTTCGATAATTTTTGTCAAAAATTAGAAATTTCGAGAAAATTTTACGTCAATTTCGAAGTTTTATTTAGATTTTTCCGAATTAGCCTCTGTTTACTAAAATCCTTTTTTATTCTTTGGCCAAATTTGGTGTGGTCTTTTTCAATTTGCCTTATTTTGTTGGTTTTTTTTTTTAGAATAGCCATTTATAGAGGTGGATACTATGTTGGGATGTTTTAGAATATTATTTGAGCAATCCTATGGAAATTGTCCTAAAAAAAATTTCATTAAACATTGTAACCTTTTGCCGACCTCTAAAATATCATTTATTTTATTCGTGCTGTTCAAAAGGCAGTCTTTAGAAAAATAGGCAAATTGTTCCAAATTTAAAACGACCATAGAATGCATGATGATTTTGATGTTAACTGTATGGGTCTAGGTCTCTCATCCAGAGAAAAACCGCAGACTAATACTCTAAAATACTTGTACAAGGTAATTAGAAGTGATAAAAACAAGATCCACTGATATATTTCAATTATATCAACGCCTAAAATATGTATTCACAATCTGCAGTCGAGTTGATCTGACTTGGCTTTGTATTGCAGACTGACTTGTTGAAGATTCCGCTTCAAGCATTTCATTCTCTTGAGTTATGGCTTCAATTACAGGAACATTCGGTGTCATTAAAATATTATGCAAAACAATACAAGCGTTAATTATTTTCCCAGCCTTTTCTGGCGTATAGTATAAGCACCTTTGGTAGGAGAGGCAACGAAAACGCGCTTTAAACACTCCTATACAACGTTCAATGAGACATCATTCGAGGTCTCAGAGAAGGGTGTCATTAACCAAGGCTGCAGAGGGTACCCGCTGTCGCCCAATAGCCAAAAATTCCCCTCTCCCCTTAAATACTTTTCTTTCAAGTAGCTTTGCATTTGAGAACAGCGCCATACGTAAGAATCATGAGACGTCCCCGGAAACTTGGCATTCGCGTATCTTATTATGTACTTTGCGTCACAGATTACTAACAAGTTTATAGAGTGTCCGCCTAAAAATGTTGGAATTTTAAATATTGACCATTATACATGATACAAAATATCTTTGCGACAATAATAAGCGCTTTGAATGGCGGCTTCTGGAGCAACAATCTTGATATGAGTACCATCCATCAGTCCCAAAATTCCGGGGAAACCACAGATTTCGTAGAACTGTACTAATCTAATCTAATCTAATCTAACTACGCTTTCTTCAGAGCCAGTAGGGAAGTTCACATAATCTTTTTGGACATGATTCAAAATTTTCGTTACCTCATCTACACAGCGACTTACAGAACTTTGAGACGAACATGCGAGGAAGTCTTGCCCAATACATCTTTGATAACTTCCTGATGCGAAGAACCGTAAAGCTGCAAGTAGTTCTAATTGCGACGGAATCGCTGTGTTTCGTTGTGATTGTCCAAAATGAGGCTTCAGTTTATCAAACAAATCTGTGAAAACTGTCTTTGGAAAGCGATAAAGACCCTGAAACTTCCGGTCACTCATTTCGAAAGGATCTTGGGTATCGCCTAACATTCTCCGATTAACCATCATTGCATTCCTGTGTAAAGAGAAATAAAGAACTTAAGTTGGCATGTTAGGAACATAACGTACTCAAATGTGTAAAGCTTTGCCAAATTCGGAAGTGCGCCCGCAAACATGTTACACAAAACCCCTTTTAATGTCTAATAAACGCTTGTGTACATTCGCTATTTTGGCATGCACATTGCGTGTGCTTTTTTGTTGATGTAGCATTGCTCTATCAAATGCAACGGAGGTTGTAGTAGTGGTAAGCGGCGGTTGCGCTGGAGGTTCCGTTTAGTTTGGTGCGAGCGCCAGCGGATCTCCTTGGACGCAAACAGCAAGCGACTACAAAAGTTTTTCGGACTTGCCGTGGATTGCGCAAACGTATTCGGATCGGTTAGCATTGTTTCCTTCAAATACTTTCGGCTGCGCCAGACGTAGTAAACCACAGCACAGCACATTTATTATTATAAATAAACATATTTTAACGAAAACATATTCTTTTTTGAAACCACCAAAGAACTTAAAACAAAAAACGCATGCACCATTGCATTTCCTTCTCTTTATTACCTTCTTCTTCTCTGCAATCGTCGCCACAGTGCTATATTTGTTTCCACAAATGAATTCTGCATTTTTTTCACTATTAATCCAAAATATCATACTTTTCTACAATATTTTTCGTTTTCAATGTTTATGTGTTTTTTGCATTCCATCTGTCAACTCGCATTCAGCACTCAATCAGCAAAAGAGTGTTCACTTCGCCTTACAAAATCGCATGAGAATTTACAGTGAAAACTGGCAGCAGTAAGTGTACATTTTTCAGTTTTTCACAGTTAGTGAATTGACCCCCTGATATTAAAGAGCAGTTGGATTCATCCAACAAATAAAGGAAAATAGAGAAAAGCTTATTCCTATAATAGAAGTTATAAAGCTTTGTGCTCGACTAGAATTAGCATTACGCGGAACACGTCATTATGGAGATCTTAGTAGCGAGACTAATCATAATGATGGTAACTTCCGCGCCATCCTTCGCATGCGTATGTGGGGATGAAAACGCCAAACGCCATTTTGATGTTTGCTCTAAAAATACAACGTATATAAGTCCAAATATACAAAATGAGCTAATCGAAACTTGCGGCGAAATCATTCAGAGAAATATTGAGGAAAGGGTAAACAGCGCAAGGTGCTTTTCGATATTGGTGGACGAAACATCAGATATTTCGCAAACTGAGCAAATGACAATAAATGTGCGTTATGTCGACAGCGACCAAGAGTTCCTTTTTGTTCGTGAATATTTTTTGAATTTTGTTCCATTAAAATGTACAACAGGAAGTCACATTGCAGAAATGATTCTCGAAACTTTGCATGATTTAGGATTAGAAATAAGTTCAATAATTGGCCAAGGATATGATAGTGCCGCTGCAATGAAAGGTAATTTTAATGGCGTTCAAGCAATAATTCGGCAAAAATATCCTGCAGCTTTATATATCCACTGTTGTTCCCATTCGTTAAACTTAGCACTTTTGCATGCATGCGAAGTCTCCCATATTCGTCACTGCGTGGGAGTAGTTAAAGCTGTAGGGGTGTTTTTTCAAAAAATCGCCTAAAAGAACTCAGATACTGACAAAAAAAATTGAAGAATTATTTCCTGATGCAAAATCAAGAAAATTGGTTTCAATGTGCGCCACTCGTTGGGTTGAAAACCACGATGGATTACTTCGTTTCAAAGAGATGTATATGCCAATCATTGCAGCTCCTGAAGAACTGTTGAACGAAGCTGACATTGAAACATCGTCAAGGGCGAATGGTTTTCTAAAATCTCTGATATGTTGTGATTTTGTGATAAGTCTCTTTATGGTGTCAAGATTATTCGAAATCACGTTGCCTTTATGTAAAAGTTTACAGTCACCTAGTTTAGACTTGGCAAGTACCATTGAGCATATCGAACTAGTTTCACAAGTTTTAAAAGATTTTCGCGCAAATATCGACGATGAATTCTCGACGATTTTCGAATTCGCTAAAGAACTTTTAGAATCTGTCAATGGAGAAGTAAATCTCCCTCGAATTTCTTTCACTAAATAGAAAGAAGTAAATAATACATTTAGAGATCCAAAAGCTCATTATAAATTCGCCATAGCAGTGCCTTTTCTTTACGATATTTCAATGCAAATAGAAGATAGATTGGTTCAGCATAACCATATTAAAATTGGTGCGTTTTCTTCCCTATATATGTGCAAAATGCGATGTGTCTTTTACCGCCTCTGACGCTCGTGAGTTAAATATTTACAAAAACATTGATGCGGCAGCTCTTGTTGTAGAATTTACTCTATGGAAAAATAAATGGAGTCAATTGGAACCTGAATTTCGCCCAAAAACTGCACTCGAAGCTTTAAGTTCGTGCCAAAGTCAGCTTTTTCCAAACATTTATAGTTTACTAAAAATTTATGCAACATTTCCTGTCACTACGTGCACTGCAGAACTTTCGTTTTCGACCTTAAAACGTCTTAAAACTTTTTTGAGGAACTCGATGGGCCAAGAAGACTGAATGGACTAGCCCTCATGACTGTTCACCGAAGAATTGAACTGGACATTGAATACATAATAAATGATTTTGCAGCTAAAAAGTCAAGACGTCTTAATTTCATTATACTCAGCTGAGCAGAGCTCACAGAGTATATTAACTTTGTTCGCATAACGGTAATCCGTAACCGCATAAACTAATCGAGATAGATATAGACTTCTATATATCAAAATGATCTGGGCGAAAAAAGAAACTCATTTAGCCATGTCCGTCCGTCCGTCCGTCCGTAAACACGATAACTTGAGTAAATTTTGAGGTATCTTGATGAAATTTGGTATGTATGTTCCTGGGCGCTCATCTCAGATTGCTATATAAAATGAACGAAATTGGACAACAACCACGCCCACTTTTTCGATATCGAAAATTTCGAAAAACCGAAAAAACGGCGATAATTCATTACCAAAGACGGATAAAGCGATGAAAATTGGTAGGTGCGTTGACTTTATGACGCAAAATAGAAAATTGGTAAAATTTTGGACAACGGGCGTGGCACCGCCCACTTTTAAAAGAAGGTAATTTAAAAGTTTTGCAAGCTGTAATTTAATATAATGTTGTTATTTTGCAGTCCCGTTACTGCTATTACTATATGTGTGCTAAATAAAAATTAGCAAAATCGGATGACGCATACGCCCACTTTTAAAAAAAAATTTTTTTTTGAAGTCAATTTTTAACAAAAAATTTAATATCTTTACAGTATATAAGTAAATTATGTCAACAACCAACTCCAGTAATGATATGGTGCAACAAAATACAAATATAAAAGGGTTAGGCAAGCAAAATTATGCACCCTACAGTGACTGTTGCTTTGCTTAATACATGCGTGTCTACAGGGTTTATTGATCAGCTTATTCAGTTATTTTGTATTACAGATTTATACATACATATGTAAGCATACATACATATTGCATACCGTGTTATTCATGCTTATACATAGCAAAGTATACCGGTACTTTTTAATGTTTTCAATAAACTTGCACTTGCATTTCTCATCTGGACGGGTAACGTGTTATATTTTTAATATTCGGCAACAAAAAGAAAACTTCAAAATGGGCGTGGCTCCGCCCTTATTCATTTAATTTGTCTAGAATACTTTTAATGCCATAAGTCGAACAATCCATTATTACCAATTACCAATCCTTGTGAAATTTGCTAGAGACATAGATTCTTGACGATAACTTTTTCTGTGAAAATGGGCGAAATCGGTTGAAGCCACACCCAGTTTTTATACACAGTCGACCTTCTGTACTTCCGCTCGGCCGTTAACACGATAACTTGAGCAAAAATCGATATGTCTTTACTAAACTTAGTTCACGTGCTTATCTGAACTCACTTTGTATTGGTATAAAAAATGGCCGAAATCCGACTATGACCACGCCCACTTTTCCGATATCGAAAATTACGAAAAATGAAAAAAATTCCATAATTCTATACCAAATATATAAAAGGAGATGAAACATGGTAATTGGATTCGTTTGTTGACGCAAAATATAACTTTAGAAAAAATTTTGTGAAGTGGGTGTGACACCTACCATATTAAGTAGAAGAAAATGAAAAAGTTCTGCAGGGCGAAATCAAAAGCCCTTGGAATTTCGCCGGAATACTGTTCGTGGTATTACATATATAAATAAATTAGCGGTACCCGACAGATGATGTTCTCAGTCACCCTGGTCCACATTTTCATCGATATCTCGAAAACGCCTTTACATATACAACTAAGGGCCCCTCCGTTTTAAAACCATCATTAATCCTTTAATTTGATACCCATATCGTAAAAGCGCATTCTAGTCACCCCTAGTCCGCCTTTATGGCGATATCTCGAAAAGGCCTCCACCTATAGAACTAAGGCCCAATCCCTTTTAAAATACCCATTTTTAATAATAATAATTGTAAGGCGCGATAACCTCCGAAGAGATCTAAGGCCGAGCTTCTCTTCCAATTTGCGTCGTGCTCCTCTTGATTTTCCCTACAAATTGGCCTGACGGGACCTACATGCTTTATGCCGACTCCGAACGGCATCCGAAAGGCAGATGAGTTTTCACTGAGAGCTTTTCATGGCAGAAATACACCCGGAGCGCTTGCCAAACACTGCCGGCCTGACGGGACCTACATGCTTTATGCCGACTCCGAACGGCATCTGAAAGGCAGATGAGTTTTCACTGAGAGCTTTTCATGGCAGAAATACACCCGGAGCGCTTGCCAAACACTGCCGAGGGGCGACTCCGCTTAGAAAAATTTTCTTCTAATTGAAAAATCTTATTTCTAAAATTTTGATGTTGCTTTGCCCGGGGTTTGATAGGCACGCTACCATCACACCACGGTGGTCGCCCATAAATAAAATACCCATTAACACCTTTCATTTGATACCCAAATCGTACAAACACATTCTAGAGTCACCCCTGGTCCACCTTTTTGGCGATATCTCGAAAAGGCGTCCACCGATAGAATTAAGGCCCACTCCCTTTTAAAATACTCATTAACACCTTTCATTTGATACCCATATCGTACAAACACATTCTAGAGTGACCTCTGGTCCACCTTTATGGCGATATCCCGAAATGGCGCCCACCTATAGAACTATGGCCCACTCTCTTTTAAAATATTCTTTAATACCTTCCATTTGAAACCCATGTCATACAAACACATTCCAGGGTTACCCTAGGTTCATTTTGCTAAATGGTGATTTTCCCTTATTTTGTCTTAAAACACGTTTTAATAAATTTAAAAATTAAAAGAAATTCTGGTCTGTAAGATCTCAGCAGCTGGTCCTTTTAAAGCCACGAGCAATGCAGCAACTTTATCTTCGGCATCCCAGTCGTTCGCTGCAGACGTCTTCTTAAATAGGAGCTTAAATATCTGGAAAGGAACAGAACCATCCAAGGTTGGGGATTTTACCTTCTGAGTAGACGTTGAAGTGATTGGACGGTTCAGTTGTAACTCCTGAATACGATCTTTTAAAGCATATATCTCGGCCTTCATTTTATCTTGTCGGCCACTGAACCCTTCCTGAAACTGCGTTAGTTTCTCTTCCATGCGCGCTTCCAGTTATGCAGAGATCTGCGATGACACCTGTGCTGAAATTTGTGCCGACATTTCTGATATACGTGCCTCTTGTGCTTAAATTTTAGATGTTATTTCTGACGACATCTCTGAGATACGTGTCTCCTGTGATTCCAGTTGGAATGATATTTGCGACAACATTTCTGAAATACGCGTTTCTTGTGCTTCAATCTTGGATGTTATGCGGTTCTCCTGCGAGTCTAGTTGTGTTTCCCTCTTGGATGTTATACGTGTCTCCTGTGATTCCAGTTGGGATGCTATATATGTCTTCTGTTCTGCCAGTTGAGATGACAATGTCGATGTTTGAGCAGATATTGCGAGTCTGTGCTCGTAACTGTCTGCGATGCTTCGTTTTTCTCATCAATTTTTGTTGTCTCGTCGCCATCAAGATGAAAGACATACTCTTCCACGTTAAATGCTTCTGATTCCATTGCCTCTCGTAGTCGTGCCTGAATTTCGAGTTTATTGCCGGTTGTATTCAATCCACAGCTCTCCAACTCCTTCTTCAGTTGCTGGATCTTCAATTCACTCGACTTTGTCATGTTCTTGTTGTACTCTGCAAATCTGGAATTTATTCAACAATTCCTCTTCTGACACCAATTGTAACGAATTTAGTGAAATTGCGCTTATTCCAAATCTTCTGCTAACGTTCGAATCGCTAAACTGTTGAATAAATAACTCCAATATTCAATAATGCAAAAATGGTGTTAATTAGACTGCAATAACGCTTAACTTCACAACCAATAGCGTGCTTAAATCAAACTGCTTACTGACTACTCAGCATTCGCTGCTTTTATACTCTCTGTAGTCTCGTCCACCCATTTCTCCTAAGGTCCAGTAACTTCTGGAAATTCATGCTTGGTTACCATCCATATATGTACATCTATATTTGTAGTTTATAGTCTCTCGCATAGCCATATGCGTCTGTATATGTGAGTACTACTTCGGCTGATGATTACATCTGTGTGTGAGTTATCTCTTCATTGCCTTGTATGTATTTGGTAAATGATGAATAATGTGTTTATATAGCTTGCTTTAATGTTTTTGTTGTTGAGCATTTATTTAGTGATGTGAAGATTCGCCACAATATAGATAGTAGGGTAATATATAGTTTTGTATGTATTTGGTAAATGATGATTAATGTGTTTATATAGCTTGCTTTAATGTTTTTGTTGTTGTGCATTTATTTAGTGATGTGAAGATTCGCCACAATATAGATAGTAGGGTAATATATAGTTTTGAAATGGGAAAAAGCCGCTATGATGCCGGTTGCCGTTTCGACCTAAAACCAAAAACATTTTTGGAAGGTTTTTTTTTTTTCTCGTTTAATATACATTGTGAAATTTTCCGATTCTGTCAAGTTGCATTTAAATAATAATAAACTGAGTTGAAATAAAAGAATATATAATAATATAAAATAAGAAATAAAATAAATTAACATAAAAGACAATGTAAAAAATTTAATGTTATAATTTTGGAGCAACTTTATTTTTTTTTAGGTATAAGATGTACTTTATCTAAAATGAGCATCGAATCTGGAAATGCAAAGCATTTTCTGGTAATTTGCCATCAATTTTTATAAATAGATTTAGTTAGTTTCAACAAAAGTTAACTCATTATTTGTGATTTCATGTTCTTTTTTCTGAAAGCACCTAAAATAAAAAACAAAAAATCTGTTAAATAAAGACCTATGTATTTACGTGTAAGTGAAATTTGCCACAAAAAATGGGCCGGTCAAAAATTAATTCTACTTAAGGTTTTTTCGTACGCTACAAATTGTTTTAGGATTTTGGAACAGGCCACTATAGTTAAGTGGCAGCAATGGGGAAACCATATTTGTATGTAGGTGAAGGATTTGAGGAACACGACTACGCATCTTTCGAATTGAGCGGGGTTACATAATATGTAGGTTTGTGATTTTGAATTGGGCACTTACATAATTGGTCCTGCAGATGGTGCGCTTTTGTGCACGAAAGTAGATTTCGATGATTGGAGAGATTGTTCCAATTTACAAAAAACCGTTTCTATTAATTATAAACAAATAGAGTAATATTTGCTAATAAGAAGAAATAAATTTCGATATTTGGAGGGATTGTTCGAATTTACAAAAAACTTGTTCTATTAATTATAAACAAATAGAGTAATTATTGTTAACAAAAATAGGCCTATGCACTGCGACTGATTCATGCGATTCGATTCATATAACTTTTATATGATTTTATGTATGCTAAGTATGCGAAACAGCCTGTCAACTTATTATATGGCAAATTTGTTAGCGTGTTAATATATAGATTGTAGGGTAATTTATAGTTTTGAAATGGAAAAAACCCGCTATGATGCCGGTTGCCGTTTTGACCGAAAATCAAAAACATTTTTAGGACGTTTTTTTTTTCGTTTAATATACAACGTGAAATTTTCCGATTCAGTCAAGTTGCATTTAAATAATAATGAACTAAGTTGAAATAAAAGAATATATAATAAAATAAAATAAATTAGCATAAAAGACCATATAAAAAATTTAATGTTATATTTTTGGAGCAAATTTATTTTTTTTGTTCAGTAAAAGACGTACTTCGGGCAAATTTGCCATTAACTGTTATAAATAAATTTAGTAAGCTTCAACAAAAGTTAACCCATTATTTGTGATTTCATGTTTTTTTTTTTAAAGCAACTAAGATAAAAAACAAAGATTTTGTTAAATAAAGACCTATGTACTTACGTGTAAGTGGAATTTGCCACAAAAAATGTGCCGATCAAAAATTAATTATTTTTAAAGTTTTTTTGTACGCTACAAATTATTTTGGAACAATTTTTTTAATATTTTGGAATATGCCACTTTAGGTAAGAGGCAACAGTGGGGAAACCATATTTGTATGTAGGTGAAGGATTTGAGCAACACGATTACGCAGCTTTCGAATTGAGCGGGGTTACATGATATGTGGGTTTGTGTCTTTGAATTGAAAACTTACATAATTGGTCATACAGAGGGTGCGCTTTTGTGCACGAAAGTAAATTTCGATATTTTGAGAGCTTGTTCGAATTTACAAAAAAATTTTTTTATTAATTATAAACAAATAGAGTAATATTTGTTAACAAAAATAGGCCTATGCACTGCGGCTGATCCATACGAATCGATTCATATAACATTTATATGATTTTACGTAGCTAAGTATGCGAAACAGCCTGTCAATTGATTGCATGGAAAATTTGTTAGAGTATTAATATAGAGATAAAAAAATAAAATAAATAAATGTAAGGCGCGATAACCTCCGAAAAGATCTAAGGCCGAGCTTCTCTTCCAATTTGCGTCGTGCTCCTCTTGATTTTCCCTACAAATTGGCCGGACGGGACCTACATGTTTTATGCCGACTCCGAACGGCATCTGCAAGGCAGATGAGTTTTCACTGAGAGCTTTTCATGGCAGAAATACACCCGGAGCGCTTGCCAAACACTGCCAAGGGGCGACCCCGCTTAGAAAAATTTTCTTCTAATTGAAAAACCTTATTTCTAAAATTTTGATGTTGCTTTGGCCGAGGTGCGAACCCGCGGCATACGGTGTGATAGGCGGAGCACGCTACCATCACACCACGGTGGTCGCCATTTAATATAGAGATAGTAGGGTAATATATAGCTTTGAAATGGGGAAAAGCCGCTATGATGCCGGTTGCCATTTTGACCTAAAACCAAAAACAATTTTGGGACGTTTTTTTCGCTTAATATTCAACGTGAAATTTTCCGATTCAGTCAAGTTGCATTTAAATAATAATAAACTGTGTTGAAATAAAAGAATATATAATAAAATAATATAAATTAAAATAAATTAACAAAAAAAAAAAAATGTAAACATTTAATGTTATAATTATGGAGAAATTTATTTTTTTTTTTTTTCAGTATAAGACGTACTTTATCTTAAATGAGCATAAAATCTGGAAATGAAAAACATTTTCGGGTAATTTTCTATTAACTGTTATATATAAATTAATTAGTTTCAGCAAAAGTTAACTCATTATTTGTGATTTCATGTTTTTTTGAAAGCAACTAAAATAATAAATACAGAATCTGTTAAATAAAGACCTACGTATTTACGTGTAAGTGAAATTTGCCAAAAAATGGGCCGCTCAAAAATTAATTCTATTTATGGTTTTTTTGTACGCTACAAATTATTTTGGAACAATTTTTTTAGGATTTTGGAACAGGCCACTTTAGGTAAGTGGCACCAATGGGAAACCATATTTGTATGTAGGTGAAAGATTTGAGCAGGGGTCCCTAAAATTCACACTGTGGCTGTGTGAGTAAAACTAAAATCATCTTATTGGTAGTGGTTTAGTTATTGATGAAAAATCAATGAGGTATGACGTGTGCACGCATGTTTGTTAACACACACAGTGTAGTTCATAAATATGCCATATAAATACTACTTTATTGCTTGAGTCTAAGGAAAAATTTAAACAAAATAAATTGTTAACGTGAAACCACTAAAACATTCTGCGCATGAGCGTTGGTTTGCAAAATATCTTTTCGCAAATGCGCAAATAACCAATAGCGTTACCCGATGTTTCTACTCTGCTTGTTCAGCGACAACTAAATAGTAATAAAGACGAAAGAGAATAATAATACGTGTGAAGTGGCGGCAATAATTATTCAACTAAATGGTGATCGCTGGATTTGAGCAACACGACTACGCAGCTTGCAAATTGAGCGGGGTTGCATAATATGTAGGTTTGTGTCTTTGAATTGAGCACTTACAGATGGTGCGCTTTTGTGTACGGAAGTAAATTTCGATATTTACAGAGATTGCTCGAATTTACAAAAAACTTTATCTATTTATTATAAACAAATAGAGTAATATTTGTTAACAAAAATAGGCCTATGCACTGCGTCTGATCCTTACTAATCGATTCATATAACTTTTTTATGATTGATTTTATGGAAAGTTTGATAGCGTATTAATATATTGTGGCGAAATTTCACATCACTAAGATGTTATTAAAGTAAATGCAGAACAACAAAAACATTAAAGCAAGCTTCATAAACACATTAATCATCATTTACACACATATATAGAATGCGACGAAGAGATTACCCACGCACACACATGTAGAATTAGTTACTCACCCATACACACGCAAATGGCTTTAAGAGAAACATAAACTACAAATAATGTATATACCTAATAACCAAGCAAGGGATAAAATTGTTTTGGAATAGAGTTTCGCGAAATGACTAGACCTTAGGAGAAATGGATGAACGAGAAAACTGAGAGTATAAAAGCAGCGCAACCTGTGGAATCAGTAATCAGTTTGATTTAAACACGCTTTTAGTTGCGAAGTATAATAGTACTACTCCCAAAGCAGTCTAATAAAGCCCATTTTTCAATACAGAATATTGGAGTGATTTATTCAACAGTTTGGCGATTCGAACGTTAGCAGAAGGTTGCAAATAAGCGGAGATTCCCAAAATTCGTTACAGTTGGTCTCGTAAGAGGAATTGTTGAATAAATTCCAGAGTTGCAGACTACAACAAGAACATGGCGAAGCTAAGTGAATTGAAGATCCAGCAACTGAAAAAGGAGTTATATAGCCGTGGATTGAATACAACCGATAATAAATCTGAACTTCAGGCAAGACTACGAGAGCTTATGGATTCAGAAGGAATCAATGTGGAGGAGTAGGTCTTTCAACCTGATTGGGAAGAGGCAATAACAAAAATTGAAGAGAAAATGAAATATCGCAGACAGTTACGAGCACAGATTTGAGCATGATATTTTCTGCAATATCTGCACAAACACCGACAGTAACATCCACGATGGAATCTCAACTGGAAGAACAGAAGAAATATATGGCGTCTCAACTGGAATCGCAAGAGACCCACCTAACATCCAAGATGGAATCACATGAGACACGCATAACTTCGGAGACTGAAGCACAAGAAGCGCGTATTTCAGAAATGTCGGCACAGTTTACATCCAAGATGGAAGCACAATAGGAGCGCTTATCATTACACGTGGCACAAATGTCTTCGCAATTAATCAAAGCTGGAAGAACAGGATACAAAAATTATACAGCTCGAGGACAAAATTGGTGCCGAGATAGAAGCTTTGAGAGGTCGCATACAGGAGTTGCAAATAAATCGCCCTGCAGTTTCAGCGAGTAATCCAAAGGTAAAGACACCATCCTTTGACGGTTCTGTTCCATTCCAGGTCTTTAAGCTACAATTTGAGAAGACATAAGCAGTGACCAACTGGAATATCAAATAGAATTGCAAAACCGTTACCAAAAAGCTAAGGAGACTTTGCAGAAGTTTGCGTCGGATGTCGAAAGGCTGGCCCATCTAGCAAATGCGGACGCACCCGTGGAATACACCGAGAGGGCAAAAATCCAGGGTTTTATAAATGGCATACGGGACGTGGAAACGAAGCGAGCTACTTACGCAAACCCAAAGCTAAAATTTGCTGCAACGGTTTCCCACGCACTGACACAGGAAACAGTGTCACTTTTGAGTAAGCCCGCATACAAAGCTCATCGCGTGGAAGTGGAAAGGCCAGATTGGGTAGACACAATTATGGAAGCATTAAAAGGAACGCAACAGAAAAACGATGGTGCCGTCAAATGCTTTAAGTGTGGAAATCCAGGGCACATTACACATTATTGCAGTACAAACCCTAATAGTTCCAACAATGTGGGTGGCCGTAAATGCAGAGCTGAAGGGGATGAGCAAATCTCCAAATCTACTCAATCGTCAAACTAAATCGGGTCAACCGCAATGGGCGACAGCTGACTCCCGCAATTGAATGCCCCATAATCTCTATTTCGCAAATTGGAAGAAGGTAAAGCAATCTTACTGTCGGAGGACATGTTTTTCTTTTTTACGAGGAGGAAGCATCGAAAGCCTCATAGTTAGTGTGGGACTTTAACCGCACTAAACCTCCTACCATATGAGTACCATTTACCCGGTACTACCGTCAAGTATTCCGTCGTGTGGTAGGTTGAGCACTAAGCTCTACGTCTGTCGGGGTCACGTTGCTGTACTTTGGTAGCCCCGCGGTATAGTTAGAGCTGTGACTGGGACGCCCTGCTTACTACCTCAATGTGCTTGATACATACCATTTCTACGAATATTTCCAAGCATATATTGAAAACTGTGCGTACAGTGCTTGTGGTATGTTTTTGCGTTCAACCACTTGTATTGTAGGGTTTTTGAAGGGGTATTGTTTTTTTGTTTTTGTTTTTTGGTTTTTTCCCCTTTAATTTTAAGAGGTTTAGTCCCTTTTCTCCTCATGTAGGTACTTCCACCGGTTGGAGAGGACTTGTCTTCAATCCCTGTGTAAACACTAATTACATGTGAGGCTACCACGTGTACACCCCAACTCGTTGTTTCTACAGTTGGAGAGGTCTTGTCTCCAATCTGTAGGTTTGTCGTTACGTGTATGATGACTGGTTCTGGTCATACGGTTGAAGAGGCCGCGTCTCGAATCCGTGCTTTATTCCTTCAGCTGGGGCAGTATTCGAGCAGTTGAAGAGGCCTTGTCTCCAATCCGTCGTCTGGTTTACTACTACTTTACCTATACTCCGGTCTTTTTTTATTTTATCCTTCTAATGCCGCTAATTGGACGGAGGTCTTGCATCCAATACGTTCTCAGCTCGATCCCCTCCACCTTTGAAGTTTGTTCTCCACCCACAAAATTCGATTGTTCAATGTTCGCTGGTGCGCCGGAGCCTTTCCAGACTGCGTAGACACTTCATTATTCCGCTATTACATCGCATGCCGCGGACCATTTTACGTTGCTTTGTAGCATGCATCCAACAATTGTTTCAGGAGTGTAATCCTCTCCAAAAATGCTGCTTAGTTTGCGTCTTGAGCCATAGAACCTAGGACACCCGAAAAATACAAGTTATCTCTCCTGTAATCCCAATACCAACTAATGACCCTTTACTCTTGTTGCCAGGCATTTGATCATATTGTTCCACTTACTAACTTCGCTGACGCAGCACACGCGCAATCAACGATCAGGTCAGATATCGAAATTATTGAAATCATGGGAATTGCAATATAAGCAATTCCTGTCTACACGCGCAAGCCTTCGACTTGCGAAATGTGGGAACTGCAACCGCAGCATAAGTAGTTAGCAGTAATAGGTTAGCTAATAAGTTAATTCAGATGTTTAGTTCAGTTAATTTTGGGACGTGCAAGTGGCACGCAATAAATTGTTATTAAGTGAAATTGAAGTTGTTCGTGTTTTA
The DNA here is from genome assembly GCF_040869045.1 of Eurosta solidaginis. Taxonomy (NCBI): domain Eukaryota; kingdom Metazoa; phylum Arthropoda; class Insecta; order Diptera; family Tephritidae; genus Eurosta; species Eurosta solidaginis. The sequence goes on along the minus strand of NC_090324.1, from coordinate 145,020,824 downwards.
CTTTTAAATAAATCGCACCTTTTTAATTTTTTATATCTCTCAGGACACGAGAGACACTGGCGCCCGAGCAGATCGGTGCAGGGTCCGCCTAAGGTATAAGTTTTGGAGCAAATTAAAGTAATTGCTCATGAAAGAAGTGAGCTCTGATAGCCGAAAAAAAAATTGTGGGGACGAAATTGATTGAAACAGGAAAAAAGAGCAAAAAACTGTGAAAAGATCAAATATACGGTTAGAAGAAATTATACTGTGAAAAGACCAAATACTCCAATGAAATATTGGATTTAGTAAGTATAAAATTTGATGCAGAATAGCCTTTACAGCATGAACGCGGACGAATTCAAGAAATCCATGACGGAAATGACTAGCGCAGTGAATGCCATTCTCTCACAACTTAGAAGATTCGAGGAACGGCTCAAAAGTGTAGAGTCGAAAAGCAGTGATGAGTCCTTACAGGGACTCAGCGAGAATCTAGAAAGGCTAGAGAACCAGATATAGGAGGTTCGCAGGCAGTCTGCGGACCCGGAAATACGTCCAGTGGAGGAGCCACTGATAAGTCCTCGAACGGAAGACGAGCTTAGGAAAATTTCTAAATTGCTAGATTGTGTGAAAGAGCTTCAAGTGTTCGATGGATCAAGGGAACATTATTCCTACTGGGTCCACAGCTTAGAGCAGGTTCTAAACGACTACCAGGTCGTACGGCACAAGCCGATCTATAGGGCCATTCTTAGGCACATCAGGTGCAAAATTAGGGGTGCAGCCGATGATGCACTGGTATCGCATAACATTCTTGAGAGTGAATGTCGAAAAATCAAGGAAATTTTGTCGCTACATTACGCGGATTCTAGGGATACAGAGACGTTGGATCAACAACTTACCCTCATGAGGCACGGTCGCCAAAAAATTTCTGACTTCTATGCCTAAATAAATAACCAGTTGTCGCTTATGATCAACACTATAAATACAGATAAATACGTGCATAAAGAAACCGTCCAGGCATTAACGGAAGCACACCGGCGTAGGGCTCTGTTCGGCCTGAGTGCGTCGTAAACCGGCAGTGGGTAGGTGCACACGGGTCGATCTCGGGATTGATGGTTCACTCAAAAAGAAATAAACAAACACAGGAGGATTTTCCTCGTTATAATTTGATCGTTAATGATATCGAAAGAAAAATATATCAAGGATAAAATGTTACCTTTGTGCTTAACGTGACGATGGCGATCCTGGGCGTTGTGAACTGCTTGGCGGTCGATCATAAAAGAGGCCGGTTATCCCGTTGAGGACAACCGCTAAGCCGCGAAAAAGTCCTCTGGTGTTAAGGAGGGGAAAGGCCACACATACAGCCACCCCCACATTTACATGCATGGGTGCTGACAACCTGCACACACACACGTGCATGTGTATGAAACGCATGCATGTGCATGCATGCACACAAATGTAGGCGTGAGTGTGGGTGGCTGGAAATATTATTAAAACATTAGGGAGGGGCACCGTCAATCAGGTAAAAGTTAGGCATTGGGCCTAAACAAGCCGCCCCCTTGCGGTACGCAACGTCACAGTCCGCCAAGGATCACCGACCGTGAAGAAGAGGAAAAAAGAATAAAAAACTTATAGCTAATTATATCTAACTTAACATAACGCCAGTCAGTCCGCCGGCTTGGCGACACGCAAGATGGTTTGCGCAGTGTGCGAGCTTGGTTGCTGATGCCTCGGTCATTCGGCACTTTCGCGTTATGGTTCAAGGCCTGAGCCAGGTTTGCCTAGAGCTAGGGATTGCGAACAGAAGTAAGAAGATATACGTGTTGATATTTCTTGCCGTTTATTACAAATTCATTGGAAAGGAACAAACAAAGGATTTTGTATAAAGAAAAATTAAATAAAAAATAACTGATTGTGATGATAAAAGAGTGTAAAAGCATACCTCCATTGTGAATTCATACAAGTGGCGAATGTTTGATAAAGGCGTTCACAACAGTAAACAGCCACGATCACCTGCTCAATCGCTGTTCGATTACTTAGATCATTACCTCACCAGTGGTTTTCAAACCTTTTTGTAGATTTGATTTATTTACATATTTTAAAATGCCTGCATAACTGGTGGCTCAACTTTAATCTATAAACTTGATTTTAGAAATTAATATTAATATGTAGTCTGAGTTTCTGTAAACAAATTTAAAAGAAAGCTGATTTGAAACAAATGTGCAATTCATGGCACTTCAATTTAATAACGGCGAGCAAAAGAAAAACAAACCTTTCTTCTATTATCTGGCCATTCGCGAAAGCCGTTCTCCCTGTCAGCTATTATTTGACACGTAGGTATGGCAATGGAGGAATAGAAAGATTTTTCGCTGGTACGAATTCACAATGCAAGTCCTTTTCAACTGTGTACACCAAAAATTCCATAAAAATAACAAAGTAAAAGAGTGTAAAAATTCATGTATTTCGGTCGTTGCCGAACATTTTGATATTAGGCCTTCGTTGTGCCCGAGAGTACCCAACCGAAGATGGTACTCTGAGCTAGCAAAGGGGCAAACGTGGTGGCAGAATCCCTGGTAGCATTATTTCCGCATATACGTCTGTCCCTAGTACGAGGCGTATCGGGGCGGATGAATAAAATTGTGGATCCGCTAAACGGAGATGTGCATACAGGGATGCGATGGCGCTGTCGACGCTGGTCGTGGGGGCCATTCGCCGAAAATTGGACACAACCGCCGCATGGGTTGCAATTCGTTTATTTTGACCGTGTCTTCCTCGTATGCGTAGTAGGCATCCTGCTTGCCCGCCAATGGTGCTGGTAGGGAGTTGGAGCTCCCGGGCGAGCTCATCTGCGATCACGGTGGTGGGGGAGCATCCGTCGATTAAGGCACGGACGAGGTGTAGCCGCCCCCCAGCTTCTAACTTCACGACCGCGGTGGGTGTGATCGCTACCGTTGGTATCATGGTGGCGGTGGCCGCTGAATGCGGGGCTACGAGCCCTGACCGGAAGGCGGACACTGTGGTGAGCTGCAGCGGTTTGCATCCGTGGCTGCGATCTTGTGGCTGATGTCGTTGGTGCAGGCGAAGAGGCCTTGTCTCCGCTCTGCGGTCGCGCGAATGTCGTTTCCGTTGGGGGTTCCTGGTTTGCCGGCGTAGAGACCGGGTCTCCGCTCGGCCGTTATATGTATGGCGCTGTGCTGTCGCTGTCCCTTGTTGGAGCCGTTTCCTCTCGTGCTGCAGAAGTGGTCGAAATGGTTTGACTGTAAGCGGTATGGTCGGGCGAAGAGACCGCGTCTCCGCTCCGGTTCGGCTGGCATCTCGGTTTCGGGGTGGACGAAGAGGTCCAGTCTCCGTTCCAGCGTCCGACGCATATAAAGAGATTGAGTCGTCTATCCGCTCTCGGGGTGAATCTAGCACCTCTTCCACTTGGACGCTCCATGGCTTGGAGCGGGCTTCTCGTAATAGCTGCTCCTCTCCGTCGATCGAGGCGATGTGCAGCATCGTGTGGTGCTTCTCTCCACACCGTTTGCATCGCCCTTGGCTTGGGCATGCGTTAGAGCGGTGATCAGGCGCCAGACAATTTCCGCAGTAGCTTTCGCGAATGGTTACGTAGGGTGTCGCTCAAGACACACTCGGCATTCCGACGAATAACGCGCTGCGTTCGTGGCAGCACTACGTTTCAAAGCGGCAAAACGACCCATTTTCCTGAAAGAAGTGCAATATGTTTGACTGGGTCGAGTCATTCTCGAAATGCAAGGGCGAGTGGTCCCTAATTGTATTATTGAGCTTTGGGAACGAACTTTTATTAGCGCGTTCATAAGGGGAAAAACATCTGTCGCTGCATAAAAAAAAGAATATCCATATTTGGCGCGCATTATGTGCAAGGCCTCTCTCCCCGCACGTTATGTGCCTGGGGCTTTAGTGCCTTATTTTGTTTATTTCGTGTCACCCGGTAGCGTTTTAATTAGCCACGGGCACACTAGTGCTGTAGAAAAATTAGCATTTACGACTTTCGGTTCGCACATTCTGGTACCGAACCGGGTAGAAAGTGTATAGCGTGGGTTCTTCTGAGTCGCTGTTATTTGCGTTGTTGGTACTAAAACCCAACAACATTCCTGCCCGCCACAAAAAAAATGTTTGGACAGCGAAATTGTATGCTATATAAAGAAAAAATGAAAAAATTCTTCATTTTGGACGAAGAGAAAAATTTATAGAATAAATCGTTTTTTCTTTTTTTTGTATTGCCCTTCGCTTATTTCTTCAACTTTTCCCCAAGTGCGCTTGTAGTCCTGTTTTATTGATGGCCTTTAAAAAAACGACACGGTTCCCGAAGGGTATTTGGCTCCGGTACCGATTTTTCCGGAAACGGGTTTTTGGGTACCCGTTTGCATGTTTTTATGCATCCCTAATATAATGTGCATTTAACTTCGGAATATATGTACATACGTTGGTATAAGTCCTGCAAAAACGCTCCACGTCATTTTACTAGTCATTTTACGGTCATTGTGACTTTCTGCAGCGGTTATATTCATAGTCACGTTTGCATGGGCGTGATGAACTTTTGTGACCAAATTTTCCGTTTCGTTCCTATTAATGTGATCGTGCATTCCGCTCCCACTTATAGGATGTGAGCATAGCACTGTGCTGCTCACACACGTCACAATGCTCGTCAAATGGCGGTCATTTTTCGGTCATTTCACTCTACATTTTCGAGCCATTTGACAATCAATTTTACTGCGGTTTTACCATTTATATAACCGCCATATAACGTGAATTTTACCTGCAGATTTACTTTACCTGGAGCAGCCATATGAATAAAATATGAACCAAAAAAATTGAATTTTTAATATTTATTATTTTCAATATTATTATATATGTACATGAAATTGGAACTTATATTAATCCAGTTCATATAAAACAGAAGAACTTTAATAATAAATAAACTCGCTTAATTGGTTTTTGTTTTCCAAACTCTTCTAAGCGAGCAAAAAAATAATATTAAGCTTTAGACAAAACTCCAATTATTTGAATAATCTACAACTTAAAGCTTAGTAGAAATTCAGATCAAGAATATTCAAAGGTGTCGTGGATCCCATTGCTGTTGTAATTGAAGAACTTAAAAATGTACGACTATTAATTGAGTCAGACTTATTATTGTAACCCTTAGCAGGAGTATTGATTGGTTTCAAATCTAATTCCGACAGCAATCATATCACGACATCCCTTATTATATATGCACATGAAATTGTAACTTAAATTAATACAGTTCATATAAAGAAAAGTAAGTATTTTAATAATAAATAAACTCGCTTGATTGGTTTTCGTTTTCCAATTGAAATCTTTTCCAAGCGAACAGAAAATAATTTTAAGCTTTAGAAAAAACTCCAATAATTTGAATCAATTTGAATCTACAACTAAAAGCTAATTAGAAATTCAGATTAGATTTACTCTTTTTTTTCAGATAAGGAATATTCAAAGGTGTCGTGAAATCCGATTGCTGTCGTAATTGAATTTGAAAGTAATAAAGTAAAATATGAATTTAAAAATGTAGGACTAGTAATTGAGTCAGACTTATTATTGTTCTAAATCTAATCATTCCAGCAATAATTCTGCAACCCTTAGCAGAAGTATTGATTGGTTTCAAATCTAATTCCAACAGCAATCGTATCACGACATCCCTTATTATATATGAACACGAAATTTTAACTTAAATTAATACAGTTCATATAAAGAAAAGTAAGTATTTTAATAATAAATAAACTCGCTTAATTGGTTTTCGTTTTCCAATTGAAATATTTTCCAAGCGAACAGAAAATAATTTTAAGCTTTAGAAAAAACTCCAATTATTTGAATCAATTTAAATCTACAACTTAAAGCTAATTAGAAATTCAGATTAGATTTACTCTTTTTTTTTCAGATCAAGAATATTCAAAGGTGTCGTGGAATCCGATTACTGTCGTAATTGATGAACTTAAAAATGTACGACTAGTAATTGAGTCAGACTTATTATTGTTCTAAATCTAATCATTCAAGCAATAATTCTGCAACCCATAGCAGGAGTATTGATTGGTTTCAAATCTAATTCCGACAGCAATCGTATCACATCCCTTATTATATATGTACGTGATATTGCAACTTAAATTAATACAATTGATATAAAGAAAAGTAAGTACTTTAATAATAACATAAACTCTCTTAATTGGTTTTTGTTTTCCAATTGAAATCTTTTCCTGTGCAAGCACATCGCTAACCTGTGTTGGCAAAATATATGATTATACTGTCTTCGATAGATAGTCGGACGAGCCGTTACTCGGCGAAGTAGAGATGACCGTTGTGTCGGTGGCAGCTGTTACAACAGCAGTTTCTAACTTTACACCATCCGTACAGTGTGATGAATGCTTCACTGCCTTTTCCAATTGCTTGGCGCCAGCAAATTTTGCTGTTTGTAAAGCTTTAGCTGTAATGCAAATATATAAATGGGTTAAAGTGGTTTTCGTATGTTATTCAACAACTCACCCTATACCATCATCACAGCCTCCTCATCGATTTTGAATATGTGTACTGTTTCAGTATTCAGACCCAGTTCGTTTGATGCAATATTTTCGATTTGATGAATATGTATACTATCCGTTAGGCAGACAATTAGGTGCGTTCGATTCATTCATATACTGTGGGTATTTGAGCCGTAGACGCAATTGATATATTGTAACATTTGTAAACAGTTGGGTTTCTCTGTTGTCACCATCACCACTAGAGAGCTATTAAAGAAACGCTCGACCAAGGTATGTTGCGATTTACACGCACAGATTTTTTCCACCTTGTCAGTTATTGATGGAGAAAATGCGAAAGCCATATTTACCATCCAATACGGAAATGGAACTGTGGAGGAAGAAACATTTTATAAAATTTAATAAAATCAATAAATGATAGTTGTGTTAAAATGGGGTAAAGTATCGTATGTTAAAGTATAGCGAAGTTTGAATAGGTCTCATTCTTCATTCTTAGAAACATGTACGAAGGTACCTCGTAATATATTAAAAATCCTCAACGCTTTTTTGCAATAACTTAAAAAAAACTCATATTCATCAAATTTCTGTTTAACTTCCACATATCAATAGCTACCTTTACCACCAGAAGGAGTCACTATTGCTTCTACACCTATGCTATTGTTTCCTACACCGATGAGCTTTGTAATAAAATAAACAGCTATCTCCCCAATCTCTCCAGTTTTGTCGCCTCGCGAAACCTGATATTGTAACCAACCAAATCATCGGTGATCTTATTTAAAACATGGCCGCGCCAAATGTCGACCATATGACATTACCCTACCGACTGTCTTACACCTTAAAATTTTGGGTGTGACTTTCATCAGGATCTACATTCCTCCTACAATCCTCAAATCCCTCGCTGGCAGTACCTGGGGAAAGGATAAAGAAACGCTCATGACTACACACAAAGCAATTATCCAGCCGATTATGTGCTATGCGTCACCCATATGGTCGCCAAGCCTAAAAATTACCCACTGGAAGAAGCTACAGGCCTGCCAAAATACTGCTCTCAGAATTGCCACGGGCTGTCTTCTTATGTCCCCAGAACACCTTCTGCATAATGAGGCGAGAATACTCCCCATCAGGGAGAGAAATGAGATGCTGACCAAACAGTTCCTGTTGAATACCCAGAAACCTGAGCATCCCAACAGACATCTGATTGGTCAACCAGCACCGCCTAGGAGCCTAAGGAGTCATCTCCGTAAGCATTTTGAGGAAATACGGCTTCTGAGAACCCAGCCGTATGAAGCGAAAAAACACAAGCAGGTCCTTGGTGAACTCCATAAACAAGCGTCGGACCTTTATGCTAGGAATTGCCCGGTGAATCCAGTACTCAAAGAAAAGTATCCAAACCTCGCGGAAGAGGAACGCATACTCCCCAGAGAAAAGCGAGTCACTCTAGCTCAACTTCGTTCTGGATACTGTAACAGGTTAAACTCTTACCTATCCAGAATCAATCCCGACATACAAAATGTATGCCCCGCTTGCAATGTGTCCCCACATAACACCAACCATCTCTTTAATTGTAATGTGGAACCAACGCCTCTAACACCCCTTTCATTATGGTCCCCCCTGTCGAAACAGCAAATTTCCTTGGACTCCCGTTAGAGGATATTGATGATAATTTCTGATCGGTCGCACCTATTGGATGGGGCGAAGCACTGCTACAATAACAACGTGTGAAAGATGGTTGCATCATTCGTTTGTTGCTCCCTGTTGCTTTGCTTATATTTTTTTTCTCCATTTTAAACAAATTCGCAACAATAACTAAACTTTTAATTTGTTAACAAAAATAGAAATGCGAAACAAAATTTCAATTGGCAAATCAGCTGATTTCGAAGATTCGAAATTCCTATTCCCCAATTATTGTTCTCTCTAGGAGAAAAGAATTGGAGGAATTTTTCTGCGGTGCTATTAAGGCAATGACCTTTGACCTCGAGTTATTTTTTTTTAGCTCGAATAGGATAGATGGGGACTTTTAATTTTAATATTTTTATGGTAAACTAGAGGTCCTCACTAAAATTTGGCTTTGTAGTAATTTTTGTTATTTTAATTGTCTAAATTAGCCGTTCTAATATTAAAATCGCCACTCTCAATACAACTAAAAAAAAAAAGTATGAAAAAGTTGTTAACGTTACAGTGCTTATGGATTCATTTTAAGAGTGCATTACAAGAAAAAAGTTTTGTTAAGCACATTTTTAGAGAGGAAAGGAAAGGTCGGTAAAAATGAGACTTACCATATATTCATATCGGCTGCTGAGTGGAATATCACCAAATCTCGGCTGCCGTTCCAAAAACTTCCTTTCTCAGAATTCGTTTGAAGAACGCCCTATCTTAGAATTTGTTTCATAAACACTACAGCTATTGTCAAAATGTGTTGTATTTGAGCTCAGATCGGTCATTTTTGAAGCCAAATCTGACTTAGGGCATTCTTCAACCGAATTCTGTGATAGGGCTTTTCTAATATACGGGGTTATTCAAATGTTTTCTGAGAAAGGTGCTTTTCGAAACGGCACCCGAGACCGGGTGATATTGTTGTAGCAGAGATGCGCCCCACCTAACTGCTACAACAACAACCGGGTGATATTCCAATCAGCAGGCGATATGGATATAAGGTATCATTTAGTTGTCCCATTTTTACTGAGCTTTTGTTTTTGTGCCTTTCGTTTTACGGATATGTTTAGATATAAGTTTTTTATTAACTTTTAAAATAAATCCATTTTTAACTGCCGGCCGTTCAAACTCTGAACCCTATTGTATATTCTTACGATTTCAATGAGAATGATTTCCCACACTCTGAGCACGAGTATGGTCGCTCGTCGGTATGCATACGTATATGGCGCTTTAGCTTAGATGAAGTTGTAAAATCTGTGAATTAACGATCAGTAAAATGAATATCATTTACAATCACAGTCTTATAAACCTTTACCCTTGTTGCAGAAATTGCACGTATATTTTCGTTTGGGTTTTGGCGGCTGCTGAATTTTAGTGGCCAAATTTTGCTTTAATTTAGCCTCCTCCTCCTTTAAGGCTGTCATATTTCGCTCCCGCGTTTCTGGATCTTCGTCTTTGTGCGTAGTTAAATGCGTACGTAACTCCGTAAAGTGAGGAAAAGTTGATGGGCAAAACTCACATCTATGAATATTTTTGCCCAGATGTGTACGTAAATGCGACAGCACTGGACCGCTTACAGCAAAGGTGCATTCGCAGTATTCGCATTTGTATGGTTTTCCATCGGTATGAGTGCGTATATGACGGCGTAGATTTAGAGCGTAGGTAAAGCTTTTTTTTTAAAAGCTTGTTGTCGCTGAAGTTTCACTGCATTTTTGAGCGCTTTGAAAGCTTATGTGTGATGATGCATCATCACCACCCAAAGAACTATCAGACTGATCTTCGCAATTTTCCTCTAGTATAGTAGATGGTCTGAGAAGTCTCACCATTTTCAAAGGTGAAGTTTGTAAAGTGGTATCGCCCACTATTGTGGAGTCCCACATTTTAGATGGCGCTTCAATATCTTCTAGTAGTGTTACATTAATACTTTTTAAAGGAGTTTCATTATCCAATTGATGCTGCTCCTGTACGCATAAGTCATGCAATAGACGTTGCAGTGATTGTGCTTCTTCATCTATTTCTTGTAGTTCTAAGATTATATTATTAAATTTATACCACGCAATCTTATCAACTTTCAATATGTTGTATATTCACTTACCTTGTTTACAAGGGATTTTAAAATAGTTTCCATCGGCGCTGCGCTTTTTAGCATCTTCTTTAACCATATCCTTGTTCTCGCTATGTATGTACTTAAATAGTGTGCTGTCAGGATCGGATGCTGTTTTATCACACATTTTTTCCAAAGCCATAAAACGAATATAGTTTCGTCACAAGATGCCTTAGTTGAAAAATTATAAGGAATCCTCTTTATAGTGTTTGCATTGTTGGATTTATTTTCATCATCCATTTCAAAGGGTTTGTTCATTGCATTTCCGCTAACAGCAACGTTACTTTCGTGTTGATCCACATTCGCTACATGAGGAGCTGCGCGTGCTTCTAGCAAAGTTTGTAGATCCTCCTCTAAATCCAAGCTAATGCGTTGGCAAGATACCGGCTCTTTAGCAGGCGTTGTAGCCTTTCTAAATGTGTTCGTGAATCGAGAAAAAAATGTTGAAGATATTGTTTGTATTAATTTTTAATAATAGGTATATATTACCATGCTAAAGTGATTTATATTTTTAAAAGTAAAGTAATAAAGTTCTACAAGCTAGTAGCTACTTTTTAGTCAAAGATTTGGAAAAAAAATTCTTATATAGTAAGCCAATTTACTCTACAGTATTTAAAACATCCATCTCCATGCTCACTCGAATGGCTCATCATAAACCAGCATGCAATTTTAATGATATATTTATAAGCATTTACCGTTGCATGACAAGTAATTTCTTGACTTTTGCACGCCAAGCTTTATTTGCTTGAAATTTTTCCAATCCAGACATTTGTATTCAGGAAAATTGAAAAAGAGCAACAAACATCCAAGTTATATTTTGTTGAACCACAGCAGACAAGGCGCGGTAATCTTCCAGGGTTTTCGTTACGAAATATCTTTTCCAGATAAGCTTATACCACTTGAGCACGCTACGTTGTGTTATTATTTTATCCAAGAGTTTCTTCATGGTTGCCCAATCATTTGAAATTGTGGCCTTACCACTGGAATCAACAATATGCTTGTCCATATTACGTGAACCCAATTTAGTGCGTACAGCGTCCACAATTGAATGCGAGGTATTGATGTTGGATATGATGAATATTTTTTACATAAAAACTCATGTACCCAATACAAGTTCAGGTATACCGCCGATAACACACCTTTTAAACGACGTTGTGTCCAAATCACTTAGCGGTTTTTCTTCTATGATTTGTAACAATTATTCAACAAACGTTGGATCATGTATGGGATCCGACCAAAGTGGACCGCCCATCTATATTTGGGAATATAAGAAACAATTTGGTGTGAACAATTGGTGCCAGTTAACCCTCTGAAAAAGCGACTGACGCGCCTTTTTGAACGGACATAACCGTTTAAACGGTTAAGCACCAATTAAGTAAGAAGGAAAAAATTTGATTTATTCGAGTTTAAATACTTAAGTGGGATAGTTGAAACATAAATGATGTTTATCACCGCAATGCGCACAATTTGTATTAACATTTGGTCCAGTTGGTATACCGAATTTTTCTTCCGCATTGCCTTTATCTGAGATCTTGCTTTTTACAATACCCATAGGCTGTAGCGTATAGGTATCACAACCAGTGCATTGAAATACCATTCATTGTTTGCTGTGTTCATAATATAAAGATATGGTAAGTAATTGGATTGTGGTAAAAGGCCAAAATGCTGTATACCAACCTCATGCTATATTTACACTTCGCTTGACTACTATGTATACGCACAAATACGCGTATATAAAAATTGGCAGAAATGCTCAAAAGTGGCTCAATATATTTTCCATAACGATTAGAGTGCGTTTCAATGCAATGCAATAGTATACGCAATCCCATCTCATGGCAGCATTTCATACGCAAAGGCACAGAACTATATTTGGCATTGCAGGCTTCAGGCGTATTGCCTGCCAGCACAGCCATATCATTCGCAGTTACAAGTAATGAACCCCAACTGTTGTTGTTGTTGTTGTAGCGATAAGGTTGCTCCCCGAAGGCTTTGGGGAGTGTTATCGATGTGATGGTCCTTTGCCGGATACATATCCGGTACCATAGCACCATTAAGGTGCTAGCCCGACCATCTCGGGAACGATTTATGTGGCCACATTAAACCTTCAGGCCATTCCCTCCCTCCCTACCCCCAAGTTGGGGTCGCCAGAGCCTCGTCTGTTAGTGAAACAGGATTCGCCGCGGATAGGTGAGGTTGACAATTGGGTTTGGAGAAGCTATATATTGCGCTGGCAACCTGAAAGGTTGCGCTACACAGCCCCTTGAATCTGGTATTTTAGTCGCCTCTTACGACAGGCAACTCGTCAGTGATTGTATAGCGCCATCCAGAAAGCGATTCGGACAATCATAGGGTTTTAGGTCTATAACATCGAAACTCTTCTCATATGAAGTTGAAAGGTACATGAGGGTCCTATTGCGAATTTTATGATTGATTATTACAGTTAAATCACTAGCTATTGATTCGTATATCAAACCTACATTGCATCCCCTTCGCTTGGCACAATTAAATGTTCCACTCCATTGTGTCGCATATTTACGCTAATGGAATCTACTGCCACCTTAGATAGATCATTTGCAACAATTTAACGCACGACTGCTACTTCTTTTGCATAACTTATGCTACGTAAACCTGTTGCAGCAAGCGCTTCCAATATTCGCAGTCCATCGTCGTATTTTACACCACCAGCCGTGTATGGTTTCTTGTCATTAGCATTGCTTGCTTTCCTTTGTATTTTGTGGATTTTTATGCGCCGCCGCTTCCCACTCTCTTATCAACCGCTTTCAGTATACATTAAGTACTGAAATACTTAAATCACGATTAAATTCTTGTACTGGATTGTAGAATACGGCCCCGCCGGCAATAATTTCTGTAGTGCTTTCTTTGATCACACGTTTGGGTGCTTTGCCGTTCGTAGCGATCTGTTAATTCATAAAATTTAGGGCGATTTTGTTAATAACGCGAAACATATATTTACCTTATTTTCAGATATTTCCTCAACTTCCATTTTGGCTTTAAACTGCTGTGCATCCAAGTTTTTGTTATCAGCTGTTCGGTGGTGGCATACGCTGGCTGCTGCTTTCGTTGAACAGTGAATCGTGGAAACTGTTTCAACAGAGGAAATATTTAAGCATTAAAGATGCACAACACTGTTTTTTTATAAATCAACGATGATAGCCAGCCTTGGGAGGTTGTTGCTGCTGCTATCGTGGCCTTGCATTACCCGGTTGCTGTTGTGGTATATACCTTGGTATAACTGGATGTGGCGTCATTGCCCCACCTGGTCCAGTTGATGCGGACCACGAACAACAACCACCACGACCTACATTGTTTGGGTTCACTTTGCTGCTGCAAACACACCTGCGTCACAATAATTAATGCAGACCATAGAGGGGTATCTCAACAAAAGAGGCTATTTTATTGCACACATAGCCGTTTTTCTACACCGAATTGTCTAATCTTTTTTTTTTCAATTTTGGATAATAAATCTTAATGGTAACAAGAATTTTTTTCTTGTATGTATGTGGAAATCAAAATTTACTATTCTGCATTAGAATTGCTCACGATTATTTATACTATGCAATTACATATTTCACTTTCTTTCTTTATAAACATGCACACATTGATATGAGTTTTTTTTGCTAAAACACACTTTAGTAGACCAAAAAATATTAAAGAATGCGTATATTAATTTCTGCAAAATGTAAATCACACAAATTGAAAAAATTTTCCACTTTTCTGCAGAATTAGAAATGGCGATTTTTTTTGCACGCAAAAATGACGTATTTTGCTATCCCTATGAAAATAATAGGTCCGAGAGAGCACGATACATTGTGGGAAAGCAAAATTTGTCAGCATGCTATTTCATTTGCACAATTTTTCATTCCAAATCGTCACCCCTGTCAAAAATTCGTGTGGCTGTGTGCGTTTTTGGTCACACGATTTTTGCAGGGAGTATATGGACAGTCAGTGCACGGACCTTACCGCAATGGTAGATTTACTAACTTTTCTGACCCATTTTCATTTTCTACTACTTCTGCCATGGTGTTGGGGGCTTACTAGCCAGAGAAGGTAATAAAAGTTCATCGTTATGGCGACGCATATGCTCATCATTAACTTCTTTAGTATGAAAGCTTGCTGTACATAAATCACACCAATATTTTACGTCCTCATTTGCTGGTAAAAGTGGTTTTATGTTGATTTAATGGATCAACGTCTAAAAGGGTAAGATCGCATATATCGCATTGGTAACTATCACTTTCGGGCCGATGAGTATGAAGATGTACATCAAGTTAAGGTGGCGAATGGACAATAACTGGGCAAAATTCACATTTGAATGGCGCTATATTTGCATCCATAAACAGCATTTGTTCATAAAAGGTGTAACTAGGCCTGAATTCTTTATTGTTTTGTTCACAAAATAGACGTTCTTGCTTTTGCTTAGGATAATCGGAACGTAACTGTGATATTCGCTTTGATATCTGCATAGTTGTGACATCAACCATATTGCCATTTGCTGTAACGCTTCACCACATTTTTCTTTACTGCGATAATCTACATTACATTTGTTATAAAAGCATGGATACTGCTGGACCATTGATAACAGTCTTGTGGTGGAGACATTATTCCAAAGGGATTATTAAGGCCTAGAAAATTCTTTGGCGCCGGTATGATTACATCCAAGGTTGTACCACGGCTACTTGAAGAGTTTTCATCAGATTAAGAGTCGCAAATTCGGATACTGTCATATTGTTTCCAAGCCGCTTCAGCAGCTTCCTTCTTATATGTATTTCATAGAGTGAATGCTTTACGTTTACGACTTGTGCGCCCTGTGGATATAGATGGTGCTTTGTTTATGTAAACAGGTTCAGTTATATTCGATTCAACAATGCTAATAGCTACAGTAGGAGGTTGATGATCAGACCCACTTTCATCATCTTCTATGTTTGTTGGACATTGCGACGCCACTGAATGGCGGAACATTCGGCGAAATATCTTGTAGTTTTACATTTTCTTTTTTAGACATCTGAATAACTTTATTCACGATATTTGCATCATTTGCGTTCTCATCATCTGAATCCAATATTTTTTCAGACATAATTCGCTCAGAGTTGATCTGTTTTTTAGCTGATTTCGGTCTCATACTATTACTAGTATTCGGGACTTCGTCATCTGATGTAAATATTTCGTTATCAGTATGGAATTCGCAAACATCCAAAGAAGTTTTAGGTTTAGGTGATAGGGGTGGGCTCTTCACAATATCTCCATAGCTTGTGTAACTGTTGTTGTAAGATGATAATAGTTTACCGATTATCGGACTGTCTGTGTTTGGTATTGGAGTTTTCATAGGCTTACTACATCAGCTGCGGTGATATCCACGACGGCAGTCATCACATATTCCAATAACGTCCTCTAATTGAGTGCGCTTACAAGCTACAACACATGTGTGAATTTCCATTGCCACTACTACTTCCCAATCGTCTCATTTGATCAACACCACACCATAAATCTGAATTAGCATCAAAACGTCACAAATACTGGAATTTATTTATGCTATTTCTTTCGGTACCAGCGCTACTACCGATTACTGTACCAAGGTACTGACGGGCATCGTCTTTGCGTATAAAAACATCTTCACCCAAAGAAAAAATAAACTCAGCCGCTGCCGTGCTTTCGGTTATAGCTTTATTTGTTGAACATTCTTGGGTTTCCTGTGCTGGGGATGTTTGCGATGGTGGTGGTGAACTATTTTTTGGAGTAGTAGGTGGTGTGTACGGAGTCGCTGTTGTCGAATCTGGTTCATCGACTACCAAAGTGGCGCCGTTAGTGATGTAATAGTCGGCTTGAATTCCACTACTAACAGCTGGATCTAGTACTACTTTATAATGAATGGCGGGTATTATTGGTGAAGGTTGCTGTGGCGCATGAGTAGCTGATGAAAACGTATGAGCAGCAGAGGGAATTGCAGAGTTTGCATTTGAATCTAAAGCTTTTGGTGGTAAGCTATTATGCGTTGCTAAGGAATCACTATAATGATTATTTATACAGATATGTATGCGATCTAATACGAGATGAGAGTTTGATGTGGTTGTCGGAGCTGGTGAGGAAACCATTGTTGATGTAGTAGTTGTTGCATCAGTAACAGCTGTACCCTCATTAACAGTATTAGACAATATTTCCGCTGCACTACTCACATGGTCATTTGCCAATGACATGAAAAATTGATGTTGTGGTTGGACATCATCATGCGTTATCTGCATTGGTCCTGTTGGTCCTGATGAAGCAGGAAAATGTTGTGTGAAATGAGTCGGTAATAATGTTGATAACTGCTGTGTATAAGAAGGGGTTTGATATGGTGCATGGTAAAATTGAGGAAGTTGTATAATGTCATCTTGAGTTGTAGGATCAACCTCTTTTGTAAGATTATATATATGTTGCTGTGGATTTTGATGAACTGGCGTTGTTGACATGGAAGGAGGGACATTCGCTCCAACGGTGCTGTAATATATCGGTGCAGATGATTGTAAACCAGCAATGGCTGTACGGTAAAAAGTTTTTTTTCAAAGCGCTAGTCAATTGGACTTGATTTGGATCGTAAAACGCTGAAACTCCAGGTGCGGAGATTGGGGAAAGATACGTATCAACATGTGTGCCAGTGTTTCCACACGTTCTGATCGTCTGAAGTTGAACTTGCGCAGACAGCGGGATTGCTGAAGTATGTGGATTGAAGAAACTACTTATAGTTGGGGTCATGGTAGTATTATGTGATGGATTTCCTGAGTGTCTAGGGTGTGCATGATTTTGAACAGACGTATTGTCTGCATGGACATTCACCCCGTAGGGAGAGTTGTTATTCATTTTTATCTGCTCAAGGCTATTGTTCCGCAACTTTATCATTTAGTGAATATTCACTTAAAATTTCATTAAAACTTAAAGAGCTAAGCCCTATTGACGACCCAACTATAACTAAGTTATTTTAAATTAATAATTATTCGATTAAACTTAAATATTTGCACCCGAAATTGTAGTTAAATCCGTCAGCCATTTTTCACTACTCCGTTTCCACCATTCTGCGAGAGGCAACGTCTTTCTTCATTGTATTATAAAAAGATAATACTGAAAACCGACGTCTGTGCATATTAGAAAGGGTTGTATTTGATTTCAAACAATGTTCGTATCATCGTATGGAACAAATGTTCCTTTGAGATTTGAGACTTAGGTAACCTTTAGCCTCGTGCCTTTGGCCGAGTGCGTATGTTCGGTGGCAGACCGTGGGTCTGAGGTAGGTTTCTGGTGTCCTCGCTCGGGGTGAGCGAGTGAGTTGGGTGTGATTTGGTGTCCTCGCTCGGGGTGAGCGGGTGAATTGTGGGTTTGATTTTTTTGAAATTTAAAAATATAAATAGATTCTCTGGCAGATCGGTTCGCCCTTCTGTCCTCGTGTCTTCATTCTGGGATAACGAGTGAGTTGGGGTTGCTTCTTAAAAATTGGAAATAAAATAGGCCGCGGGCAGATATCGGATCTGCGGTAGGTTATTGGTTGGCCTCGTTTCGGGTGAACGAGGGCTGGGTTTTTGGTGGATTATCGATAGGGAGGTGGAGTTCGGAAAGGAGGGAGAGAAACGGAGGGATTGTTATGAGGAGCTCTTGGCCTTCTCGCAATCCATCTCCTCCGTTGGAAGAAGGATCAGTTTGACCAAAGGTCGTCTGACTTGACCCTTCTCTGTTATGAGGTCAACTACGCGGACTCGGTTATCTTCGCCGGGGTGTACATTGACGACTCGACCTAACCTCCATTCGATGAGAGATAAGTTGTCCTCTTTGAGGACAGCGAGATCTCCCACTTTTATATTTTCTTTGGGATGCTTCCACTTCACTCGTTTTTGAAGTTCGGATAGATATTCCACCTTCCATCGTTTGCAGAAAGTGTGATGGACGGCTTTGAGTTTCTGCCATCGATTGATCATCGAGGCAGAGCTCTCACAGGAATCTGGTTCTGGTGGAGCCAGCAGGTGGCTGCCGGTTAGGAAATGTTCTGGGGTTAGTGGTTCCAGATCCGTTGGGTCATTTGACTCTGGACTAAGAGGGCGCGAATTGAGGCACGCACAAAAGTGTTTGGAACTCCTCCATAGTATACTTATGGAGAGACGCGACCTTTTTGAAGTGTCTTTTGAAGCTCTTCACTCCCGCTTCCCACAGGCCGGACATATGTGGAGCGGCGGCGGGAATAAAATGCCAAGTTAATCCTTGTTGGCTGTACTTGGAGACTGTCTTGTCTCGGCTTTCTGCCAGGAAGGCTTTAACTTCGGATCGTAAAGATCTTGACGCTCCGACAAAGTTTGTACCATTGTCGGAGTAGATGTTTTTCGGACATCCTCTTCTCGCGATAAAACGCGAAAAGGCTGCGAGGAAGCATGGAGTACTAAGGTCACTAGTGGCTTCTAAGTGGATGGCCTTAGTGGAGAAACAGACAAAAAGGCATACGTAGCCTTTTGATATTCGACATCCTCTACCGCGGTAGCTTTTGATGTCGAAAGGCCCCGCGAAACCTACCCCGGTATTGGTGAACGCGCGGGTAAAGGTAGTACGTTCGCAGGGAAGGGTACCCATAAGTTGCGACTGCGCCTGCTTCCTGTGAATAATGCAGGTTTTGCAATTGTGGATGATGGCTCTGATCATTGTCTTGACATTTGGAATCGAATAAGGCGGAGCATGAGCTGGTTCTCGCCATGAAGGGAATCATGATGATTCATCATGACTGCAAGGCGAGACAGCCTGCAACTGTAAGGCAAGATGATCGGATGCCGCTCGTTATATGACATGTCTTTTGAAGCCCCTAAACGCCCTCCTGTTCTGATAATACCATCTTTGTCGATGTATGGGTTGAGTGACAGGATTTCACTCTTCCGATCAATAGGTTCCCTATTTTTTAATTTTAAATATTCTGTACCGTAAAATTGTTTCTGGCAAACTCGTATTAATGCTTGAATCGTTGCCTTAATCTTATCGGCTGAGATTATGCACGACTTTTCTTGGAACACGGCTTTAGTTTTAGGATGCGTTCTTTCATAGAATCTCCTAACATAAGACAGGACTTTTAAAGCTCGTGGTAAATCTGAAAATCGGTCAAGAATGTCTATATGATCTACCCTTGTCGTGGCATATGATTGTGCCCTCTTCTCCTCAACGGACGTTTTGTATTCGGTCTGTTGTGCTGGCCAGTGGGAATTGTCTTCTTGCAGCCAAGAAGGTCTCTGCCACCACAACGAATTGTTGACCAACTCTGATGCAAGTAGTCCTCTGCTTCCTAGATCCGCTGGATTAGATTCCGAGTCCACGTGAAGCCAGTCCTTGCTACCGACCGATCGATGATCTTAGTGATTCGGTGTGCGACGAAGGTTGACCAGGAACAGGGCGGCTTTATCCATGCGAGTACGATGATTGAATCCGTCCAGAGGTGAACTTTTGCTGGTCCCAAATGAATGTTTCGGAATATTGATTCCATGATTTCTGCTAGCAGTACGGCGCCGCAGAGTTCTAAACGTGGTAGCGAGATGGTTTTAACTGGAGCTACTCTGGTTTTCGCTAAAAGTAAGTGTATGAAAACCTGATCGTCTCTTTTCACGAGCATGTATATCGCTGCCGCATATGCTTTCTCGGAAGCGTCACAGAATCCGTGGATTTCTATGTCGTCTTCCGGTGAAAAATTTACCCACCGCGGTATCAAAATGTTATCTATTTCGCTATAGTAAAGAGTGAAATTTTCCCACCGTTCTAAGGTAGTTGGGGACACAGGTTCGTCCCACCCGGTGACCTCTAACCAGATATTCTGCATTAGTATTTTTGCCACTATGACCATTGGTGCAAGCCAGCCTAAAGGGTCGAAAAGTTTGGCTATAGCGGATAGGATTACGCGTTTGGTGATGTTCTCGCCATTCTCTAAAACTCCTGCGGTGAAGTAAAACATGTCTGAATGCGCGTTCCATCGTATTCCGATTGCCTTCACCGAGCTAGCCTCTTCAAACGCTAGGAAGTCGTCGCTGAGCAGATCCGTTTTGGGGATGTCCTGAAGGATTTCCTCACAATTTGATGTCCACTTGCGCAATGGAAAGCCAGCTGAGTGTAATGCTTCGCGAATCTCGTTTCTTGCTCTGATAGTTGACGCTATTGTATGTCCTCCAGATAAAACGTCGTCGACATACATACTTTCGCGTAATATACCCGATGCTATTGGGTGGGTATTTTCTACATTATCAGCCAATTGTAGAAGTGACGAGGTAGGGGGCGCAGTTTACACCAAATGTGACAGTCTTTAGTTCGTAAAGACTGATGGGTTCGTTGGGGGATGTTCGATGGACAATTCTTTGAAATTTGGCGTGATTATCGGTCACCCAAATTTGCCTATACATCTTTTCTATGTATCTATTAAAGACAAAGCGGTACAGTCTCCAACGTAGAATTAAAATGGGCAAGTCTGCTTGGAGTACTGGACCTTGGTGGAGTATGTCGTTTAGACTAATGCCATTTGCCGTCGGACTTGACGCGTTCAAGACGACGCGCACCCTGGTAGTGGTACTTTCCGCCTTTACAACGGCGTGGTGGGGCAGGAAATAATTATCCGAATCGTCGGAAGGTATATTATTCTTGATTTTTCTCATATGTCCGAGTGTTTCGTATTCTGACAACACCCGAACATACTCTTTCCCTAAATCTTGGTTTTTCAGTAATCGCCCCTCATTTATGAAGAATTGTGAACATGTGCGCTTTAGGGACGGTCCTAATTTAATATTCTCAGGGTAATCCTGCCTGAATGGTAGCGAAACTGTATACCTCCCATTTTCATCACGTTTTGCCGTTTCCTTAAATAACTGTTCACAATACCTTTTTTCTTCATTAAGCATTTTATTTTTGGGAACATTTTCTATCTCCCAGAACGCTTTTAATTGGTTGTCCAACAGGGCATTTTTTAAGGATTTTTCACTAGGTGGCCAAAAGAAAAATATCTCCTCGACATGACTGACCATACCGGTCAGCTTTTGAATATTGCCATTTTTGGTCAAAAAAAAAAACATGCTGTGGCAACCGTGGTTGTGACTCACTCATACCAAAACATTTGCAATAAAACAAGTAATCCCAGGAATAGTTATTTTTCATATCCAACTTATTACATACTTGGCCAAAATTTTTTTATTATATGCTGACAAAAAACCCTCGAGCACGTGCAGAATTTGTAGAATTTATATATGTCACGGAAGTCGTGAGTACCTATGTTCTTTTCCATATAAATCCTCATTTTTTTGATGAACTATCATTAGAGTTGGGATTCTACCGGGTATTTACCATTTTTATGGGTAAATATCGGGAAAATATCCGGAATATTCCTTTTTTGTATCTTTTTTTGCGTATTTAAAAATCGTTTGAATCGAGGCTGCTTGGAATTACAATTCAGCAATTAAATTTATACGCCATTTGAAATTAAAAACATTTCGTTTTTATTTTAAACAAACAACCCAGCAAACACTCGGAGTCAACAATTAGTCTGAAAGGAGTCCAAACTTTGGATCGTTTGCACTCGTTATGAACTCATTTAGGAACCTGAAGCGAATGCTATATGCTTATATTTTGCCTCTAACATAAGTCTTATACAGACCTTCTTCCGATATCATATATGAGCCTTATTGGCGTCATATACTGCTAATTTTGAGCCTTTTAATGACACTACTTCAGGGCTTTTAGGAAGAATTTTTGACATATATCCGAAGCGGAAAACATAGGGGAGAATGTGATAAAACTCACATGAGGATAAGATAGAAATGAAATAAGTATTAGTTGAGTTAATTATTTATTTAGAATAAATTGTCGCAGAAAAATTTCAGAGTTTTTTTCCGGAGCTGCCTAGTTTACTAATTCTAATATTTTTCGTTTGTTTATAATTTCATCAAATCGGAGTCATAAAAGACTCTAAGGTGATAGCATTTTTGAAGCTTTTGAACCATATTAAACTCCAGAACTGTAAGAGAATATTTATAAGGGACACATATTTACCCAAACAAACAGGCTCACGGCGCTCATAATTTAAGAATCCGAAACGAAAAATAAGTGGGCAATATAGGAATCAGAAAAGCGTCGAAACGCGTAGGAGGGTAAAAGAAAATTTAATTTTTGCCTTTTATTTAACGGCCTAAAAGCTCCTAATCTTGCATGCAAAAATTATCATTTATCAACTATTTATGTTCGTCACAGCGAGTTTGGAACAAATTTTGAAACTTTGTTACGATCACTGTTCATTTTAATACAAGATGAATTACATTTGTACATTATTTTTACCCTTCCTATTCTTTTATTGTATAATAGGCCGGGTCGATTTATGGGGAGGCAAAAAAATCGCCCATTGATCTGTGAAAATCATATTCTAGGGATCAAAATAAGAAACTTTGCCGAAGGAACCATACTTCTAAAACGAATTCTGATGCCCCCCTTTGGGTCGAACTTGCAAATTTTGAAAAGAAATTAAAAAATTATTAGAAATTAGCATTTTTACAACCCCCTTTTAAAAGCAAGGCATCACTGTGATGCATTTGCATGTCGTAAACATAGTTGTGTGGGTTTTTTATTCAACCATTTTAAAAAATGAAGGTATCACTGTGACACAATTGCAGATCGTAAAATTACTTGTGTTGTTGTTTTTAAGCCACCACAAGACACAGCAGGTAGAATTAAAATTGCCCCTACCCAAAAGTTCGACCCAAAGGGGGGGACATCAGAATTCGTTTTAGAGGTATGGTTCCTTCGTCAAAGTTCCTTATTTTGATCCCTAGAATACGATTTTCACAGAGCAATGAGCGATTTTTAAATCGACCCGCCCTATTGTATAAGCATCTTTTTTAGGCTCAAATGATTTACGTTAATAGGCTCATATAGGACGACCATTGCAAGAAGGAAATACATTGGTTTCGGCCTCCCAAATGAGCACATACCGGCTGTAAAGGCTCCAATTTAGATTTTTTCCCGACTCTTTTTCGACTCAAAATGTTTACTGGGTAAACTTAAATATTTCCAACGGCATGCATTATTGGCTAAATATTTTTGAAAAACGCTGGATTACAGATTAAAACTAATTCAACCGATAGCATAATGGATAACTACCCACCAATATAGGACAAATTGGATACATTTTGGAATGAATTTGTGTGTTGGTTTCCCATATTTTCCAAAAGATTATTTTTACCCTTAAAAATAAATAAATAAATGTAAGGCGCGATAACCTCCGAAGAGATCTAAGGCCGAGCTTCTCTTCCAATTTGCGTCGTGCTCCTCTTGATTTTCCCTACAAATTGGCCGGACGGGACCTACATGATTTTATGCCGACTCCGAACGGCATCTGCAAGGCAGATGAGTTTTCACTGAGAGCTTTTCATGGCAGAAATACACCCGGAGCGCTTGCCAAACACTGCCGAGGGGCGACCCCGCTTAGAGAAAATTTCTTCTAATTGAAAAACCTTATTTCTAAAATGTTTGATGTTGCTTTGCCCGGGGTTTGAACCCAGGGCATCCGGTGTGGTAGGCGGAGCACGCTACCATCACACCACGGTGGCCATCGTGGGTATTTATTTTGGGTAAATATTTGGGACTTTACCCATTTTTACCATGTATAACCAATTTACCGTGTATTTACCATTTGGGTATTTACCCCTTTCCCATCTCTAACTATCATTCATTCGTTGATAAATTTCTTCGATTAGTACCAAAAACTTCATTGGAATTAGCAAGTTATATATTTTTTGACATTTTGGGGAAATCATGTATGTTCAGAAAATTTCTGAGATTATTTCAGTTAGGTGTTGATCACGCATTTTCGAAATTTAGTTGTGGCCAGATTATGATTACTACGTGGCCACGGCGGACTACTACGTGGCCATTTGGCCACGTTCGTATTACTTAAAAAATGCCCTGTTGTCCAATGCAACCTCGTTGTAAAATGACACGATGCTCTTCGTTGGACTCGGTGCTTCAACTCGACCGGATAGTACCCAACCGAACACTGTCTCTTAGGCCAGAAGTGTATTAAGTACATTCTTTTTCAGACCGCTCATTATAATTTGGGGATATATGTCTCCACCAAGTATGAGGTATACATCTTCTTTGACGTAGAACCTCTTGTCTGCCAGTCATCGTGTTGATATGGCAGGATGGCAAATTCCCAGTAAGTTTGGCTAGAATCAGAACTGGAGTAGTCAAGCTGAAGCATGAATCCACTGGTGAACGTAATTCGATGGTGGATGCCTCTCTTACTTGAGCAGATACTGAGTTGGTGATGCCCGACACTTGAGCATGCATTTTCCTCGCTGGCAAATTGATTCTGCGTTTCAGTCTTTCTGTCATGAAAGAACATTCAGACCCTGAATCAATTAATGCCCGCGCGGAGAAGTCGGTACCATTATGGTGAATGTGTACGCGAGCAGTTCCTAATAGCACGCCTGTGCTGGAATTGGAATGACAGGATTTTACATTCTGGTTTGCAGATTGTCGCGTCTGTGCTGATGTTGTTGGGATATTATCCGCATCTTTGAAAGGATTGCGTACAGCCGTGTGCTGAGATGTATCCGCATGCAGGAGCGTGTGGTGACTAGAGTGGCATTTGGAACAGTTGTAGGACCTGGTGCACTTCGTCGCGGTGTGTCCTGGGGATAAGCAATTCAGGCAGCCACTTGTGGATTTTATAAATTTAATCCTTTCTACTGGGGTTAACTCGCAGAAGCGCGAACAGTTGCGTAATCTATGTTCAGGGGATTTCCACATTTTACAAATTGATTTTATTGTTTGCTTGTATACTTTTGTTTGAAAAGCACCAAGTCTTTTCATGGGGGTTTGTTACGATTGTCGCGACGCGTTTGGTTTTTGCACTTTCGAAGTGGCATGCCCTGTAAAACCAGACACTGTTTCAAGTGTCTGAAACCGATTAGACAGGAATTTATCCATATCCTCCCACTTGGATATGTCCATATATGGTCTATACTTTGCTCCCAAAGAGCCAGCGTGCTCTCTGGTAACTTGGTTGAGCATAGATAGGTCAGGATTGCATCCCAATTGGAAGTGTCAATTTTGTGGCATTTGAGGGACGAAATACAATTATTTATATCATTTTTCAGCTTTTTTATTGAACTGCCACACTCACTTTCTACCTTTTTTAAGTTGAATAAAATTTGTAGTTGTGTGCTAACTAAGATACGTTTGTTCTCGTATCTTTCACACAAGTTTTTCCAGGCCATCTCGAAACCTTCATTTGTGAGAGGGCATTTTTTAACGATATCTTTTGCTTCGCCCTGCGTTTTGTTGTTGAGATGGACTAACTTTTCCACCCCTTTCAAGCTGGAATTGTTTATATAAATTGCCGTGAAAAGGTCGCGAAAAGTTGGCCAAGACAGATAATCCCCTTTAAAAACTTCCGAGGAGCAAGCAGTGAGGCGAATTTTATGCCCATGAGGTTCTTGCTCAGGGTTGACGTTCTTTTCATCCTTCTTGTATTTTTCTGCCTCAGCATATATAGACGCTGAACACCGCACGTAGATTGCGTATGCTGCCTTTTGCTTCTTTCTGATCGCCATAACGTCATCCGCTGACACCTCATCAGATCCCAACAGCGAATCAAACGCAGACTTTACCTTCTTCCACAAGAGCCGCGACTCTTCCTGCTGTATTGCAAGGGTGTGTTTGCTATGGTCGCTTTCCGGAATAAGGCTGTAATCTTTATCAAACTCTGCGATTGATTCTGCTAAACGGATGTAGGTTTCCATTGCTTTATTTACGTTTATTAACGAGAAAATTGCCGATTATAGAAATGGAACGCTTTAGAGTAAAAATACCTGCCCAGCCGTAAATAAACACTATTGAAATTCGAAGTTTATTATTTATTTTGTTTATTGCAGACTTTGTCAGAGTAGCGACAACGAAAAGGGTTTACTTTATAGACTTTTTGTCACAGCAGCGACAACAGCAAAAAGGTTTAAATTTACAGACCTTTTGTCTCAGCGACAACAACAAAAAAAGGTCGATGGTTCAGATCCGGCTCGAAGGACCAATGTTCGGCCTGAGTGCGTCGTAAACTGGCAGTGGGTAGGCGCACACGGGTTGATCTCGGGATTGATGGTTCACTCAAAAAGAAATAAACAAACACAGCGGGATTTTCCTCGTTATAATTTGATCTTTAATGATATCGAACGAAAAATATATCAAGGATAAAATGTTACCTTTGTGCTTAACGTGACGATGGCGATCCTGGGCGTTGTGTACTGCTTGGCGGTCGATCATAAAAGAGGCCGGTTATCCCGTTGAAGACAACCGCTAAGCCGCGAAAAAGTCCTCTGGTGTTAAGGAGGGGAAAGGCCACACATACAGCTACCCCCACATATACGTGCATGGGTGCTGACAACCTGCACACACACACGTGCATGTGTATGAAACGCATGCATGTGCATTCATGCACACAAATGTAGGCGTGAGTGTGGGTGACTGGAAATATTATTAAAACATTAGGGAGGGGCGCCGTCAATCAGGTAAAAGTTAGGCATTGGGCCTAAACAGGCTCTATTCATATTCCTCATGTCTTACGTTCTTGAACGTGGATAGACGAAACGCCCTCTATCGCCCTCCACAAGCACTAAACAGAAGTGGCCGAATGTTCGGCGACACATATCAACCTTTGGCACCACGTTATTTTGCTAGGGGCAACAGATATTTCACTGGCCCATTTCAAAATACGGCGCGAAATCAATCGGGATACAATAATGGAGCACAGGTAAATAGAGGATACACAGGAAGAACCACAAATCAGGGGGGTTCGAATCCCTCTTACACATCCTCAGGGCAAACTAGGGGCAACAACCAATCGACACAAAGCTGGCGCAATAACAATACGTCAGGAGCTGAAAGAAGAGATGCCAATCAATCTCCCCAAACCCGACAGATTTCTAGTCCAAGGTTCCCAAGATATGATGGCCTGAAGAGAGGTTCACCTTCCACGGGATTCTCAAACCAAAGCGGTAGCAAACAACAAAAGCTATTTCATTTAGTTTCAGTGGATGAAGATGTGGGAGAAAATACCTCCCCTCCAACGAAATAAGTAACGATCAAATATGTGATCAAGTACATTTTACAGTAGCAGCCTTGTGTCCGGTGAACCATATCTAGAATATAATACACGGGATCAGGGCACTTTAGAGTTTTTAGTGGACACGGGAGCCAACACAAGCCGTAACACAAGGCCTGTAGATAAACCATTCAATGCCATCTCCGGTGGAGGGGGGAAGGGGGGGGGGGAATTCTGGTAGACAGGAAAATTTGTGGACATTTTTTTAAGTTTGTAGGCAAGGACCTACCTACTACGTTTTTTGTTCCCCTGGACTCACGACGATACTCTTACGGAAATCAAAGCCGTACTAGACAGGGAATTAAACCTCCTTATATTAAAGCCTGACATATTGCTCCCCCTTTAAGCGAAAGGAAGTACAGAATGTCAATATATTGAATAGATACGAAAACTTGTTTGGTCCAGTTGATCGGTGCACAGGAATAGCTACCAACGTACAGGCAGAAATAAGGACCAACACAGAAGCACCCATTTACACGAAAATTTACCCCTACCCCGTTAACATGCGCGGCGAAGTCGAGAGGCAAATTCAGGAACTCCTTTCAGAAGGCATTATTCGTCCTTCAAAAAGCCTATATAACTCTCCCATATGGATTGTCCCAAAAAAATCTGGCTCAGATGGTGAAAAAAAATATCGCATGGTGATCGATTTCAAAAGGCTGAACGCCGTAACCATTCCTGATACATATCCGATTCCTGATATCAACGGCACTATCGCTAGCCTTGGTAATGCCAAATATTTCACCACACTAGATTTAACTTAAGGATTCCACCAAATCCCAATGAAGGAGCGTGACATTCCGAAAACAGCGTTATCCCCTATGAACGGCAAGTATGAATTTTTACGGCTTCCTTTCGGGCTTAAATATGTACCCTCGATCTTCCGAGAAATATTCATGATTTCAACGAGTTCGGACCTGTATCTAACTAGCTCCGTGTGATATTTGTAAATAAATTGAATTTAATGGTTTATGTGCAGTAGTAAAACAATATTTTGATTTTACTTAGACACTATAATACGTGCGAGCGAGAAATGAATTGTTTTTTATTTAAAATATACACGAAAGCTCAAAAATAAAAATGTCGTGTGATAAGTGCAAATTAGCAATTAACAGAGAAACTGGAATACGGTGCGATGCGGTGTTTGCGGGAAGATTTTTCACCTAAAAACAAAGTGTTGTGACCTAGATGAATATGCATCTACTGTGCTAAATCAAAATAAATTGTTAAGATTTATGTGTGACGACTGCGTTACATATATATATAATATAGATTCTGCAATGCGAAACATGCAAGCAGTGATAAACAAAAATGGTGCCCTATTAGAAGAGTACAAAGGTGAATTCGAATTGGCGCTTAAACATAACGAGTATGAAATAAAAAAATTATTAGAGGCGATTGAAATTAAATTTAGCGAGAGAATAAAAGAAATGCAAAAGGTGCAAGAAAAATGTGTAGTAAATATAAGTGAAGTAAAGAAAATAAGAGATGTAGCGGAGATATTTAAGAAAGACAGCGAGAAAATTTGCAGTGAAATTAAAAATAGTAGCGAAGAGAATAAGAAAGCACAAAAAGAAATAAAAGAGTTAGTCGGTAAAACGAAGGCCACCAACAAACAAATGTCATTTGCTGAAGTACTAAAAAAAGATAAGAGAGTGATGCCAGATATTAGAAAAGAAGTGCCTTTAATAATAAAGCCTAAATCAAAACAAAACAGCAATCAAACAAAAACCGATTTAAATGAAAAAGTTGATCCAAAAGAACTGAAAATAAGCAATGTACAGTCTAGAGCAAATGGTGTGATATTAATCGAAAGTGAAAACGACACGGAAAGAAATAAAATAAAATGTGCAATCGAGGACCGTATTGGTGAAAAATATGAAGTAAAAATACCCAAAGTTATGTCTCATAGATTTATAATATCGAGGATGAACTTTAAACATGCAGATGAAAAAATAATTGAAATGTTAAAAAAACAAAATACTTACATTGCGGATGGAAATCTGAAAGTTTTAAAACAGTATGAAACAAAAAAGCTCAATGTAATATACTACAATGCATTAATCGAAGCAGATCCGGAAACGTTCCAAAAGACTATCGCCGCCGAAAAAGTAAATATAGGTTGGGAAAAATGTAGAGTTTTTGATGGCCTTGAAGTACAACAGTGCTATAAATGTAGAGGATTCAACCACAAAGCCGCACAATGTAAAAATGAAGAAATCTGTGTAAAATGTTTAGAAAAACATAGTTCAAGGGATTGCAACCGAGAATTAACAAATAAATGTATTAACTGCATACGTGCGAAAGAAAGACTAAATATCGATGTGGACATTAATCACGTGACATTTAGTAAAAGTTGTCCACTATATGTGAATAAACTGGAAGCTAAAAGGAGAAAAAATGGTTACTAGCAATCAAAGTCAATAATACTTTTTTATGCAAATATACAAGGACTTATAAATAATAAAGCGGAGTTAGAGCACATTATAGAAGAGCATCAATACGATATAATAATTCTATCGGAAACTCATGTAACCGAAGACATAGAACTTAGTGAAATAAAACTACAAAATTTCAATAGTTTTCAGTGTGTATCAAGCTCTCGAAGAACAGGTGGCGTGATTATATACACGCATAAAGAAATTAAAGCGAATATTGTAGACTGTCTAGTCAGTGATATGAAAATATGGACATTAACAATAAAATGCATCGTTGATAACAACGAGCTGTACATCATGGGGCTTTATAGATCACCAAATAGCTCGGAACGTGAATTTTGCAACACATTTCAAGATAAACTGGAAACAATAACGGAAATAAGTAAAGTGTTTATAATAGCAGGCGACTTTAACATTGACTGGTCGAAAGATAGTTTATACAAGCGAGAATTAGAAAAAATAACAAATGATAACGGTATAATGCAGAAAATGAACGAGAGTACTAGAATAACTAGAAACTCTAAAACCTTGATTGATTATGTTTAAACGAATATACACAATCTGGGAGTAACAGTGCAACATTCTCTAAAAATATCAGATCATGAGTCGATAGTTATAGAAAAACCTACTCGCGAAAGTGTAATAAAACCAAAGCACAAAGTAATTGAACAATTCCACTACAACCAGCGTGAATTTAATAGAATGCTTTTAAACAAAAACCTAAAGCATAGTAACGCATATGATGTAAATGAAAACACTGTTATTCTGGAAAAGTGCATACAAGATTTGGTGGTAGCTAATACGAGAAGTAGAACGATTAGAAATAGCTCAAGTCGCAAAAAATGGTTTAACTCAACGTTAAAGAAGCTAAAAATAAATAAAATTAGAGCATACCAAGCTGCGAGAGTAATGGACGATACCAATTCATGGTTAATTTAGAAAAGTGTATGTAAAACATACAAACAAGAGATAATAAAGGCAAAAAATAAATACTTTAAGCTAAAAATCAATAGCGCAACAAATCAAAAAGAAATGTGGAGAATACTTAAAAATTTAATACTTAGCAAAGATGTAAAAGAAATAAGCTCTATAATTTATAAAAACGAAGAAATAAGTGATGAAAATGAAATAGCTGATAAGCTCAATAAATATTTCATTGAGAGCATAGAAATAATAGATCAGTCAATTGATAAAGAAATATATATTAACAATATTGATCATTGTCCTGAAACCTTTCATTTTAAAGAAATACAAATTTGCGAACTAAAGGCAATTTGTAAAAAACTTAAGAACAAAAAGGATTGGAATAATGTGAGAATGTACTTGGGCCTTTCTTAACAAAGTTAATAAATCATTCATTAATGAGCGGAGTATTCCCAAATGAATGGAAGGACTCATTGGTAGTGCCAGTTGAAAAAATCGCTAAAACAAAAAAATGTGAAGAGTTTCGTCCAATAAATACGCTTAAGATATTTGAAAAAATAATGGAAAGTGTTGTGAAAAATCAACTACAAACGTACCTAGAAACTAATAATATACTGTCTCTAAACCAGTCCGGATTTCGTAAGAATCATTCATGTGATAGTGCAATAAACTTCGTCGTAAGTGAGTGGAAGAAGCGTCCACGAAAAACAATAATAGCAGCTCTATTTCTTGATTTTAAAAGAGCATTTGAAACAATAGACAGAGGTATTCTAATAAAAAAGCTGTATATGTATGGAATAAGAGGAAAAGAGCTACTTTGGTTTAAGGACTACCTTACAAATCGTAGACAGCAAACAAAAATAAAATCCACAAAATCAAGTTTTTCATATGTGAATACAGGGGTGCCCCAAGGATCTCTTCTGGGAGCGATTCTGTTTATAATTTACATAAATGATATAGAAAAAGTGATATCAAAATCCAAATTGGTAATGTATGCAGACGATACATTGGTATATACAGAAGCAGAAACAGTGGAAGAATGTAAACGAAAGTTAGAATGTGATATAGATGAAATTATGAAATGGCTTAAAATGAATAGGCTCAAATTAAATGAACAGAAAACAAAAGTAATGGTGATAAATACAAATAGCGAAATAATTTTGAGATAAATAATACTAGTATTGAGCAAGTAACCAATATGAAATACTTAGGTGTAATAATAGACAATGAGCTCAAATTTAACAATCACGTGGACTATTTGTGTAAAAAAGCTGCAAAAAAGATGTACTTCTTTAGAAGAATACGAAATAAATTAGACACTTTAACAGCAATAAAAATATACAATACAATCATAAAGCCACATTTTGAATACTGTTCCACAATTCTGTACACATCATGTAACCAATCACAAATAGGAAGGATACAGAAATTACAAAACAAATGTATGAGATCAATAATAAAATGCCACAAATACACCCCAATAAGTCACATGCTTGAAACATTGAAATGGCTAAATATTGAGAAAAAACTGATGCTCAATACACTAATAATGATTTTTAAAATTAAACAGAACAGGGCGCCGATGTATTTAACAAGTTGCATTCAGTATGTTAGAGATACACACCAATATGCTGTGCGGAATGCGAATGACTTTCGAATAGGATTACAGCGGACTACTGCAGCCCAAAACACATTATTATATAAGGGCCTTAACATATTTAACTCGTTACCTGATTATATCAAACGAGAGAATAATATTATGAATTTTAAACGGCTATGTATAGATCTTATTCGAGGCTAAAATACTTTTTATTACTTTTTACTTTTTATTACTTAATATATATGTATATATCATACACGTCTGTGAATTGAATTGAAAATGAATTTGTGATATTTAAAATTTATTGTGAAATCAAAAAATATGTAAACATATTAATAATAAATATCAATCTAATCTAATCTAATCTAATCTATCCAACGGATGATCGACGATGACTTCAAGGAATTCATAGGTCGTGTGTGCTTCGTATATATCGACGATATAATAATTTTTAGCAAGGACGGGGCCACCCACTTAAAGGACATCGAAGCAATCCTCACCAGACTCCTAGCCGCAGGGCTCAAAGTTAACCTTCAAACAACGCCATTTCTGAAAAAAGTGTAGAATTCTTAGGCTACATCTTAACCCCCGAAGGAATATTACCAGATCCTAAAAAAATAAATTCAATTAAAAACCTTTTGCCACCTTCAAATTTGAAAGAGCTTAAAAGTTTCCTGGGATTAACACCCTATTACAGAAAGTTTGTCCGCGACTATGCGAAAATCACGAAACCACTTACCAATCTTACGAGGGGAGAGCATGCACAAGTCAAAGCAACCCATCCAAGAGAGTACCATTAACACTGAATAAGGACGCCCTTAGGGCATTCGAGAATCTTAAGGAAGTGTTAACAACTTCGGAAGTCCTAACGTTTCCCAATTTTGAGAAAACGTTTATAACGTCGACAACGAACGGAGATTAATTACCCCAGTAATACGGAATATATTAGAATCTTTGTGAATTCAGATTTACCGCACTCCTTCTCAGAGGAGCGAGGTTAATGGCCAAATCGAGAGATTTCACTCTACATTATTAGAAATTTGCAGATGCTTAAAGGCGGAAAATGCAGATCTCAGGACCAAAGAACTCGTTAGTATAGCCGTAGATCGTTATAATAATTCAGTACAATCGGTAACAACCAAGAAACTATCCGAAATATTCTTCAATCGATCAGAAACCTCTAACTACGAAGAACTCCTTGACAAGAGCAGAAAGATGAATAGGTTTATCAAAACACTCTTAAAAGAAAAACAAATAGCACAAATAAAAAGACATAATAAAAGAAGGACCCCACCAAAGCATTATAAGGAAAATGACTTTATATACGTCAAAGACAAGCAAATTAAGGGAAAGCAGAGACCAATCTATAAACAAGAAATAGTCAGCAAGGATAATAAGGTTTCTGTTACCACACTTAGTGGAAAAAAAATTCATAAGATACACATTAAAAACGTAAAACGCAAAAAATAGCCTACTCCCACGTAGAGCAACAGAAAAACAAAACAAAACACAAAAAAAGGAAAACCAAAATAAAGCAATCTGCGGCTAAGAGGGAGTTTATCTTACAAGAACGGGCTTGTAAGTTGGACAAATCGTGCCTTAGTAGCGGGCGGCGCCATCGAATTTGACAAATGGCTACGCTGCCTTCAAAACGGATCACACGATCCCCCATAGCTTACCTCTAGTCACCACCAAAATGAAAAAACGAATATTTTTCGAGGAGTTTGATCGTGACTACGTAGCGAACAACACGTGTTCGGATATAATTCTTCTCGTTGCCTTGTGCAAAAATAAAAAATTTAATTATTTAATATCGTAATTATTGTTTCAAAAGTTGCAATAGTGGTTTAAAATCGGCGGAAATAGTGAGACATAATTATGTGCGAGCGCAATGCGCTTGACTCTTTGCTAAATAAAATAATAAATACTGCAAATAATGACTTATCAAGAAAAAAAAGAAATGATAGCGTGAGAGAAAACACGATGTCAAAAAGTTGCAAAAACAATTGCTATGCAATACTAGATGAAGATCTGGAAGAGTGTAATGATGCATTCCAAAAATTGCAAAAATATGTGTATACCACCAAATTAAACAAAAACAGTGAAGAAACACGAGCTGATACTCAAAACAACGACTGCAACCCTTCAACTAGCGCAGCAGCAGCCGAAGCTGCACCTGCAAGTGTAAATAACAAAAATAAAGCAAAAACAATTACAAATTCAAAAAAAAAAAGCAATATTAAAAACATTTTAATACATTTGACGTAGAATCAAAACAAATAATTTAGCTGATCAAAGATGGTTTAAAGATAAATAATTTTAAAATAAAAGAACACAACCAAAATAAAATATCAATTTACTTAACAAATTTCGAAGGCTATAAAAGAGCTACCTATATTCATGGTTCAAGTAAGCGCCGACAGCAACGTGAATGAATTAAAGGCCATTAAATGTATACTATGCCATTGTATCAAATGGGAACATTTACGCAGACCCGAGATTCCACAATGTAGGAATTGCCAAAACTTCTTCCATAGCGCTCCCAATTGCAATATGGCAGCCAGGTGCGTGAAATGTAGTGGGCTACACAACAGCAAAGAATGCCCTTCTCCTGGACGAGACTCTGCAGAAAAACCAAATCCTTACTGCGTACTATGCAAGAAGCATGGACACCCAGCATCCTACAAAGGCTGTGAGCGTTATAAAGAGCTACAGCAGAAAATGAAATTGAGAAACAAAGTTTAGCTACGGCTAAAGCTACCCACACAACGAACTCTAATTTTACCGATCCTAATATAAGCTATGAAAACGCAGCTAGAGTAGCGCATGCCAATTTTGACACTCCCAATAACCAAAATCTAAAAAACTCTTTTCTTGTAGAACTAAAAAATACAATATTATCTCTACGTAAACAAATTACAAACCTTCAGAAACAATTAGAATTGCAGACTGCCAGAGTCGATGCAATTTGTGGCTTAATGGACTCTGTATGAGCGTTATACTGTTTTCACACAGAAACTTAATGCTCTCATTTCACCTGCTAATGAAATCGTAAATTTTTTGCTTTCACACAGAAGTAACTGCTCGATTAGTATGAAGGATGAGACAGACAATCATGGCGGAACGATACAAGGTGGGAGCATGGTGACATACCTACAAAAAAAAAAATTCCATGTACTTGTAAATTCGATGGACAAATGTCAAAATCGTATTGCGCCGGAAGTTGATGTATCAAATCAAATAAAAAAGGTTATAATCAGCTGTTCGATGCGGCCACCTTGTATCGTTCCGCCATGCAGACAATGACATTTACTTTGACAAATGACATTTTTAAGCACTAAACACACCAAAAACTAAGAAGCGGAAACGGAAGCGGAACGCTGCCAACAGAGTTGCATTGTGCTTTTGACTTCATTAGGCATTCGATTAGCTACTAATGTATAGCTACTAATGAAATATAGATTCGAATTTTGTAGGGAAGATTGAGCTCAATAAGCGTCTTAATGTAGAAAATTGCCTTTATTATTCAATAAGCCGTCTGTGTGAAAATAGTATTAGGCCCTTACAAACTATGAATAAATATAATTTAAACATTATTTCTCTTAATGTTTACTCCCTTATAAGTTTAAGCAGAAGACCAGACTTAAGTAAATTTTTAAAGGAGAGAAATCCAGATATATTATTACTCAATGAAACTAAGTTAAACCCGAAACATAAACTAAAGTTTCTTGGGTACAACTTAACAAGGAAAGATAGCTCGGCAGGCATGAGAGGTGGTGGAACAGCGATTCTTATCAAAGATAACATAAAGTTTACGAAAGTTTTAAGCTATTGCATAGATTTTATCGCGGGCTTGGCGACTAAATAAAAAAAAGCCGTAAGGGATATTTGTCAATAAAGGTTCGAAAAGGTTCGAAAAAGGTTCGGTGTTAGCAACAGGCCAAATACATGAAATTGGATCTCTATCATAAAGTTTAAGTTAAAGTTAAAGCTAAAGTTAAAGTTACAGTTAAAGTTACAGTTAAAGTTAAAGTTAAAGTTAAAGTTACAGTTAAAGTCAAAGTTAAAGTTAAAGTTAAAGTTAAAGTTAAAGTTAAAGTTAAAGCTAAAGTTAAAGTTAAAGTTAAAGCTAAAGTTAAAGTTAAAGTTAAAAATAAACTTAAAGTTAAAGTTACAGGTAAAGTTAAAGTTAAAGGTAAAGTTAAAGTTAAAGTTAAAGTTAAAGTTAAAGTTAAAGCTAAAGTTAAAGTTAAAGTTAAAGTTAAAGTTAAAGTTAAAATTATAGTTAAAGTTAAAGTTAAAGTTATAGTTAAAGTGAAAGTGAATGTTAAAGTTACCTGCAGAGGATATCAAGTCTCAAACGTATGTTTCCTATTTCAGTTACCATAAACTAATAATTTCAATTATAAATATTCCCTATGTATGTACCAGTGGCGGATTAACAATCTGGTGGGCCCTGGTGCGAAATTTTTTTGGGGGCCCTTTTCCATATAAATATTTTGCGATTAGAATACAGTTTGATCGTTATAAATTTAAATTGCGGTTCATGTAACATAGTTGATCATTGGACGTTGTTTTGCTCTGTGCATTAAACGCACTACTCCATAATATTGATGTCATTTTATATTGACATTTTTTGGTTATTGTCAGTGTTTAAAAAACTGCAATAACTTTCATTTCATTTGCTATCACTTAAACTTACTGCTCTGAACAACAAAGCAGTCGTAGTGTTTGTAGTGCCTTTTAAAAATTTTGATTGTGATTTGATTTTGATTTCGTCAGCCAACAAGTCAAAGTAAGTAAGTAAGGTTTGCTTTTGCAAGTTGTATTCAGCAGCAGTCGTGAAATATGAAAATCAAACTGTTTACAATCAAACAGCAATGCTGTTTTGTGCTTGCTTACGAATTCTTACCAGTCACATGCGGTATATTCGGTATATATGGGCATCAAGTTAGCAAAGCACCCTAATGCAATCGAGTCGGGACTAGGTGAATAATTTGCCGTGATTTTTCCGGGAAAGAGCTAAATTTGCCGTGTGATTTTTTCTCACAATTTTGGGGTGCTTTGCTAACTTGATATTTTTGGAATTTTTCATATAAGAAGTTTCGTGTCAACTTAGCAAAGCACCCTAATGAAAACCATGTTAGGGATAAGATACCGGTGTCTGTATTATTTTCGAAATACAACCAAATATCATTTTTAGGCGCCAAAGAGAAATTAATACCGTGCCGAACGAAATCAAACTGATCGCAAATATGTAATTTATAATATCAAGCAGCAAAGAAAAAACCTTGCGAAGTCGTCGGCAAACACAAAACAGCATCGCTTATTGCTTGCAAAAATTTTGATTTTCATATTTCACGAATGCTGCTGCACACAACTTGCATAAGCAAAGAAAATCCAAATCAAATCAAAATCAACAGTTTGAAAAGGCGCGACAAACAAGGCGCCTTGCTTTTTGTTGCTTTCCAGTTTTTGATTTTGCATGAACTGCGACTGCTGAAAATTCCTAATATGGTAAGCACACGCAATTACTCATTTTAAAAAGCGACGATAAGTAAAATCAAAAATAACCAACATTTTCACGACTTTTGCTACTTCGACTCAAGTTTTTAAAACACTGGTGATAGTCATTTCGTAAACATGGATAAGTCTAGAACATATAAGAGTGGAGCTGAAAAGCGGAAATTAAAAAAAAATACAGACGAACGCGATAAGCAACTGCTTTCTAAAATACCGAGACTAACAAGCCACTTCGCTAATGCGACGACAACTGTAAACGAAGCAAATTGTGACAATCCTGAGTTTTGTGAATCTTCTTCTGATACTTTTTCAATTCCATCAACGTCAAGAGAGGTTAATTTCCAACATGTTGACAGCACGATCGAAGGTGTACAAAATCCGGACGATGTCGAAAGTTCGGTGAATGTATCAAAAATTGATGAAAATTTCACCAATGTGTTTTCAAATGACCCAGGTTTGTGGCCTATTCAATTCAATCAATCAATCGTTCAAACTTATTGGATTAAGAAGGGTATGCTATCGTTGGTATTTCAATATAAGATTAAAAAATTAACACAGAATACTCTTATTTAGGTCCCTCGTCGTGTCGCAATATTGATTTGATCGCAAAGAAATCTGGACACAGAAACTTTTCTGAATATCATTTGCATCGGGTTTTACCAAATGGAACACAGATCGAACGTGACTGGCTGATCTATTTGCCGTCAGTCGATTCAGTATTTTGTTTTGCTTGTCGCTTGTTCGGTAATTTAGACGAAAATGCAAGATCATTTGCTCTAAAAGGTTTCAATGACTGGAAACATTCAAAGCGTGGTATTTCAATTCATGAACAATCTCATGATCACATGTCCAACAATGTCAAATACAAAATGCGACTAAAAACCGTTTCTTCTATAGAAAAAACATTCGAAAATTCACTTGTCAATGACATGACTTATTGGAGGAAGGTTTTGAGTCGTGTTGTAGAGGTTATCAAATTCCTAAGCTCAAGGGGTCTTGCGTTACGTGGTCACGATGAAATTCTTGGGTCCAAACATAATGGAAACTTTCTTGGATGTTTGGAGCTGTTAAGCAAATTCGATCCATTTTTGGCAGAACATATCACACGTTTTGGCAATAGAGGAAAAGTTATAATTCTTCAAAATAACTTCGAAAATGATTTGTCTCTTCATTTGGTATGTTTTTTTTTTGCAGGAAGAGCTTCGTACCTTTCAAGTTCAATATGTGATGAATTCATATCGATTATGGGAAAAGGTGTGAAGGAAAAAATGGTTTCGGAGATAAAAGAAGCCCGTTATTATTCATTTAGCATTGACTCTACTCCGGATGTGCGCCATACGGATCAGCTGTCACTATGTTTTCGATACGTAAAAGGCCGTGACATTCATGAACGGTTTATTGCTTTCATTCCAATTGAAGGTCACACAGCAGACTATCTTTTGTCTATCGTTTTGATATTCCTAGAGGAGAGTAAAATTGACATGCAAAACTGCAAAGGCATTTCATTTGATAACGCTTACAATTTGGCTGGAATTTATGGTGGCCTTCAGCGTTTGATTATTCAACGAAATGAATCGGCGATTTTCGTGCCTTGCACTGCTCACTCACTGAACTTAGTGGGTAAAAATAGTGTTTCTAAAAACATTACCGCATCTAATTTTTTTGATATGATCGAAAAATTGTATGGTTTTTTTGCTTATTCATCTTTTCGTTGGAATCGACTCAAAGAGCAATTGACCGAGAAAGGCGAATTTATGTTAAAGAGAGCAACTGGCACAAGGTGGTCGGCTAAATTCCAATCAGTTCAAGCTTTGCACTCGTGTTACTTGAAAGTGTTAACTGTTTTGAATTCTCTCATTTCTGAAAAAAGCCTCAGTGAAGATAACAAAGCATCGGCAAAAGGTTTGATAGCCAAATTGTACCAATTTAAAAATATTTTAATGCTTGTCTTGTGGAAAAGTGTTTTGACTAAATTTAACTTTGTAATTTTAGCTTTACAAAAACCAAATCTGACTCTTTCGGCGATCACAAAACTATATGCTTCAATAGTTACAGATCTTGAAAACAAGGATTATAACACAATTTTCGATGAAGCCTTGACAATTTTCGACAATATTCCTTCTGATTTTCAAGCAGATTTTATTCAGTCTCATTCAACAGCGCAAGCACTTGTTCCAGAAGATGAGAAAGAAACTTTTAAAAAATCGTTATTCGAACCTGTTATCGATGCTCTGTTATCAAATTTGAAAAAACGTGCTGATATTAATAATGATTTGGATGACTTTTTCTCATTTTTAATAAATTTAAATTCAATGAGTGACGAAGACATTGCTGTATCATGTAAAAAAGTAGTCGAAAAGTATCCAAATGATCTCAATGAAGTTCAACTAACTGATGAATGTCAATTTTCCCAAAATTACTTTACTTTTGATAACTTAAATCATGAATCGATGTACAAAACAATGTTCGATGATCATCTTTGTGAAACTTTCCCGAATTTAGACATTTTATTACGCATTTATTTATGCATGTTTGTCACTAATGTTACAGATGAAAGATCATTTTCAAAATTGAAATTGATAAAAAATTGTTTGCGTAACACTATGGGAGATGATCGTTTGAACAGTCTATCAGTTCTTTCCATTGAAAATAACTTGTTGGATGAATTAAACTTTGATGAAATTATTGATAAGTTCGTAACACTCAAGTGCAGAAAAGTTGTGGTTTAATTTTGTTGGGCAAATAAATAAAAATCTATCATATTATATATGAATATTTTTTTTTTTCATTTTTCACGGAGTTCGGGGGCCCCCTTGAGTCCGGGGCCCTGGGGCAATGGTCCCAAAACTTTTTCGATAATCCGCCACTGGTATGTACATATCTTGTAAGTAAATACTAAAAATTTTTTAACCAATATTAACTTCTCATTTATTCAATAAAATTAAAAAATTTGTTTTCTTATCGGTCACCACGCTTAAAAAGTGTAACTTGAATTAATATCAAAGACAAAACTTGAATTAATATCAAAGAAAACAAAATGTTGCATAAATATTATAATTGCATAAGTTGATAATATGCAATAGCTTTACCGTGGCAGTCCCCGAGTGCCACACGTCCTTGTTTAATCATAAAATTGATAGGTTAACAGTCTTGGAAACTTGCATAATTAAAATACACATGCCTCCAAATAACATTTTGTATATAATAGCAGCATATTATCCGGCCGGGAATAATAACGACGCATTTGAAACGGAACTAAATACAGTTTTCGAAGCTCTAAATCTTGAACAACCTAATCATTACTACATACTAGCAGGGGACCTGAATAGTAAGCATACGGACTGGGGAAATGCACAAGAAAATCCTAAAGGCAAAGCAATTAGAAATTGGCTTATGTCAAAATAATTATGATAAAATACCGATGCAACCTGTACGCTTCCGTATCTCCTTTATACTTTAGATCTAACTCGTTTTTAGACATCTGTATTGCCGATAACAGATTATACATACAAAAAGACAACGACACGGTTAACTGTCTAAGATGCTTACAGCGACCATAACGCCATAGAAATAATTGCTCGCAGAGACAGCACGAGCTTCTTTACATTGCTGGATAGTTCCGTTATAAAAACGATGGGTTATAAAAAAAACCAACTGGAAAAAATATAAAAACACCCTAAGCTCAGAACTGCAAAACCAAGTTCGGACACCAGACAATCTGAACTTAAAATAGGTTGAAATCGACCATCACCTAGGCAAACTAAACAAAATAATTCTAACCGCCTTAGAAAGGAATGTGCCAAAAAGAAGATCTGGCAGCATCACTAACACACTCGCAAACATACCCATTTTAAAATCTCTACTTTTAGAAAAAAGTAGAACCCTTACCATTATAAAAAATTATAACCGCCCACAAGTACATTGCTCTTATAGTTCTACACAACAAGAAAAGGCTAAACTAAAACTAATAAAGAAGCTAATTCAGGACAAAATCAAAATACATATAAATAAGCAACTCGAACTCAAGATTGACTATCAAGATTGACGATCCCTCTAAAATGTCTTCTATTAAAAA
Source organism: Eurosta solidaginis (assembly GCF_040869045.1). Classification (NCBI taxonomy): domain Eukaryota; kingdom Metazoa; phylum Arthropoda; class Insecta; order Diptera; family Tephritidae; genus Eurosta; species Eurosta solidaginis. The sequence goes on along the minus strand of NC_090324.1, from coordinate 144,978,885 downwards.
ATCATTTCTTCCAAATCAGATGAGACCATACCTTTGTATTTCCTTTACTTCATCCCCACTCATACAAGAAGCGGGACTAGATTGTAACATAATTGAGAAGAACCTCACAACTAACAGCTACGTTATCAAAAATAACAAATATATAGTTGATATAATTGGCGTTCATTTTGAATCAATTCACTTTTTAAAACAAAACAATCCTGACAATCTAATCCATTCACAGGTTGAAGAATGCTTCAATGAGTTTTTAAAGACTAAAACTATGTTTGATAGCATCGAGGTAACCAAAACAACATTTAGCGCAGAAAAAATGGCAAATGACCTTACCGAAGAAGAAACCGAAAGATTCTTCATCCTTACTAATGACCTCTCAGATGTATGTGCGAATTTGAAGGGGAAACTGTCATCAGGTTTAGATCAAATACCAAATATCATCCTAAAAAATCTTCCAACAGATATAATTCTAGAATATTGTACGCTTTTCAACAATATGTTGAACAATGCATACTTCCCACCATTCGTCCGCTCCAAACAATTTGGTTTTAAATATGGGCACTCAACTACTCATGCCATCAGCCTTCTCGTTTCCGAAATAAACTGGAACTGGAATAAAAAAAGGACGTGTGGCACTCCGGGACTGCCGCGGTAAAGCTATTGCATATTATCAACTTATGCAATTATAATATTTATGCAACATGTTGTTTTCTTTGATATTAATTCAAGTTTTGTCTTTGATATTAATTCAAGTTACCCTTTTAAGTGTGGTGACCGATAAGAAAACAAATTTTTTACTTTTATTGAATAAATGAGAAGTTAAAATTGGTTAAAAAATCTATATATTAATACGCTAACAAAATTTCCATACAATCAATTGACAGGCTGTTTCGCATACTTAGCATTCGTAAAATCATATAAAAGTAATATGAATCGATTCGTATTGATCAGTCGCAGTGCATAGGCCTATTTTTGTTAACAAATATTACTCTATTTGTTTATAATTAATAGAAAAATTTTTTGTAAATTCGAACAATTCATACAAATATCGAAATTAATTTTCGTGCACAAGCGCGCCATCTTTGGGAACAATTATCTAAGTGTTCTTATGCGAATTTCAAAGACCTAAACCTTTATGATTCCCTGCTAAATTCGAACGCACAAATGTTTCACGTACATACAAATATGGTGCCCAATGTTGCAACTTACCTATAATAGCCTCTACCAAAATCCTAAAAAATTGTTCCAAAATAATTTGTAGCGTACCAAAAAACCTTAAATATAATTAATTTTTGAACGGCCCATTTTTTGTGGCAAATTTTACTTACACGTAAATACATAAGTCTTTATTTAACAGATTATTTGTTTTTTATTTTAGTTGTTTTCAAGAAAACATGAAATCACAAATAATGAGTTAACTTTTGTTGAAACTAACTAAATTCATTTATAACAATTAATGGCAAATTTGCCCGAAAATGTTTTTGCATTTGCAGATTTAATTCTCATTTTAAATAAAGTACGTCTTATACTGAACAAAAAACAAAAAATTTACAAAAATATAACATAAAATTTTTTATATTGTCTTTTATGCTAATTTATTTTATTTCTTATTTTACTTTATTATATATTCGTTTATTTCAACTTAGTTTATTATTATTTAAATGCAACTTGACTGAATCGGAAAATTTCACGTTGTATATTAAACGAAAAAAAAAACGTCCCTTGATTTTAGGTGAAAACGGCAACCGGCATCATGGCGGCCGTATTGCATAGGCAGTATTTTACCCACTATATTTATTATTAGGCTAACTTTGTTGGATTATATATCCATTAATCGGATGCTTAGATCCCATAACCCTAATTTTTTTATGTCGCTTAAAGTTAGGAAATCAATTTTATTTTAGTAAATATGTTTGCGTGAATAATTTCAATGTTTTTGTTTGTTTTTCTTTTCTTTCTAATTTTTTCTGCTTTGTTATATCTTAGTATTATATTGTTCACAGACGATATTTTATGGTAGATATGGTCATATATATTCTTGAAATGGAGTGTTTACAAATTTAATACAAATTAATTACGTAAATAGATCTCAATGGAAACCCCAACATTAAATATCCGAACATTAGAATCTTCATATTTCCACAATAATCACATTAAAACCCGCAAAAAAGTCTAAGTGCACTTATTACGTTTTTATATGGAACTGTTTGTTCACTTCACTTAATTTTTTCACAATTTAAGTACTTTATTTTTTTTCTTTAATTAAACATTTTTTTAGTGAACTCTGCCTTCTTTCTCATTACATAATTTTTTTATATTTTTATTATATTTTTTATGAAGGTATCTTCTATTCTACTCGAAATGTTTGTTTTGTTTCACACTTACATATTAGATATGTATTTATACAAAATTAAACGGGTGGCGTGAAATAGGTTAAATTCCTTTAGCAAATTTCTTCGTTTTTAACTAAAAGTTCATGTTTTTTGAGTTATGACGCTATTGAAGTAAATGGGCGATATAAGTATATGGGGGATATAGGCCTACTGGGGAACCGAGCTCCCAAAACTAACTTCGGTAGCGCGCCAACGGGGACTTTCCGGGTTGTGTGGAAAAACCTATTTTTCAATTCAGTTTCAACTAATTTCACCACAATTCTATGTCAATTTCATTTGATTTTACATAATTTTTATATTTTTGTTTAAGGAGCTCCATACCAAAACGTTATAATTACATGTGAAAAGTTTGTAAAAAATTTAAGAAAATACAATCAAAAAGTACAAAGTCTTAGATCAAATTCAAAATTTTAAAGAAAAAGGTAAGTAAGTTAGACCAGTTTGCTATATTTCCAACACTTGATGCATAGACTGAGTTGAAAAAAATACACGTTGGTCGAATTTCGACCACAGGCGATACTAGTTTTTATTATTATCTTACAAGATATGTCCATACATAGGTTATTCAGGAATATTTATAATTGAAATTATAGATTTATGGTAACTGAAATAGGAAACATACGTTTGAGACTTGATATCCTCTGCAGGTAACTTTAGCATTCACTTTCACTTTAACTTTAACTTTAACTCTAACTTTAACTTTAACTTTAACTTTAACTTTAACTTTAACTTTAACTGTAACTTTAACTGTAACTTTAACTGTAACTTTAACTGTAACTTTAACTTTAACTTTAACTGTAACTTTAACTGTAACTTTAACTGTAACTTTAACTTTAACTGTAACTTTAACTTTAGCTTTAACTTTAACTTTAAATTTAACTTTAACTTTAACTTTAACTTTAACTTTAACTATAACTTTAACTTTAACTTTAACTAGAAGCTAGAAAAAGAAGAAAAACTTTCAGCCAATTCAAAGGGGTCGGGTTCAAAATTGGTCGAAATGGGATGGAATACCCCATATGTAGGCCAATAAATGATTAAACATTATTCAATAAGTGATTTAAAATTATTAGAAATTTAATTATTAAAATTATCCAATAAGTGATTAAAAATTATTTAAATTATTCACTTTTCTAAATTTACCTTTAAAATTGCATAAAAAAAGTTACAAACCGATTCTTATTTGAGAAAAATTTATTATAAAGCGCAGACTATTTTATCTCATAAACAGTGGAAATATTTTTTTAATTAGATAAACTCTTTATACAAAGTAAAAGTGTCTTCAGAATGGAGCAAATTGAAGAAGCGATAACGCAGCTAACGGGTGCGGTTAACGCGCAAATAGAACAAATGAGAACCATGAGCGCTAGGATAAACCAACTAGAAGCTAGGACTAGTCTTCCTGAAACGGTAAATTCTAATAATTCTATCAGCCTGACTGAGGCAGACCTGCAAAAAATAAATAGGCTGCCTGATAGTGTAACAACCCTACCAACTTTCAAAGGTAACCGCGTCCAGTTCATATCATGGGTTCATAATGTCGAGTCAACACTAAAGCACTACGATGTAGTTAAGACAAAACCGATATATCGGGCCATCCCACGACAAATTAGACAAAAAATAAAAGGCCCAGTAGACACAGCTCTTACTTCTTATAATATTTTCGATGAGGATTGGAGAAAAATCAAAAGCTGTTTGTCACTGCACTACGCAGACAAACGTGATTTAAGGACCCTTGAACATGAGCTAGGGTCATTGTCACAGAAACATTTTAGCGTAGATCAATTCTACGCAAGAATAAATCATCAATTATCTCTAATAGTAAATAAAATAAAAGGGCAAGACTACTCTAGGGAAACAAGCAACGCGCTTCTGGAAACCTACAGGGACAGAGCCCTTGATGTTTTTATTAGGGGATTGAGCGGCGAACTGTCCAGGATGCTAGTCAGCCAAGGGTCTACCAGAGGCTTACTCATTTTGCCTCGAAATACAAAACCTTAACTTAATAAACTATTCAATTTATCCTAAGAATACAACCATGCCTATTCAAGCGCCTAAAAACCAAATTAAGCAGAAGCAATCATTTGCACCGAGAGAATTAGGTCCTGCAGAAAAAAATCAGATTTACAGTAAAGTTAAAGTTAAAGCTAAAGTTAAAGATAAAGTTAAAGTTAAAGTGAAAGTTAAAGTAAAAGTGAAAGTTAAAATGAAAGTTAAAGTAAAAGTTAAAGTTAAAGTTAAAGTTAATGTTAAAGTTAAAGTTAAAATTAAAGTTAAAGTTAAAGTCAAAGTTAAAGATAAAGTTAAAGTTAAAGTTAAGTTAACGTTAAAGGTAAAGTTAAAGTTAAAGTTAAAGTTAAAGTTAAAGTTAAAGTTAAAGTTAAAGTTAAAGTTAAAGCTAAAGTTAAAGTTAAAGTTAAAGTTAAAGTTAAAGTTAAAGTTAACGTTAAAGGTAAAGTTAAAGTTAAAGTTAAAGCTAAAGTTAAAGTTAAGGTTAAAGTTAAAGTTAAATTTAAAGTTAAAGTTAAAGTTAAAGTTAAGTTTAAAGTTAAAGTTAAAGTTAAAGCTAAATTTAAAGTTAAAGTTAAAGTTAAAGCTAAAGTTAAAGTTAAAGTTAAAGTTAAAGCTAAAGTTAAAGTTAAAGTTAAAGTTAAAGTTAAAGTTAAAGTTAAGGTTAAAGTTAAAGTTAAAGTGAAAGTTAATGTTAAAGTTACCTTCAGAGGATATCAAGTCTCAAACGTATGTTTCCTATTTCAGTTACCATAAACCTATAATTTAAATTATAAATGTTCCTGAATAACCTATGTATGTACATATCTTTTAAGATAATAATAAACAATTTTTAACCAATATTACCTTCTCATTTATTCAATAAAAGTAAAAAATTTGTTTTCTTATCGGTCACCACGCTTAAAAAGTGTAACTTGAATTAATATCAAAGACAAAACTTGAATTAATATCAAAGAAAACAAAATGTTGCATAAATATTATAATTGCATAAGTTGATAATATGCAATAGCTTTACCGCGGCAGTCTCCGAGTGCCACACGTCCTTTTTTTTATACAATTTTTTATGTTACTTACTTAACTAAGTAGCTAACATACTTATAAATTTACTTATACGGTACAGGTGAATTTGCTTACAACGCAATAATTTATTAACAATGTTGTTGTTGTTCCTCTTTACAAAAGTTGCATGATAATCAAATAAATTTTAAATCGAATTGTTTCATTGCTTTTATTATATTCTTATAATTTTGCGTATGCAAGTAAAAGTAACTTAATTGGGCAACCAACGGGTTCACATTGTGAAGCAGTTGTTGTTGTTGTTTTATTAAAATATTGTAACAAGGCTGCCTTTCGTAATTCAATCATATGTATTCTATCTAAGTAATGTAACATACCTGCAATTATTCTATCTAAGCAAAATGTAACATACCTGCAATGTAATTTACTACTACTTAAAACATGTCTGTAAATGTACATTTTATGTTAAGCTGCAACACTACTTTAACATTTTCTCTAAATTTTGCCTGAGTTCGTTTTGCCGATCATTTTTAAATTCAATTGGCTTCGAGCTTGCGAAGAGCATAGTGTACAAGTACAAGTGTGTTGACTTATCTGTCAAGCATTCTGACAGGCACTCGCTGGATTCGGCAGACCGAAAATGACAGCAAATTCAAAATGGATACCATTACCGAATGCGCCGAATGATTGAACAAGTCGAGACGATTGGTGGACTTCGGAAAAACATAACGGGAACTTCTGAGTTGTCGTAGTTGGTTTGGTTGAAAACGGTAAAAAAGTGTTTTGTGCAAAAACGCAAAACACTGAAACAGGGTTTATGTAGGCGCAAAAGTGTTGCTGTGGTGGAAAATTTTTTCACATTATTTCGTGGCGGAAAAATTTCACAAGGAATTATTCACTCTTGTTCCTGAGGGTTTTTTTTACTTTTCCTGACATGGCTCAATTATATGGTTGGCTGCCGTGGTGGTAAAAAAAAAATTTTTGTTAAATAATAATTTCACATCACTTTCAGGTATATGTTCAGTAAATGAATCTAGTTTAGCGCATTATTTCGCCACAACAACCAAGAGTTTCGCTCCATTTCATTCGCCTAATACCGTTTTCCCACAGAACCTTAATCGAATCACAATTCTGTTTAATGAAATAATTAAGTTTCCCTTTTCATACAGGGCCTTTTGTTTCATTAAGCGAACATCTGTCAACAGCCCCAAAAAAATAATTGAAAATGGTTAAAATTGAAAGCAGCCGTTTCCTTTTTGACTATAAATACAGTCAAAATAAAATGCATGCTTAACTACCCATAGATGTTGCTCCTAACCAACTATGTGACTAATTTCGAAAAAGCCATATTATGTTTTGCAGCAAATGCAGCGAAAATTAAATTTTGAATTTTTTCGTGTTTTTCTATTTTTCGTAAATTATTGAAAATAATTTATTTTTAATTGTCATTTGTTACACTGACAATAAAAATCGAAGCACCAAGCAAAGCCGACTTAATTTTTCACTCGACTAGGGATTCAATAAAGCAATAATGAGATAATTAAGAATTTCGATTTTGTATGGAAGATTGAGTTCAATTTGGGCTTTAATGTCAAAAATTACTAATTATTTCATTAATCCTCTGTGTGAAATTGGAATTAGATTGTCAAATGTACTCGAAAAGTTTTGACAGCTTTGTACCTTAGTTGTATTAGTGCCGGAAATTTTCATTGGAATATTAGTTAAAAAAAAAAAAACAAAAAATAAATGTAAGGCGCGATAACCTCCGAGAGATTCAAGTTGCTTTTATACACATTGTTGCATTTTCAAGTATTTTTGAAAATCTTTAAAACGTTAGTGAAAGTTTGGAAAAATAAATTGTAACCCGGGTAAAACTTAAGTTAAACTTTAAAAAATGTATTTATAATTATATAATTATATAATTTATATTATTTAATTGTGGTGTGTCGCAAACTCGGCAACGGAGTGGAGGCACCACAATTGCGTTTGGGTTAAATTTAAAAAGAAAAGAAAAGGAGGCGAGAGAGATTTCTCGTTATAATAATGATTTTATTTGAAGTGAAAATTAAAATTAGTACAATAATTTACCTTTGTAATAAAATGTGGCGGGGCTCCTCGGACAGTGTTAGCTCTGGTTCGCTCAACGATCGCTGGAAAAGTAGACGGTTGCCTTGTCGAGGACAACCGTTGAACCGCGGAAAAAGTCTCCGGTTTTAAGGGGAAGCTTCCCCACATAGTTGTACCGGCATGCATGTATATGTGTACGGACAACATAACCCTACCTATGTACACATATACATGCAGGTGGGCGAACTAGGCGTCGATAATATGGTGCTATTAGGGTGGCGCCAATTAATGAGAATTTAGGCGTCGGGCCTAAACATGCCGGCTCCCTTGCGATACGCAACAGCCCAGACTCCGCCCGAGCGTCCCCGGCCACGATTTGTCTTAAAACTAGATTCTAAAATTAAATGGTGCGCGCCGGATGGCGCGACGGCATCCTCCTTGCCTTCGCCGTGACCTAGAGCTAGGACGATAGAACAAAAATTAATGGAAACCGTAACATATATTTCTTGCCATTTATATAAAACTTCATTTATTTCGGGAAAATACAATATACATGTATAAGCTTATCATCAGCTAACTAACTCTAAATAGCCATTGAGAAATATCAGATCGGGTGGGTCCCGGAGAGTACCCACCCGAAGATCGTGCTTTGCGCGAGCAGCGATCCGAAGGATGGTGGCAATGTGCCCGACGTCATGATTTCGGCGTAGACGTCGCCGCCTAGGACGAGGCGAATTGGGGTGGACGCATAAAAGTGGGGGTCCGCAAGACGGATGTGCTCGTAAGGAGCCGCGACGCTGGGGTCGACGTTGTACGTTGGACTGACGCGCCTGAACTCGTGGACGCAGACTGCGTGAGTCGTCACCGTCTTACTCTGCCCATGTTTACCTCTAAAACGAATAAAACAGCCGGTTTCGCCGTCGGCGTTGGTTGTCGGCAGTGCTAACTCTCGCGCCAGCCTGCGGTCGATCGTTGTGCGGGGGGAACATGAGTCTATGAGTGCACGAATGAGGTGCAGACGCCCTCCGGCTTCCACCTTCACGATCGCAGTCGGCGCCAGAGCAGCCATGGGCCGAAGAGTTGGGCCGGCTGAGGCGCGGGCTGGAATGACCCCGTTCCGGAAGGAACTGTGTTGGGGTAGCTGGTGCGGCCGAGTGGCCAGTCTACCGTCTCGATGGTCTTCCTTCACGTGTCGTATCTCGTGTAGCTGGCGCGGCCGAGGGGCCAGTCTACGATCGCGCGTTGGTCGATGTGCTTGCGTTCGTTGTTGCGTAGGTGGGCGGAACGGCCGTGATTCCGCTCCACTTTTTCCTCGTCGCTCGTGTGCTAATAGGGGTCGGAACGGCCGTGGGTCCGATCCCCTAGTGTCGGAATTTACTATATGGGAGCCCGCTCCACTCCCGGATGGCAGTTGTGGTTCTTCTGCAAAGGCCGACTCGGACGCGTGGAGAGACAGCGCCTCATCCATCATCCCGTCGTCCACCTCTTCCATCGTAGGCATCCGCTCATATCCTTCTCCCTCTTCTTCCATGACTAGCTGGTACCAGCTCTTCGGTGGCTCTGGCTCGGACGACAAGTCCTCCATGGAAAGGTGCAGCGTGGTATGATGATTGCTACCACATCTTCGGCACCTTCCTTTGCTAGTGCAGTCTTTGGCACGATGTACCATTGAAAGGCAGTTTTGGCAGTACTTGGCCTTTATAATTTCGCGCAGTCGTTGCAGCGGCGACTTCGCGCGGTAAATCGGGCATGACCTGATGGGGTGTTTCGCGTCGCATAAGTGGCACGGCTTTGGGTAACGAGCGGCCTGGCGCTCAGTCCTCCTTCTTAGCGAAGCGTAACGAGTCATTCTATTGAGAGTATGGAAGAAAATAAAGGAAACTCGTTGAGTTGTTATGACTGTGTCACGCTTTCGGTGGCGAGTAAGCCCCAATTCTATTATCGGCGCTTTTGAAATTTCGCGCGTGAGTAGGGTGAAAACATGTCTAAAGGCCTACGAGAATATATTCATCTCGCGTACGTTATGTGCGTTGCTTCTTTCCCCGCACGTTATGTGCCTGGGTCATTAGTGCCTTATTCTGTTTAATTTTGTGTCATCCGGTAGCGCTTCAGCTAGTCAGGCATACTAGTGCTGCAGAAAAATTGACATTTAAGTTGCTTGGTACTCACATTTTGGTACCGAACCGGGTAGAGAGTGTTTGATGTGGGATCTTTCGAGTCGTTGTTATTTGTGTTGTTGGTGCTAAAAAAACCGACAACTTTTCTGCCCGCCACAAAAAAATGTTTGAACAGCAAATTGTGTGATATGTAAAGAAAAAATAAAGAAATAAATCTTCGTTTTGGACGAAGAGAAAAATTTGTAGAAGGAATCATTTTTTTTTTTTTTGGTATTTTGTTTTGTGAAATTCGGCTTGTCGTCGACCGCTGTTCATGTGATCAGCGCTTTTGATGTTACTCATTTACTGCTGTTTGTCTGGCAGCATCGTATATTGTGTTGTTATACTCGCTGAGTCTGTGCACATAACCGGCATTTATAGCGTGACAAGCGAAGTGGCAAGTTTCACCCAAGGAGAAAAAGCATGTGAGTATGTGGGTTGTAGTCCCTTTTTTTTTGGTTATGGGATCGTCTTCCATAATATAATTATACCACTCTCTTTCCTTTTCGTTTCAGGGCATCGTTCGAAATTCGTCCCAATCTTCGCGTCACATTCTTGAATGTGCCACGAAACTACAACCGTATAATCTTGAAGGTGCGGTATTATGACGAGGGACCCTCGTGGTACACCCGCTTTTATCGGGGTTATGAGGGGGTCCTTTGGGTGCGCGCAGACTCCGCGGGCGGCCAGGAATTTGTGTGCCGGGTGTGTGGGCACACGCTCAGCTGCTTTACGACATTGAAGGCCCACCTCAACCTCCACATGGGTTTCGCACCCTATAAGTGCAGCTGCGGGAGGCGATACCCCTCGGCTTCCTCGCTGGGGTTGCATCGCCAGCGAAAGCATAGCTCGCAGTAAGCGGGATCAAGTCGGTTTCTGGCTTTGGTGGTGTGTGAATGTAATTTTGAACAAATAAATGGTAATTGTTGGACGGTGAATGGACAATGTTTTTTTTCCTTTTTTTTTTGTTTGGGTTTTGTTTTTTTTTTTTGTGTGTCCCGAACCATGGCGGTTGGTACGGTGTGTCGGGCACCTCCCTGGTCCGCGTAGGACTTTTTGGGTTCCAGGCTAAAAGGACTGACGAAACTGTGTCAGAACTCCAAAAAAAACACAAAAACAGTTTCTATCCTGAACATGTCTCGGGACATATTTTGTTTATGCTTGACATTTTTATTCTTCACTAACCCGTCAACAAAGAAAACCATGCAAATAAAGTCGAAAATCATTTCGGTCTCGAGTGGTTGTTCGGGTCCTAACACTCTAGTTGTTGGATCCCGCGGATCCGCTTTGTGATCCCATGGGGTCGCGCGCAATGTGTTCACGGCGTAAGGAAAGACACAAGCAAATGTCATCGAGTGGCAACCTTGATTCGTTCATTCAAAAATGTCATTCATTCATGGAAATGAGTATACCGACATTTTGAATGAATTTTCTTTATGAAGAAAAAATGTGCTGGGTAAGTATACTAGTATCGTTCCCTTTTTATATTTTTATAAATTTTCCTAATTTTGTATTCTTTTATTTCATTTCAGGTTCACAGCTAAAACTCCCACTACAATGGAATTCATTACAGTTGGACAAAGCGTTAAAATTAAACGCACAGATGGTCGGGTGCACGCCGCTGTAGTCTCTAAAATTAATGAAACTGGCAAATCGATCACTGTCGAATGGTATGAACGTGGCGGAACTAACGGCAAAGAAGTTGAATTGGATGCCATACTCGCGTTAAATCCGGAGATACTGCAAGATCCTGAACCTGAACAAAATGCTGCACCCGAACCGAAAAAACAAGCGACAGCGCCAAACAATCTATCGCGTAATGCAACACAGGGTGCCATCGGGCATCGTACCAATCGTGCTACCATCAATGCCACAAGTTTACTTTCTTCATCCGCTGTATCAGAACATTCCGAGAATATGCCACCACCACCAACAACGGGTATAGTACGTTCACGTACTACTAACAATGCAACGCGTTTAGCATCAGCTGCTGGTAGTGGAGGTGGTAGCAGTGCTGTTGGCGGTGGCATTACCATGAGCACTAGCGCAGGCCATTCATCATCCATAGCGTCTAGTTCAGTGGCAGCAAATGTGGGTGCACGTCGTTCCTATGTTGTCAAGGAAGTTGAACTCTTGAAGGAGAATCGTGAAAAGCGCCGCGCACGTCAAGCGGAAATTAAGGATGGGTGGTTCACTGGCAAACTGCGATGATACGACAATTTCATTACGCAGAATGGTACTCACACATCTACTAATAAAATAATAGGTGTTTTTCACGCACAATCTTTCGCAAGTGGACGACGACGCGAAATCTTTGGTTGGATTGCGCGCCAATACGATTTCTGTTCTGTGAGAAGGAAGACTGTTTTGAATGGATCCTTTTGTTGGCTGGTTTCAAGAGGAACAGGAGGGTCCAGCATTACGCACATGGTGTAAAATTTGGGAGACCACAGCGCATGATATGAGCCAATTGTTAGAACAACAAAGTCAACAATTACAACAATTACATAGTGGTGGTAATAGTAAATTAAACGGCGCATCTTTAAGTGCACGGGATCAGGATTCTCTACACTTACTTCTACAGCAGGTTGGTAACGTAGGATTGCGAAGTTCAATAGACAATCATAATAATAATAATACGATTTGTAGTAGTGGCACAAATAGTAGTGGTAATACACCCAGCAACAACTCAATTGATTCAACACCAAACAACGACTATATTACAACAGCTGCAACAACACCAGTTGGTGGTGGTGGTGTAGGTGATACAACAATCAATACAAAAATGCCATCTCACGATCGGCCAAGTTATTATAATCCATCACGTAGGAAAATTGGACGTATGGTAGATATTAAGGTAAGCACATTTAACCTCAGCAGATATATGGATAAATTAGTAGTAAAGTACAAAGGTTGCCCCTGGCGAGTGCCAGGTTTTGAATATGGACGCGGAATTGTTGGTTTACATCAGGAAATCGAACAATTTTATAATTATGTATTGCCCACGCCCACCGAGCATGCTATACGCAATGAAGTGGTACAGCACCTAGAAGCGGTGGTACACTCAATCTGGCCGAAAGCGGTTGTGGAAATATTTGGCTCATTTCGTACGGGCCTATTTCTGCCCACATCGGATATTGATTTAGTTGTGTTAGGACTATGGGAAAAGGCCCCACTGCGAACTCTCGAAACAGCACTGATTGCGCGCGGAATTGCCGAACCACATTCAGTGCGCGTACTTGACAAAGCGTCTGGGCCCATCATAAAGCTCACAGATCGTGAATCGCAAGTAAGAGTAGATATATCCTTTAATATGCAATCGGGTGTACACTCGGCCGAACTAGTTAAGAAATTTAAACAAGATTATCCAGTGTTAGCGAAACTGGTGCTCGTGCTGAAGCAATTTTTGTTACAGCGTGATCTCAATGAAGTTCCTACCGGTGGCATTTCCTCTTACTCATTAATATTAATGTGTATAAGTTTCCTACAATTACATCCGCATGAAATAGACCATGATAAGGCCAATTTAAGTGTACTGTTGTTGGAGTTTTTTTTTTTTTGAATTTTATGGGCGTAAGTTCAATTATATGAAAATTGGCATTTCGATAAAGAATGGCGGACGTTATTTACCAAAAGAAGACCTGCAACGTGAAATGATTGACGGACATCGTCCATCATTATTATGTATGGAAGATCCACTGACGCCGGGTAATGATATTGGACGTAGCTCCTATGGTGCATGACAGGTAAAACAAGCATTTGAATATACGGTAGTAATTGCGCTGAGCGTACCATCCTAGGACGAATAATACGGGTAACCGATGATGTAATTGACTACCGTGAGTGGATACGTGAACATTTTGAGCACCTTATTGTACCGAGTACGCCCAGAAATACCAGTGCCGTTAAGTTCATTCCGTCTATACTACCACCTGGCGTTATCACACCCCCCTTGCACCAGCATCAGCATATGCATCCAGCATTACAACAGCAACAGCATCAACAGAAGAAATTGGTATTTTGTGCTGTGTGAGATTTAGTACGCGCGAATGTGCGTAGTGCTTTCACTTGCGATACATTGTTCCATTTATTGTGACAGCTGAATGCTCATCAACACATGAAGGCCGTCAATTAGAACGGACAATGCTTGCAATTAATGTCGATACGCTATTTCGCATGATTTTTTTTTTCAAAATCGATATTCTTTTTGGAATTTCATGCAGCGCGGAAAACTGAAAATATGTTTTTCAACGATTGGTTAACCAATAACGAAGGCAAGAAGACACGTACTATTTATTTAACTGTGCAATTATTGGCTTCCGTGGGACAGGTGACTGAAAACCAAGAGATGCGTGAAACGGGTGAATTGTATTCCATAGGTGTAACTAGTGTTAATGCTGGCATTCCATATGCCGATAGTTTCAATGTCTAAATGCACTATTGCCTTGTAAGAACTGTTGATGATCATACAATGCTGTCAGTGCATGATCAAGTCAAAGGTAAAAAGTCGATATGGGGTGTTGTTAAAGGTTTTATTGAAAGGAATACATGGGCTGGTTTAGAAGAATACTGAAGACTTTTTTTTTGACGTTGAGATTACGTCAGGTAGGGAAAACGTTGCGTCAGTCTGCTACTTCCCCCCACCAGTGGTAAGGGGAACTTTTGTTGGCCTCATGCCTTTGGCTGAGTGCATCTGCTTTCTGGGGTAGACCGTGGGTCTGTATTAGGGTTCTGGTATCCTTGCTGGGTGAAGCGAGTGACTGTGGGAAATTTAAATCTACAAAAGGCCGAAAGCCCTTAGATTCTGTGGCAGATCGGTTCGCCCTTCTGCGGTAGGCTTTTATGATGTCCTCGTTATGGGATAACGAGTGAATGGGGTGGTTTTTTGCAAGGGGCCCCCGGTTAGTATTATTATGAAGCCTCAGTTTTGCTTTTTGTTTTGCGAGCTTTTGGTAAGCTCCCATGCGTCCTCGTGTCCCTAGCTCCCTTTCCCCATTGCCCACAAGTAGCTAGGCGTAGGATTCCCCCTCCGGCAGACTCGGTACGAGACCGGGGGTGGGAAAAAAAAGAAAAAATAAGATGTAGGATCGCCCTCCGGTAGACTCGCACCCTCACGAGACCGGGGTGGTTGATTATAATTAGGGCGTCGGGAGCGACGCAAGCTTAGGGATAGCGGGGCATCACGGCGCGTGGTTGAACGCGTCTTTATGTCCCGCGCTCCCTTTCCCCATTGCCATCGCGTAGTACGCTTTAGGTTTCCCCTCCGGTAGACTCGCACCCTCACGAGACCGGGGGTTGATGATAATATATGGCTCGGGAGAAACACAAGCTTAGGGATAGAGAGACACGAAGACGTGGGTTCCTTAATATACTTTCGATGCGATCACTAACCGTGGGCCTCTAATTGTAGGTAGTCGGGGGAAATAGTGTTGTGGTTTTCTGGGGTTTGCTTTGTAAGCTTAAGAATAGAATGGGCTGAGTCCCTTTAGGTTCTATGTGGCGGATATCGGATCTGCGTTAGGTTGTTGGTTGGCCTCGTTTCGGGAAAACGAGGGCTGGGGTTGATTTTTGGAAAATGTAAAGACGAGGTTGATTTTTATTGATTTTTTTTTTTTTTTAAAGGAGGTATGTGGAAGAACGGAGGGATTGTTAAGAGGAGCTCGTAGTCCTCTCACAGTCTGTCTCCATGGGAAGAAGGATCAGTTTGACCAAAGGTCGTCTGACTTGACCCTTCTCGGTTATGAGGTCGACTACACGTACTCGGTTATCTTCGCCGGGGTGTACGTTGACGACTCTACCTAACCTCCATTCGTTGGGAGATAAATTGTCCTCTTTGAGGACAGCGAGATCTCCCACTTTTATATTTTCCTTGGGATGCTTCCACTTCACTCGTTTTTGGAGTTCGGATAAATATTCGGTTTTCCATCGCCGGCAGAAGGTTTGATGGAGGGCCTTGAGCTTCTGCCATCTATTTAGCATAGAGGCAGGGCTTTCGTTCGCATCCGGTTCTGGCGGCGCCAGAAGATGGTTGCCGGTGAGGAAATGTCCTGGGGTTAGTGGCTCCAGGTCCGTTGGGTCATTGGACGCCGGGCTGAGAGGCCGTGAATTTAGGCATGCCTCGATCCGGCACAGAAGGGTTTGGAACTCCTCCATGGTATATTTATGGAGAGAAGCGACCTTTTTGAAGTGGCTTTTGAAGCTCTTCACTCCCGCTTCCCACAGGCCGCCCATATGCGGAGCGCCGGCGGGAATAAAATGCCAAGTTAATGCTTGATGGCTATACTTGGAGACTGTTTTGTCTCGGCTTTCTGCCAGGAAGGCTTTGAATTCCGATCGTAGAGATCGGGAAGCTCCGACAAAGTTCGTACCATTGTCGGAGTAGATGTTTTTTGGACATCCTCTTCTCGCGATAAAACGCGAAAAGGCTGCGAGGAAGCATGGGGTGCTCAGGTCACTAGTGGCCTCTAGGTGGATGGCCTTAGTGGAGAAACAAACAAATAGGCATACGTAGCCTTTGGACAGTCGACATCCCCTACCGCGGTAGCTTTTTATGTCGAAAGGCCCCGCGAAATCTACCCCGGTATTGGTGAACGCGCGAGTAAAAGTAGTACGTTCGCAGGGAAGGGTACCCATAAGTTGGGACTGCGCCTGCTTCCTGTGAATAATGCAGGTTTTGCAATTGTGGATGATGGCTCTGATCATTGTCTTGACATTCGGAATCCAATACTGGGTTCGAATAAGGCGGAGCATGAGCTGGTTCTCGCCATGAAGGGAATCATGATGAATCATCATGACTGCAAGGTGAGACAGCCTGCAATTGTAAGGCAAGATGATCGGATGCCGCTCGTTGAATGACATGTCTTTTGAAGCCCCTAGACGCCCTCCTGTTCTGATAATGTCGTCTTTGTCGATGTATGGGTTGAGTGACAGGATTTCACTCTTCCGATCAATAGGTTCCCTATTCTTTAATTTTAAATATTCGGTACCGTAAACTTGTTTCTGGCAGACTCGTATTAATGCTTGAGTCGTTGCCTTAATCTCATCGGCTGAGATTATGCACGACTTTTCTTGGAACACTGCTTTGGTTTTAGGATGCGTTCTTTTATAGAACCTCCTAACATAAGATAAGACTTTCAAAGCTCGTGGAAAATCTGAAAATCGTTCAAGAATATCTGTATGATCTACCCTTGTCGTGGCATAAGATTGTGCCCTTTTTTCCTCAACGGACGTGTTGTAATCGGCATCTTGTGCTGGCCAGTGAGAATTGTCTTCTTGTAGCCAAGAAGGACCCTGCCACCACAACGAATTGTTGACCAAATCTGACGCTAGTAGTCCTCTGCTCCCTAAGTCCGCTGGGTTAGATTCCGAGTCAACGTGAAGCCAGTCCTTATTACCGACCATATCGAGGATCTTGGTGATTCGATGTGCGACGAAGGTTGACCAAGTACAGGGCGGCTTGCGTATCCATGCGAGTACGATGGTTGAATCCGTCCAGAGGTGAACTTTTACTGGTCCCAAATGAAAATTTCGGAATATTGATTCCATCATTTCTGCGAGAAGCACGGCGCGGCAGAGTTCTAAACGTGGTAGCGAGATGGTTTTCACTGGAGCTACTCTGGTTTTTGCTAAGAGTAAGTGTATGAAAACCTGATCGTCTCTTTTTACGCGCATATATATCGCTGCAGCATATGCTTTCTCGGAAGCGTCACAGAAACCGTGGATTTCTATTTCGCCTTCCGGGGAAAAATTTACCCACCGCGGTATCCGTATGTTATCGATTTCGCCATAGTGTTGGGTGAAGGTTTTCCACCGTTCTAATGTATTTGGTGAGACAGGCTCATCCCATCCGGTGCCTTCTAACCAAATATTCTGCATTAATATTTTCGCCACTATGACCATTGGGGCGAGCCACCCCAATGGGTCGAACAGCTTGGCGATGGCTGACAATATTTCTCGCTTAGTTAGTTTTTCTGGATCCTCCAGTGGTCCTGCTTTAAAATAAAAGAGATCGGAGTGGGCATTCCATCTTATGCCCAATGCCTTCACGGTGCTGGTGTCTTCGAACGCCAGAAAGTCTTCGCTTAGTCGATCAGTTTTCGGGATGTCTTTTAGAACTGCCTCCGAGTTTGATGTCCATTTCCTAAGTGGAAAACCAGCTGACTGTAGTGCCTGTCGTATTTCATCCCTTGCCTTAATGGTCGATGCGATGGTGTGTCCTCCCGCTAATACGTCGTCTACGTACATGCATTCTCGCAGGATGCTCGATGCTGTTGGATGGGAACTTTCCACATCGTCCGCTAGCTGTAGGAGCGTTCTGATGGCCAGGTATGGAGCGCAGTTAACTCCGAACGTCACAGTCTTTAACTCGTAGAGGCCTATTGGTTCACTAATGTCTTTTCGGAAAACAATCCTCTGAAATTTGGTATGGTTGGCATCCATCCAAATTTGCCTATACATTTTTTCTATATCGCTATTGAAGACATATCGATAGAGTCTCCAACGCAGAATAAGAATTGGGAGATCTGCTTGTAGTATTGGACCAGGTAGGAGAATGTCGTTTAGACTGGTGCCATTAGCCGTCGGGCTTGAGGCATTGAAAACGACTCGGACTTTCGTCGTTATACTTTCTGCTTTGACAACGGCGTGGTGTGGCAGAAAGTAATTATTTGTTTCATCTGCTGCGACGACACTGCTGATTTTTTCCATATGTCCAAGAGTCTCGTATTCTGAGAGTACCCTAATATATTCGTTCCCTAAGTCCGGATTTTTTATTAACCGGGACTCGTTTCGATAATATTGTGAGAATGCGCGCTTAAGGGATCCTCCTAAACTCAGCTCTTCTGAGTAGCCTTGCTTGAATGGGAGGGATACTATATACCTCCCATCTTCGTTTCTTCTTGTTGTTTCTTTATACAGCTGTTCGCAATATGCGTCATCTGCATTAATGCTTTTGCCTTTTGGCAAATTTTCTAACTCCCAGAAAGCTTTTAGTTGGTTGTCCAGCGCGACTTCGTTGTAAAACGACACTATGTTCTTTGTTGGATTCGGTGCTTCAATACGACCGGTTAGTATCCAACCGAACACTGTCTCTTGGGCCAGAAGTGTATTTACATGTACATGTGTGTACATTCTTTTTTAGACCGCTTAGTATAATTTGGGGATATATGTCTCCACCAAGTATGAGGTCTACATCTTCATTGACGTAGAACCTCTTGTCTGCCAAAACTAAGTCTGGGAACGCCTGCATCGTCATTGTTTCGATATGGCAGGATGGCAGATTCCCAGTTAGTTTGGCTAAAATTAGAACAGGAGTAGTCAAGCTAAAGCATGGGTCCACTGGTGAACGTAGCTCTATGGTGGATGCCTCTTTCACTTGAGCAGATACTGCGTTGGTGATGCCTGAGACTTGGGCATGCATTTTCCTTGCCGGCAAATTGATTCTGCGTTTTAGTCGTTCTGTCATGAAAGAGCATTCAGACCCTGAATCAACTAGGGCCCGCGCGGAGAAGTCGGTACCATTATAATGAATGTGTACGCGAGCAGTTCCTAATAGCACGCCTGTGCTGGAATGAGCATGACAGGAATTTACATTCTGGTTCGCAGAAGTATTTGGTTGCCCCGATTCCTGTCTCCTTTGTACTTGTGCTGACGTTGACGGGATATTATCCGCGTCTTTAAATGGATTGCGCCTCGTAGTTTGCTGAACTGTATCCGCATGCAGGAGCGTGTGGTGACGAGAGTGGCATTTGGCGCAGTTGTACGAACTGGTGCACCTCGTCACTGTGTGTCCTGGGGATAAACAGTTCAGGCATCCCCCCATGGATTTGATGAAGTTGATTCTCTCCACTGGGGTCAGATCACAGAATCGGGGACAATTCCGTAACCTGTGTTCAGCTTTGCACATTTTGCAAAAAAACCCTGGAAGTTGGTTTTGAGGTAGGTTTTGATACCTTCGTTTGGAAGGCACCAAGTCTTTTTATGGGGGTTTCGGTTGTATGCCGAGTATTTGATGGCTTTTGTCCCTTTTGGGCGTTAGTGCCAGTGAAGCTAGACACTGTTTCCAGTGTCTGAAACCTATTTGATAGAAATCTGTCCATATCTTCCCATTTAGATATGTCCATTTTGTGGTCTATGCTTTGTTCCCATAGAGCCAGTGTACTTTCCGGTAACTTTGTCGAACACAAATATGTTAGTATTGCATCCCAATTGGATGTGTCGATTTTGTGACACTTGAGGGACGATAGACAATTGTTTATATCGCTATGTAATTTCTTTAACGCGCTCCCACACTCACTCTCTACCTTCTTCAAATTAAAAAGAATTTGTAATTGCGTGTTGACTAATATACGCTTGTTTTCATATCTTTCGCAGAGGTTTTTCCAGGCCATATCGAACCCATCATTTGTTAGAGGGCATTTTTTTACAATATCTTTGGCCTCGCCCTGTGTCTTGTTGTTCATATGGAACAATTTCTCCACCCCCTGTAGGTCGGAATTATTTATGTATATGGCCGTAAACAGGTCACGAAAGGTTGGCCATGATAAATAGTCACCTTTGAAAATCTCCGTGTCGCAGGAAGGGAGGCGGATCTTATGCCCACGAGGTGCGGCTGGGGGTGCTTGCTCAGAGATAGCGCTGTTTTCTACTTTTTTAAATTTCTCTGCCTCAGCAGATATTTTGGATAAGCATCGCATATATATTGCGTAGGTAGACATATGTTTTTTCCGGATGGCCAACACATCATTTGCGTCGACATCTTCTGATCCCATCAGTGAGTCAAACACAGACTTAACCTTCTTCCATAAGGCACGTGTTCGGCCTGAGTGCGTCGTAAACCGGCAGTGGGTAGGCGCACAAGGGTCGATCTTGGAGTGGATGGTGCGCTCAAAAGAAATAAATAAGAACACAAAGAGGAATTTCCTCGTTATAATATAATATTTAATTTAGAGTGAAGGAAAATATACACTGTGGTTACAATATTACCTTGGTGTTTTAAGTGACGATGGTGATCCTTGCGATGTGTGCTGGTTGGCGGTCAATCGAGAAAGAGCCCGGTTGTGCCGTTGAGGACAACCGCTAAGCCGCGAAAAGGTCCTCTGGTATTAAGGAGGGGAAAAAAGCCACACACACAACAGCCCCCACATATACGTGCATGGGTGCTGACAACCTGCACACACACATGCATGCGTATGAAACGCATGCATGTGCATGCATGCACCCAAGTGCGGCGTGAGTGTGGGTGGCTGGAAATATTATTAAAACATTAGGGAGGGGCGCTGTCAATCAAGTGAAAGTTAGGCATTTGGCCTAAACATGCCGCCCCCCTTGCGGTACGCAACGTCACAGTCCGCCAAGGATCACCGACCGTGAAGAAGAGAAGAAAAAAGTAAAAACTTATAACTAATTATATCTAACTTAACATAAACGCCGGTCAGTCCGCCGGCTTGGCGGCACGCAAGATGGTTTGCACAATGGGTGAGCTTGGTTGCTGATGCCTCTGTCATTCGGCACTTTTCCCGTTATGATTCAAGGCCTAAGCCAGGCTTGCCTAGAGCTAGGGATAGCGAAAAGAAGTAAGAAGATATACGTGTTCATATTTCTTGCCGTTTATTACAAATTCATTGGAAATTCTATGCTTGTGAATTTTGTATGAAGAAAATTTAATAAAAAATAGCTTATTGTAATGATACAAGATTTTAAACGCATACCTCAATTGTGAATTCATACAAGGGGCGAAGGTTTGATAGAAATGTTCACAATAGTAAACAGCTTCGAGCACCTGTTCAATCGTTGTTCGATTACCTAAATCATTAGCTCACCAGTGGTATATTGCTTTATTTACATATTTTAAAATGCCTGCGTAGCTGGTGGCTTGAATTTAATCTGTAAACTTGATTTTAGAAATGAATATTAATATGTAGTCTGATTTTCGGTAGACAAATTTAAAAGAAAGCTGATGTGAAACAAATGTACAATTCATGGCACTTCAATTTAATAACGGCGAGCAAAGGAAAAACAAACCTTTATTCCCTTATCTGGCCATTCGCGACTGCCGTTCTCCCTGTCAGCTATTATTTGGCACGTAGGTGTGGCAATGGAGGAATCGAACGATTTTTCGCTGGTACGAATTCACAATGCAAGTCTGTTGCAACTGTGTACACCAAAATTCAATAAAAAATAACAAAGTATAAAAAATTCATTTGTTTCGGTCGTTACCGAATATTTTGATGTTAGGCCTTGGTTGTGCCCGAGAGTACCCAACCGAAGATGGTACTCTGAGCCAGCAAAGGGCCAAACGTGGTGGGCAGAATCCCTGGTAATATTATTTCCGCATATACATCTGTTCCTAGGATGAGGCGGATCGGCGCGGATGCATGGAACTGCGGATCCGCCAGACGGAGATGTGCGTACGGGGCTGCGATGGCACTGTCGATGCTGGTTGTGGGTGTCATGCGCCGGAAATTTGATACGACCGCAGCATGGGTCGCAATTCTTTTGTTTTGTCCGTGTCTTCCTCGGATACGCAGAAGACATCCTGCTTGCCCGCCAATGTTGCTGGTAGGAAGTTGGAGCTCCTGGGCGAGCTCATCCGCAATCATTGTGGTGGGGGAGCATCCATCGATTAAGGCGCGGACGAGGTGTAGCCGCCCCCCTGCTTCTATTTTCACGACCGCGGTGGGGGTAATCGCTACCGTCGGTATCATGGTGGCGGTGGCAGCTGAATGCGGGGCTAGGAGCCCTGCCCGGAAGGCGGACACTGTGGTGAGTTGTAACGATCCGGATCCGTTGCGGCGGTCCTGCGGCTGATGATGGGTGTGAAGTCGTTGTTGCAGGCGAAGAGGCCTTGTCTCCGCTCTGCGGTCGCGCGAAGATCGTCTCCGTTGGGGGTTCCTGGGTTGCCGGCGAAGAGACCGGGTCTCCGCTCGGCCGTTATATGTTTGGCGCTGTGCTGTCGCTGTCCCTTGTTGGAGCCGCTTCATCTCATGCTGCAATCGAGGTCGAAATGACTTGGCTGTTGGTGGTATGGTCGGGCGAAGAGACCCCGTCTCCGCTCCGGTCCGGCTTGCATCGTGGTTTCGGGGTGGACGAAGAGGTCCAGTCTCCGTTCCAACGTCCGACGCATATAAAGAGATCGAGTCGTCTATCCGCTCTCGGGGTGAATCTAGCTCCTCTTCCACTTGGACGCTCCATGGCTTGGAGCGGGCTTCTCGGAGTAGCTGCTCCTCCTCGTCGATCGAGGCGATGTGTAGCATCGTGTGGTGCTTCTCGCCGCACCGTTTGCATCGCCCTTGGCTTGGGCACGCGTTAGAGCGGTGATCAGGGGCCAGACAATTTCCGCAGTAGCTTCCGCGTATCGCCACATAGAGGCGCTCTTCTGGCTTTTTTGCCCGAAAGATGGGGCATAAGCGGATAGGGTGTCGCCCAAGACACACTCGGCATTCAGATGAATAACGCACTGCGTGCGCGGCGGCATTCCGTTTCAAGGCGGCAAAACGACCCATTTTCTGAAAGGAATGCAATGGGTTTGAGTAGGTCGGGTCCTTGTCGGAGTGCAGGGGCGAGTGGTCCCTAATTGTGTGGTTGAGATTTGGGAAATTTTAGTAGCGCGTGCGTAGGGGGCAACCATCTGTAGCAGTATAAATATTCGTATTTGGCGCACATCATGTGCATAGCCTCTTTCAACGCACGTTATGTGCCTGGGTCTTTAGTGCCTTATTTTGTTTATTTTGTGTCACCCGGCAGCGTTTTAGTTGGCCACGGGCACACTAGTGCTGCTGAAAATGAGCATTTACGATTTTCGGTTCACACATTCTGGTGCCGACCCGGGTAGAAAGTGTATAGTGTGGGTTCTTTTGAGTCGCTGTTATTTGTGTTGTTGGTGCTAAAAACCAACAACTTTCCTGCCCGCCGCAAAAAAAATGTCTGGACAGCAAAATTGTCTGCCAATAAAGAAAAAATATGTTCGTTTTGGAAGAGGGGAGATCTTTATAAAATGTATAATTTTTTATTTGTTGGTATTGCCCTCCGCTTATTTGTTCAACTTATCCCAAGTACTCTTGTAGTCCTGTTTTATTGGTGGCCTTTATCAAACGGCACGGTTCCCGAAGGGTATTTGGCTCCGATACCGATTCCTCAGACTCGAGTTTTTGGGTACCCGTTTGCATCTTTTTATGCATCCCTAATATAATGTACATTTAAACTAGGCATATATATGTACATACGTTGGTATAAGTATATGGACAGTCAGTGCACGGACTTTACCGCATTGGTAGTTTGACCAACCTTTTTGGCCCATTTTTCATTTTCTACTACTACTGCTACCAAAACCTAGATTCTACCCATATTTCAGTATTTTCGCACTGAAAACGTATACTGCGATAATTTTAAAGTATTGAATTGCAGAGCCCACCCAACTACCATTAGGGGGCGATACTGACCAAATCAATAAATTTTGAAAAAATTTGTGAAGAACTTAAACAGGAAATAAATTTTTGAGTGGAGAAATATAATGACTGAGTACGCGAATATTTTCTGCGCTATTTTTCTCCGTTTTTTTTTTTTTTTTTTGCATAATTTGAACGACAATAAGAAGTTTGACGTAAACGATAACAAGCTGACCTTGGTTATTTGGCGGCAGTAATTTTGGTACCTTGGAAAATTGTTGTGGTAGGTAGGCGTTTTGGGATGTGATTTATTTGTGATTTGTTTGTTTTACGATAAATTGGGAATTTTTTATTACCAATATAAACCGTAGTTATCGTTTTCACGAAACTTCTACTACCATTTTCAGTGCCCCAACATTTTGCCTTTACAAAAGTCCATGCACTGGTAGATATTTACCAGCCGCAAAGACAAAAAAAATTGTGCACATTCATACACACCCGTGTATAGAATGTAAATTTCTCAGAATTGAAACAAACGGGACTAATCGAAAGAATTTTTCCGTTGTTTCATTATTTTTACTACGGCGCGTGGCCGTAGTACAATCGCTTGCTAATTTTTCAATTGAGTAGACGTGTTCCTGCTGTGGTGTAAATTTATCTCGCTTTCCGATCACACCAGTGTTATATCTGCGATATCTTTCAAGGTAAAACCTTGTGACAAGAGATTTCTTCGTTTATTTAATCACAGATCCGAAATTTGAAGATGCCTAAGCTACCGTGTTGGGTTGCTCCAAGTCGATACGCTGTAAAAATGGGCCAAAAACATGGCATAAGAAAACCAATTGTGGTTCAGTGCGTGCGCAAGGTTTCAGCTTCTCAGCGATATATTTTGTCATTGACGCTAACTTAAAGCCACCCATATGATGGAAAATAGAATGCCCTACAGCCAATATTAGCGCATAAGTTTTTGTCAATCATTGATTCGCATACAGTCTTAAAATTGAATAATTCGAAAGCCGAAAAACGGTAAGTCCATTTAATCATTTTGGGCGCATTTAGCGCTTCTTGTAAACGATCATAAATAACACTCCAATGTGTTTCGGGCAATGCAGCTAATATGACGCCAACTGCATTAATATAGTTGTGAATCTCTTTTTGTGGTATTACCGAATAACCCTTTACAATAACATCGACTACATTGTTTGCCACAATTGAGGGCGCAATTGGTAAGCTCAACCACTCCAAGCAGTACACATAAAGTGCATGTGCAGGTGCATTGGGAAACTCATTGAAGCGCCAATCAGTGTTGAAAACCAGATTTTTACCAGTTATTGTATCCGATAGCCTGCGCACTAAGTTAATGTAGTAGTTTAGCTCAGGATGCCAAAGTAATTCTTGATTTTGCAAAAACATTTTATATGGTTCACCAACACACCAATTAAGTGATGGACGTTCGCGTAAAATGCGTTCATAGAAATGCAAAGTATTGTATAAATAAGTTATCGGGAAATCGTGAAATTTGTACAAAATACTCAAATGGTCTAATATAACTTCACAAATTTCATGCACATGTTGTATAGGTAGTTCAATGAAACGGTGCACAACAATATCAAATACTGGTAAAAATCTCAAGCATACATTAGAGAAATAAACAGGTAATGGCGGATGTGAAGCAGATTCATCTGGTGCAAATTTTTTCCGGATATTTTTGATGAACTGACAAGTGCTTTTCGTGCCAATTATTCTGCTTCCAATGATCGGGATGATTCTCTTTACAAAACTCTTGTATACGATTGCGTAATTCTGATGGTTTTAATAAGCGCAGTTGTATAATAAGGAAACAAACTTGCGCCTCATTACCCTCTTGTGTACGTAGTGCCAGGCAAAGTACCACACGATCGATAGTAACAATATTATATTCCCAAATCATATTATTAATGGTGTCGACACATTTATGTATAAAATCTTTGCCATTACTATTCGCTACTTCGCCAACTAAATAATCACATAACTTGCGTAAATGTGCTGAAAGTGCGCGTGCGCTAATACCCTCTAAAATTTTATATGCAACAGGACTAACATTCTCGGTTTCCCAAATCATTTTTAAAAAGTAGACAGAGGAAAAGTGGATTAGTACTAGGCCGTATAAAAATGGTTCATAATATCATTGTCATTTGACATTGATGTCCAGTTACGATATTCCCCTTCAACTGATTTTTTGAGCAATTGCTTATTTTCCAACGAATGGTTATTTTGCACAAAAAATTCATTTAGTGCTGGTGGAAAGCAAGCTAGTGAATGTGACGCCCAAGAGTGTGGTGTATTTTGCATTATAATGCTCAATAACGCTTTGCACCAGGGTTGTAGCTCGTCACCTAGCCCAGTCATGTGCATTGATCTTGCGAGCGTTAAGATTAGAACGCGATTCAATTCTTCACTTTCAGTCGACGCCACAGAGCCAGGTGGTTTTTCGCTGAAATAACGTGACATTTGCGGCTGTATTTCAACTAATCCCAGTCCGGTAATAAGCCTTAAAGCTGTAGATTCAAAGCATAGGTTTAATTGCATTTTATTTGTTTGTGGCGAAACCACAGTACAATGCGAAAGTAGCTGTAGACGATATTGTGTTGGAATATGATGTAAACGATATAGAAACATTTCCAACAATGTGTGGAGTATACCCCAAGCTTGGTGTTTAACTACAGCAGGCAGCAATTGTTGCAAAAAATCCTTTAATGCCCAAGGATTCGATTTCTGTGTAAACCAGAAGTCGTGCGTGGGTTTCGACTAATGCTGGCGCTGGTATAGAGATTTTCGCTTGCGCTGGCTTTATCATTTGAGTGAAAAAGCTATGTATGACCGACATTTTACTATGAACTGTTAAGCTATCCAATACCACCATAGAAAAAGGTGCTGAAGGAACTTGTCCTCCAGCTGCAGTTTTGGCATTGTCATTTAACGCTTCAGTAAGAATATTCATTGGGCGTGAAAAGTATTCCTGATTTGTAGAATATGCATTACATATAAGTATTATGCGAAAGTCGTTGCCCAAACTCATAGACATCATAGCATTAGGCATCACAAGATGTTGAAGAAAGTCGTGATGATTTTTTAATGCTTTAGGCAAAGGTCTATTTATATTCATATTTTCCAGCCTAGCTTTCTTCATTAGGTGTATCCAAATGCATATAGGTGCCATCTGTCGCAATAATGATGACTTGGTACAGTCAGGTAACCATGGTTCCTGCTCGGGATAGAGTAAATCGAACAATTTGAAAGTTGGAAGAAAATTTGCAATTGGATTTTTTTTGTATGCTGCCCGAAATAAACTGTAAGAGTATCCACATTAACTGATCGCGTCCTTTACGCAATTCCTTCTTAGAGAGCTTTTCATACAAAGCTGTAACAATATGCGAAAAGCTTACAAACTGAAAAAGCACAAAGTAAATTAGCTGTGATGATAAATGCAGCCATACCCATTCGTTCATAGAAGTTTGTTCTTTGTAAACATTAAAACTACTACCCATCATAGAATCATTGCTCTCTGTCATTTCCATAGCGGAAATTATTAAATATACTGACGGCTCTTCTAGTGCGTTACAACGTTGCTTTTGTTGCTTCTGTAAACTCATCATAACAGACACCATTTCTTTGGAAGATGGTTGATCGAGCACATAACGTAGGAGTATTGTTTGTTCTTCTAACAAATCTGCATCATATGGAAGATTGCCTTTAAAAACAAAACGTAATGTATTTGGATCTAATTTCCAAGAATTCATCATGTGATCTGCATAGCCGAAAACACTCAACAATGGGCAGCATATGCGAGTGGCCAATTATAGAAACCATTTGTGCGGTTCGTACGGAATTCCTCCATGAAATCTGTCATCATTTTATTAATAGTCCAATGATACGGGGGTGGTTTCATTATTTCATTGGCAATAAAGTATCCGGGTAAAAGACAATTATTTCGGTCAAATATGTAGTTCAATGCATCCTTCAGTGCTTGCAATTGTGGGAGGTAACTAACGTTTATGTTTACCGGAAATGTTTGAGCTTTGTCGCGGCACATCTTCATTATTTCCCTTACTCCTTTGTAGTCAACAAGCGATAGCACTCGTTTAATTAATTTAAAACTTTCCACCCAAAAATTCGCATTTTCATAAACTAATTTATCACATAACAGAATCTTGTCACAAAGCATTCTTGATGTGATGGCATGGGATTCTGCAACCTTTCCTAATGTATCGATTAACACGCGCAAATGCGATATATTTGTGGTAGTTGCCGCGCGCTGTAAATATTGTCTCACCACGCCTTCCTTATTGTCTTGGGTTACATCTTCAAACTTACGTAAAATAGTTTCTGTAAACGACCCAGCCTTATCCTCTTCCTCATTCGGTTTGTAAACAATAACGCTGACGAACGCCTCCTTGATTGGTTCCACTTTCAGAAAGCTGTTAACTGCTTCCCCAATCTCTGTGTCCGTTTTTACTTCGGTTTTTTGTGGCAGATGGGTTTCCCTTCTGCGGTAGGCTTCTGGTGTCCTCGCTCGGGGTGAGCGAGTGAATTGGGGCGTGATTTTGAAAATAAAAATAATTGTTTGGTGGCAGATGGGGATCTGCATTAGGGTGGTTGATTGGCCTTGTTTCGGTGAACGACCGCTGGGTTTTGAAATTTTAAAAATTTAAAGATTAAGGGCCGAGTGCCTTTGTTTTCTGTTGCAGACCGAGGGTCTGCGTAAAGGCTTCTCTGGTGTACTCGTTATGGAATAACGAGTTAGTGGGATGGTTTTTTTTGAAAATGAAAAAATAGAATTTTGTGGCAGATGGGGGATCTGCGTGAGGGCTTTTCGGGTATCCTCGTTATGGGAGAACGAGGGAGTGGGATATTTTTTTTTTGAACGGAGGGATGTGGAGGAACGGGGGGGATTGTTAAGCGAAGCTTTTGTTTCTCGCACAATCTATCTCCGTGGGAAGAAGGATCAGTTTGACCAAAGGTCGTCTGACTTGACCCTTCTCGGTTATGAGGTCGACTACACGTACTCGGTTATCTTCTCCGGGGTGTACGTCGACGACTCTACCTAGCCTCCACTCGTTGGGAGATAAGTTGTCCTCTTTGAGGACAGCGAGATCTCCCACTTTTATATTTTCTTTGGGATGCTTCCACTTCACTCGTTTTTGAAGTTCGGATAGATATTCCACCTTCCATCGTTTGCAGAAAGTGTGATGGAGGGCTTTGAGCTTCTGCCATCTGTTTATTATGGAGGTCGTGCTTTCGTTCACATCCGGTTCTGGCGGCGCCAGAAGATGGCTGCCTGTTAGGAAATGTCCTGGAGTTAGGGGTTCCAGGTCCGTTGGGTCATTCGACCCCGGACTGAGAGGGCGCGAGTTGAGGCACGCCTCAATCCGGCACAAAAGTGTTTGGAACTCCTCCATAGTATATTTGTGGGGAGAAGCGATCTTTTTGAAGTGGCTTTTGAAGCTCTTCACTCCCGCTTCCCACAAGCCGCCCATATGTGGAGCGCCAGCGGGAATAAAATGCCGAGTTAATGCTTGATGGCTATACTTGGAGACTGTTTTGTCTCGGCTTTCTGCCAGGAAGGCTTTGAATTCCGAGCGTAGAGATCTGGAAGCTCCGACAAAGTTCGTACCATTGTCGGAGTAGATGTTCTTCGGACATCCTCTTCTCGCGATAAAACGTGAAAAGGCCGCGAGGAAGCCTGGGGTACTAAGGTCACTAGTGGCTTCTAAATGGATGGCCTTAGTGGAAAAACAGACGAAAAGGCATACGTAGCATTTTGACAGTCGACATCCCCTACCGCGGTAGCTTTTGATGTCGAAAGGCCCTGCAAAGTCTACCCCGGTATTGGTGAACGCGCGGGTAAAAGTGGTCCGCTCGCAGGGAAGGGTCCCCATAAGTTGGGACTGTGCCTGCTTTCGGTGAATAATGCAGGTTTTGCAATTGTGGATGATGGCTCTGATCATGGTCTTGACATTCGGTATCCAGTATTGGGTTCGGATGAGACGGAGCATGAGCTGGTTCTCGCCATGAAGGGAGTCATGATGATGATGGCTCATCACAGCCTGCAATTGTAAGGCTGATGATCGGATGACGCTCGTTGTATGACATGTCTTTTGACGCCCCTAGACGCCCCCCTGTTCTAATAATATCATCTTTGTCGATATATGGATTTAGGGACAGTATTTCACTCTTTCGGTCGATCGGTTCCCTATTTTTCAATTTTAAATATTCTGTCCCGTAAAACTGTTTCTGGCAGACTCGTATTAATGCTTGAGTCGTTGCCTTAATCTCATCGGCTGAGATTATACACGCTTTTTCGTGGAACGAGAATTTTGTTCTTGGGTGAGTTCTTTTATAAAACCTCCTAACATAGGATAGAACCTTTAAAGCCCTGGGCAAATTTGAGAATCGGTCGAGAATATCTACATGATCTACCCTTGTCGTGGCATATGTTTGTGCCCTCTTCTCCTCAACGGACGTTTTGTATTCGATCTCTTGTGCTGGCCAGTGAGAATTGTCTTCTTGCAGCCATGAAGGTCCCTGCCACCACAACGAATTGTTGACCAACTCTGATGCAAGTAATCCTCTGCTTCCTAGATCCGCTGGATTAGATTCCGAGTCCACGTGAAGCCAGTCCTTGCTACCGACCATATCGATGATCTTAGTGATTCGGTGTGCGACGAAGGTTGACCAGGAACAGGGCGGCTTTCTTATCCATGCGAGTACGATGGTTGAATCCGTCCAGAGGTGAACTTTTACGGGTCCCAAATGAATATTTCGGAATATTGATTCCATCATTTCTGCGAGAAGCACGGCGCCGCAGAGTTCTAAACGTGGTAGCGAGATGGTTTTCACTGGAGCTACTCTGGTTTTTGCTAAGAGTAAGTGAATGAAAACCTGATCGTCTCTTTTTACGCGCATATATATCGCTGCAGCATATGCTTTCTCGGAAGCGTCACAGAAGCCGTGGATTTCTATTTCGCCTTCCGGGGAAAAATTTACCCACCGCGGTATCCGTATGTTATCTATTTCGCCATAGTGTTGGGTGAAGGTTTTCCACCGTTCTAATGTATTTGGTGAGACAGGCTCATCCCATCCGGTGCCTTCTAACCAAATATTCTGCATTAATATTTTTGCTACTATGACCATTGGTGCAAGCCAGCCTAAAGGGTCGAAAAGTTTGGCTATAGCGGATAGGATTGCGCGTTTGGTGATGTTCTCGCCCTTCTCTAAAACTCCTGCGGTGAAGTAAAACATGTCTGAATGCGCGTTCCATCGTATTCCGAGTGCCTTCACCGAGCTAGCCTCTTCAAACGCTAGGAAATCCTCGCTGAGCAAATCCGTTTTGGGGATGTCCTGAAGGACTTCCTCACAATTGGATGTCCACTTGCGCAATGGAAAGCCAGCTGAGTGTAATGCTTCGCGAATCTCGTTCCTTGCTTTGATAGTTGACGCTATTGTATGCCCTCCAGATAAAACGTCGTCGACATACATACTTTCGCGTAATATACCCGATGCTATTGGGTGGGTATTTTCTACATCATTAGCCAATTGTAGAAGTGACCGTATCGCGAGGTAGGGGGCGCAGTTTACACCAAATGTGACAGTCTTTAGTTCGTAAAGACTGATGGGTTCGTTGGGGGATGTTCGATGGACAATTCTTTGAAATTTGGCGTGATTATCGGTCACCCAAATTTGCCTATACATCTTTTCTATGTCACTATTAAAGACAAAGCGATACAGTCGCCAACGTAAAATTAAAATAGGCAAGTCTGCTTGGAGTACTGGACCTGGGTGGAGTATGTCGTTTAGACTAATGCCATTTGCTGTCGGACTTGACGCGTTGAAGACGACGCGCACCTTGGTAGTGGTACTTTCCGCCTTTACAACGGCGTGGTGGGGCAGGAAATAATTATCCGAATCGTCGGATGGTACATTATTTTTAATTTTTCTCATATGTCCAAGCGTTTCGTATTCGGATAACACCCGAACATATTCTTTCCCTAACTCTTGGTTTTTTAGTAATCGCCCCTCATTTCTGAAGAATTGTGAACATGCGCGCTTTAGGGACGGTCCTAATTTAATATTCTCAGGGTAATCCTGCCTGAATGGTAGCGAAACTATATACTTCCCATTTTCATCACGTTTTGTCGTTTCCTTAAATAGTTGTTCACAATACCTTTCTTCTTCATTAAGCATTTTGTTTTTGGGAACATTTTCTATCTCCCAGAAAGCTTTTAATTGGTTGTCCAATACAACCTCGTTATAAAATGACATGATGCTCGTTGGACTCGGTGCTTCGATGCGACCGGTTAGTATCCAACCGAACACTGTCTCTTGGGCCAAAAGTGTATTTAGTACATTCTTTTTCAGACCACTCAGTATAATTTGGGGATATATGTCTCCTCCAAGTATGAGGTCTACATCTTCGTTGATGTAGAACCTCTTGTCTGCCAAAACCAAGTCTGGGAATGCCTGCATAGTCATGACGTTGATATGGCAGGATGGAAGATTCCCAGTGAGTTTGGCTAGGACTAGAACGGGTGTAGTCAGGCTGAAGCAGGCATCCACTGGTGAACGTAATTCAATTTTGGATGCTTCTTTCACCTGGGCTGACACCGAATTTGTGATGCCTGAAACTTGGGCATGCATTTTTCTCGCTGGCAAATTGATTCTGCGTTTCAGTCTTTCAGTTATAAAGGAACATTCAGACCCTGAATCAATTAATGCCCGTGCGGAGAAGTCGGTACCATTATGGCGAATGTGTACGCGAGCAGTTCCTAATAGCACGCCTGTGCTGGAATTGGCATGACAGGATTTTACATTCTGGTTCGCAGATTGTCGCGCCTGTGCCGAAGTTGTTGGGCTATTATCCGCATCTTTGAAAGGATTGCGTACAGCCGTGTGTTGAGATGTATCCGCATGTAGGAGAGTGTGGTGACGAGAGTGGCATTTGGAACAGTTGTAGGAACTGGTGCACTTCGTCACGGTGTGTCCTGGGGATAAGCAATTCAGGCAGCCACTTGTGGATTTTATAAATTTAATCCTTTCTACTGGGGTTAAGTCGCAGAAGCGTGAACAGTTGCGTAATCTGTGTTCAGGGGATTTACACATTTTACAAATTGATTTTATTGTTTGCTTGGATACTTTCGTTTGAAAAGCACCAAGTCTTTTCGTAGGGGTTTCCGTTGATTGTCGCGACGCGTTTGGTTTTTGCACTTTCGAAGTGGCATGCCCTGTAAACCCAGACACTGTTTCAAGTGTCTGAAACCGATTAGACAGGAATTTATCCATATCCTCCCACTTGGATATGTCCATTTTATGGTCTATACTTTGCTCCCAAAGAGCCAGCGTGCTCTCTGGTAACTTGGTTGAGCATAGATAGGTCAGGATTGCATCCCAATTGGAAGTGTCAATTTTGTGGCATTTGAGGGACGAAATACAATTATTTATATCATTTTGCAGCTTTTTTATTGAACTGCCACACTCACTTTCTACCTTTTTTAAGTTAAATAAAATTTGTAGTTGTGTGTTAACTAAGATACGTTTGTTTTCGTATCTTTCACACAAGTTTTTCCAGGCCATCTCGAAACCTTCATTTGTGAGGGGGCATTTTTTAACGATATCTTTTGCTTCGCCCTGCGTTTTGTTGTTGAGATGGAATAACTTTTCCACCCCTTTCAAGCTGGAATTGTTTATATAAATTGCCGTGAAAAGGTCGCGAAAAGTTGGCCAAGACAGATAATCCCCTTTAAAAACTTCCGTGTCGCAAGCAGGGAGGCGAATTTTATGCGCATGAGGTTCTTGCTCAGGGTTGACGTTCTTTTCATCCTTCTTGTATTTTTCTGCCTCAGCAGATATAGACGCTGAACATCGCACGTAGATTGCGTATGCTGCCTTTTGCTTCTTTCTGATCGCCATAACGTCATCCGCTGACACCTCATCAGATCCCAATAGCGAATCAAACGCAGACTTTACCTTCTTCCACAAGAGCCGCAACTCTTCCTGCTGTATTGCAAGGGTGTGTTTGCTATGGTCGCTCTCCGGAATAAGGCTGTAATCTTTATCAAACTCTGCGATTGATTCTGCTAAACGGATGTAGGTTTCCATTGTTTTATTTACGTTTATTAACGAGAAAATTGCCGAATAGAGAAATAGAACGCTTTAGAGTAAAAAAATACCTGCCCAGTAAATAAACACTATTGAGACTCAACGCTTTATTATTTATTTTTATATTGCAGACTTTTTGTCTTGGTAGCGACAACGAAAAGGGTTTATTTTATGGACTTTTTGTCACAGCAGCGACAACCAAAAGGGTTTATTTTTGAACTTTTCTGTCTCAGTAGCAACAACAAAAGGGGGGACCACTCGCCACGTCCACAGATAAATGAGTGTATTGTGAACAAATGACAAAGTGCGTGCGATATTGCTAATGAAAATCGAAAAATAACCAGAAAAAAGTGAAGAAAGAAATAAATTTTTTACAAGAAGTGAGCGCCTGAATTAATTTAATTGGAATTAATGTGTTTGTGATGTGCCAAAAAAACAACAACAAACTTATTCGGTATTGTGCGGAAAGTGAGGTTAGGTTAACCTCTTCCTTGTGTTGTGTCTGGAAAACCTTACCACTGGTGGGGGGATAGACCAGATAATCACAAGGATCGAAATAAACTTAATAAACCAAGTGAGTTAATTTTTGAAATTGGAAAGAAAAAATTGGTGCTCACTAAACAACTTCACTTTTTCACTTCTTTTTTGATTTTAATTTTTTCGCGCACTACACGGGTCTTTTTTTTTTTTTTTCTTATTTATTTTGCAAAAAAAAATAACACTCAAAAAAAAGTGGCAAGAAATATAACACTTACTTCTTATTGGTTTTTGTGCCAGAAAATTTGATTGTGCTGTGCTGTGGTTGGCGAATATGCTGTGGCTCTGGTCACCTATGTACAATAAACTCCAACTTTTTCCTTGTCAATTTTCGGCTGCTAATATCGTGTTGTATAATATGTAACTTCCAAACTTCTTTGTTATGTTCTGCTGGGATATGCTTCGGCCAATAAATTTTTTGTAGGCAAAATTGGCAAATTTTATAGTACGCAAATGTGCTGTGTTGTGGACTGTATAACAAAAGGCGCTTTTAGTTCCTGGTGAGGAGGACCAATGTTCGGCCTGAGTGCGTCGTAAACCGGCAGTGGGTAGGCGCACAAGGGTCGATCTTGGAGTGGATGGTGCGCTCAAAAGAAATAAATAAGAACACAAAGAGGAATTTCCTCGTTATAATATAATATTTAATTTAGAGTGAAGGAAAATATACACTGTGGTTACAATATTACCTTGGTGTTTTAAGTGACGATGGTGATCCTTGCGATGTGTGCTGGTTGGCGGTCAATCGAGAAAGAGCCCGGTTGTGCCGTTGAGGACAACCGCTAAGCCGCGAAAAGGTCCTCTGGTATTAAGGAGGGGAAAAAAGCCACACACACAACAGCCCCCACATATACGTGCATGGGTGCTGACAACCTGCACACACACATGCATGCGTATGAAACGCATGCATGTGCATGCATGCACACAAGTGCGGCGTGAGTGTGGGTGGCTGGAAATATTATTAAAACATTAGGGAGGGGCGCCGTCAATCAAGTGAAAGTTAGGCATTTGGCCTAAACAGCACGCAACTCTTCTTGCTGTATCGCAAGAGTGTGCTTATTATGACTTTCCTCTGGAATAAGGCTGTACTGCTGTTCAAACTCTGAGATTAACTCAGCTGATCGGATATAATTTTCCATTTTCTCAACAAATTATCCCTACCAAACTAAAAACAAATTAATCCTTTTAACAAAAAATGGAGACAATATTTTAAAAGATCGCTTTTATTTAGTTATTTCAGACTTGGCCGACTCGTCTGATATTTTTTTTTTTTTTCAAGGGAAGAATAGGCAATGGTGTAACCTACTCGCCAACCGCACGCAAATTATATATATATGTATATATTGATCTGGCTATTAAATTATAAGGGTCAGACTTGGCCGATTCGTCTGGTTTTCCCACGATAAAAGTAAAACACAACAATGTGGCTTACTCGCCACCCGCACGTAAAATTATATGTATGTATGTATCGGTGTGTGTATTAATTTATTTGCAGATTATTTTGTGCCGTAAGACAGGGAGCAGGGGGAGCAACTCCAATGCGTATTGTGCGAAGCAAAGGGGGGCCACTCGCCACTTGAGCGTTCAATTTTATTATAAAAATACGTGCGCGCGTTGATATAAAAACTCGACGAAAAGTGTAAAAAATTTTATAAAAACTCTTGTGCGAAAAGCGACTGTGTGACAAAAATTTATCGAATTAGTGCAAATTAAAGTGAAACAAAGGACGAATGTAAAATTGCCACAATCGAAATGGCGTGAGAATTTTTTATATGGAGGTGAGGTTATGTGTACCTCTTCCCTGTGCTGTGTCTGGAGAGCCTTACCGCTGGTGGGGGGACAGACCAGATAGTCACAAGGAATTTAAGACAACGTTAATGAGCCGCGTTTGCACTCAATTTTATTTTTCGACACTAATAAATTGTTCACACTTTTCGCGGTTAATCACAGTCACTACGCGTTTGGCACTTGGAATATATATTTTTTTATGGTTTTTAACCAAAAAAAATGTGGCAAGAAATATATAAACTTACGTTGCTGCTGCGTGAAGTAGTGTCTGTTGTGGTGTTGCTGCGGTAAATTGCCTAGATGTATAATGCCACCAGAAGTTAAAAAATACCACCACGATAACTTGCACCAGGAGTGTACCACCAAGCGTGTATATCACCAATAAAAATGTTGAGTATTACCACGAAAGAAAAAACTGGTATCACCTCTGCAGTGTATGAATGTTCACTTAATTTGGCGTGTATTACCAAGATGATCCAAAAATATCACCAAGAAATGCGTATGAAGAGTTAAATTTATTGGACGTGGACTGTATCAGTGTATTGGCGTTGGTTCCTTTTTCGGGGAGAAGGACCATGAACAATTGTGGTGTGTCGCAAACTCGGCAACGGAGTGGAGGCACCACAATTGCGTTTGGGTTAAATTTAAAAAGAAAAGAAAAGGAGGCGAGAGAGATTTCTCGTTATAATAATGATTTTATTTGAAGTGAAAATTAAAATTAGTACAATAATTTACCTTTGTAATAAAATGTGGCGGGGCTCCTCGGACAGTGTTAGCTCTGGTTCGCTCAACGATCGCTGGAAAAGTAGACGGTTGCCTTGTCGAGGACAACCGTTGAACCGCGGAAAAAGTCTCCGGTTTTAAGGGGAAGCTTCCCCACATAGTTGTACCGGCATGCATGTATATGTGTACGGACAACATAACCCTACCTATGTACACATATACATGCAGGTGGGCGAACTAGGCGTCGATAATATGGTGCTATTAGGGTGGCGCCAATTAATGAGAATTTAGGCGTCGGGCCTAAACAGACCTTTATTTACTTGCTATTTTTAAAGTTTTTGAAAATATTCAAAATCATTTCACCTTTTAGTATTACTTAATTATTTTCACTATCGAATGCAACCCAGAGCAAAAATGTTGTCGTTGAGACCAAAAATGCGACTCTAGACCTGAGATTTCTATCAGGTGAGCGAGGCTGTTTGTAGTTTTGACGTTTATCGCTTAGTGAACACACTTGTATAGGTACACTATGGCGAAGAGGAAGGTTCTCGTCCAATATTGCTTCGGACAGTGCTTAACTCTAAACAAAATCGAAGTTTGTGTGTATACATGTGACGCTCTCGTCCGATATTGCTTTGGACAGTGTATTGCATGCACACGCACACACACGTTTAACATACGTATACTAAATCGCCAGAACATTTAATACTACAATAAATACATGAATTAATCTAATATACAACAAATATCATATGTAATGTACATCCATTTTTTGTTATAATAAATCGTACTGAATTTTTGCTGAAACGAACCTGGATGAATTATTTTCTTCGTTCGACCCCAAACCAAAATATTACATTGGCGCCCAACTTTGAGACCAGCAATTCAGAAGACGAGACAGAAACAAAAATGGCTACATTTTCTGATGCACAATTTGCACAAATTTTGGAAGCAATCGCAGGTGGCAATAAACGCGGTTCTTTCACAAAATGTACAGCACGTTTCCGTGGACAGCGAGACCCGTCAGCAGTGGAAGAGTTCGTATCAGCTATCACCGTGTATAAGGATATCGAGAAAATTTCTGATGCGGATGGTTTGCGTGCCACTGTTGTTGGAGGATTACGCAGCGACATGGTGGATCGGCGTGAAAGATACCGTGTCTGTTTTTAAAGATGCTATTGAGCTTATACGCAAAACGTTTTCGCCTCCACTACCCGATTAGAAATTTTTCTAAATATATTTGACACGAAGCAACAACAACGTGAACCGACGGATAGTTTTATTTGTAAGAAACGGTTACTGTTTTCGCAATTGACGGATACCCTCAGCGAAGCAGTACAGATAAATATGGTATACGGCCTCTTGTCTATGAAGATTAGAGAGCGCGTGAGCCGTGACAAATTTTCAACGTTTGACGAATTAATATCCCGTCGTCGAGATGCTGAAATGTTCTTGGCTGAAGTAAAACAGCTTACGAATGCAACGTCCGACAAAAGTGAATTTG
The DNA here is from genome assembly GCF_040869045.1 of Eurosta solidaginis. Taxonomy (NCBI): domain Eukaryota; kingdom Metazoa; phylum Arthropoda; class Insecta; order Diptera; family Tephritidae; genus Eurosta; species Eurosta solidaginis. Next base: position 144,940,181 of record NC_090324.1, on the reverse strand, counting down.
TAGAAGGGCAAAAAAGATGCTCGTTTTGTAGATTGTGTGGCCATACTGTAGATGTTTGTCTCAAAAAACAAAAGGAGCAATAGTCGCAGACGGCCCAAAAACCACAACAACAAAATAATAACGCAAGTGAAAGTGCAGGATCCTCCAAACGCACAGCAGCTTTTTCATGCTATGGCTGTGGCGCACTAGGCGTATACCGCGCTAATTGCCCGAAATGCTCCGGGCGTAGTAAGGAAAGCCCTGAACCATTGTCGATAAATTGGTGGGTCCATTCCGGCAGTTTATTATAAAATGTTTCAGTTGGGAGGTGAAGCTCTGTTCGATACAGGAGCAAAAACAAGTGTTGCAAGTTTAAACTTGAAAAATATTCTAAGCAGTAAAGGGTGCGTATTCCAGTAAGTCCTAGCAGACGTTTCCTTGGCAGATGGTACCACCACTACTCAAAGAGTACAATCCACGATTTGCGATATAAATATAGGTAAAAAAGTTAAAGTTAAAGTTAAAGCTAAAGTTAAAGCTAAGGTTAAAGTTAAATTTAAAGTTAAAGTTAAAGTTAAAGCTATAGTTAAAGTTAAAATTAAAGTTAAAGATAAAGTTAAAGTTAATGTTTTTTTTTTTTTTTTTTTTTTTTTTTTGTGTTTCGTGGAAGGAGGAAATGCTTTATGCACTGACCGGGATATTTAAGCCTCACTGCGAGACTCTCCGAGTATAGGACTCCCTTCTTCCATGAAGGCCTACCCACTAAAACCTAACCTCCCACGGCCCGCGCAAATCCCCGTACCTGGGACCGCGTTTAGCATTACTTCGGGTACGGGTGCGCGCTACGTGAGCTCTATGGCTACTCTCACGCTAATGGGCTAGGCATCCGTCTTCTCGTTTACTGGTAAGTATATGCCTCACATATGTGCTGACCGTATCCCATTTGTCTCTTCGACAGGTCATGTTATTAATGACACTGCCCGGGGATAGGTCGCCAAGTACCTCTTCTACCCTCCTTCGCTGATGGGAGAAGTGCCTGCATTCGAAGAAGGTGTGGCGTACATCGTCTATTTCCCCACAGTACAGGCAGCTCGGGCTATCAACTTTACCCATTCTGTGTAGGTATTTGCGGAAGTAACCATGTCCCGTTAGAAACTGGGTCAGGTAAAAGTCTACCTCTCCGTGCGGTCGCTTCAACCATGGATTCAGTTCAGGGATTAGTTCCCTAGTCCACTTTCCTACGATGCTGTTGCTCCACTGATCTTGCCAACATCGGATCGATTCTTCACGCGCCTGCATGGCAACAGCAGCTCTACTTGCTTGCGATCCGTTGTCATATATTGTTTTTCTTTCCTCAACGAGAAGATATATCGGTATGGTTCCCGCAACGACCAGGACAGCTTCAGCTGATACCGTGCGGTAAGCCGAAGATATTCGCAGCGCCCCTCTGCGTTGGACCGAGGTGAGGGCGACTCGGTTCTTCCGGTATTTCATTGCGTCCGCCCAGATTTCTGCACCATATAAGAGTATAGAATCCGAGGCTGATGCAAGCAACTTTCTTGTGCATGGCTTTGGGCCACCTGTGTTTGCCATTAATCTACTCAACTACGCTATTATGCGCGCAGCTCTTTCGCAGGCCCCTCGTATGTGATCCGAGAAGTTGAGTTTGCGGTCTAACCTCACTCCCAGATATTTCGTTGAAGCGAGTGTTTCTATTGGCTGGTCCCCAACCATCATGTTCCTGGTAGTGGGAATACGTCTCTTTGTGAGGATGACGATCTCCGTTTTGGCTGTTGCTAACTGGAGACCGTGCTCAGCCATCCACCTATTTACATTACGCATGACCTGGTTTAATTTTAGCTGTGCCAGCTCGCAGCTTGGTGCTGTTATCACAGCTGCCACGTCGTCTGCAAATGCAACGAGGAAGGGGCTTTCTGGCATGTCTAATCGAAGAAGACTGTCGTAAGTTATATTCCAGAGATCGGGACCTAGTACCGAACCCTGGGCTGCTCCACCTGTTATTTTTACCTTTTTTTGACCGTGAGTACTTTCATATATTAAGTACCTCTCTCTTAGGTAGTCCCTTAAAATTTCTAACAAATATTGCGGTACTTTGAAAGTGCTTTCTAGTGCCTCAAGCATGTCCTCCCACCTAGCTGAGTTAAACGCGTTTTTGACGTCCAGCGTGACCAGCAACACTATAGGTCTTGCTCTGTGGCACGCTGTCTCGGCTTTCTTGACTGCGTCTATAACTTCTGCTATGGCATCGATTGTGGAGTGCCCCCTCCGAAAACCATGCTGTCTGGGCGACAGTCCTCCGGCGTCCTGTAACGCTCTGGTGAGGCGTTGCTTCAGGAGACTCTCCATCAATTTCCCTGCTGTGTCCAACATACATAGGGGACGGTAGGATGATGGAGAGTTGGGATCTCCTTTCCCTTTTGGAATGAGAACCAGTCGTGCTGTCTTCCATATGGTGGGGAAAATTCTTTCTTCGAGACATTTGTTGTACATGTGCAACATAAGTTCTGGGCAGTCGTTTGCAGCTAGTCTAATTGCCTCCGCGGGTATTCCGTCGGGCCCAGATGCTTTCCTAGGTTTCATAGTTCGCACGGCAGTTTTAAGCTCTTCTTCTTGGAATGGTTCCACGTTGCGATCTTCATGGGTAACGTACCCGCCCTCCCTAGGCAGTTGGGTGGGAAACAGGCCATCCACAATGTTCCTTATTTGGTTCTCATCCATCAGCTGGTTTGGCGGACGGAACTTCTTCATTACTATCTTATATCCCTGCCCCCATGGGTCTCGATCCACTTCCTCGCAAAGCGCTTTCCAGCACTTAAGCTTGCTTTGCTTAATGGCAGCACTAAGAGCTTTCTTCGCTCGTTTGTACGCTTCCGACTTTTCTAGAGCCTCAGGCCTGCCGCGCGCGCGAGTTGCTAGCCTTCGCATCCTGTGGCATATTTTCCGCAGCTCCGCGATTTCGCTATTCCACCAGTATACCTGCTTTTTACCCCTCCACACTCCCCTCCGTGGCATAGAGAGGTTGCAAGCGTGGCGAAGACAGCTCATTGTCTTTTCAACCGTCTCTTCCGTCGGACTGGAGTTGTTGATTATCCGTCGGGCATCCCCCAGTACTGATGCGGAGAACGTGGCAGAGTCGACCTTGGATGCGTCCCATGCTTTTGTTCTGCGTGGCCCGTTCGGAATCTGCCTCTGACCGGGATCGTTTAGGTGGAAAGTGATGTAGTTGTGATCGCTGCCAGTCAGATCCTCTATGACTCTCCATCCATCAGCGGTCAGCAGCAGGCTTTCTGACACTAGTGTTACATCGGGGATCGAGTATCCAAAGCCTGGCCGTCGGTATGTAGGGGTCGTACCAGTGTTAAGCACGTTCAAACCGAGCCTGGCTGCAATCTCAAGGACTAACCTTCCACGGGTGTTAGTCTGCGGCATTCCCCATTCGACGGCTCTTGCGTTAAAGTCTCCCGCCACAACCAGGTTACTAGTTAAGTCCCTCAGGTCGTCTTCAATAAGTTCAAGCTTGTCCCTGAACGTTTGAATGGGGTCATTCGGTGACAAGGAGCAGCTTACTATTGTGGTATTATTCGTAGTTAGGCGGACGTAGCCTTGTCCGGCAACACGGTTCACAATATTGGCGTTTGCATCTGTCATCCAGATTGCGGCGGTGCCGGTGTTGTCTATATGCCAATCATTTCGGGCTCTATAGGGTTCGCTGATGATAACGCTGTTAGCTTTATGGTCTAAGACCAACTGTTGTAGTAGCTCATCAGCAAGTCTGCTCCGGTTTAGGTTGCCTTGGATAAAACTAATCACTATTGAATTGAGACTTTGGCCTTTGCAATAGCGAGTGCCGCTCTGAAAATGCTGCATGCTCCAGATCCATGGACATGATCGAGCTTCTGTGTATTACACAGGTAACATTTTGGAGCTGCGGTACAGGCCGAAGCTTTGTGGCCGCTTTGCCCACACTTCCAACAGGCGTTACTCCTGTCTGGACCCTTGCATTCTGCCTTCCGGTGTCCGTAGCCGAGACACCTAAAGCAGCGTTGTACTTCTGCTCGCTGTCTGATTCGGCACTGTATCCATCCGATAGGAATTTTACCTTTTTTGAGTAGGGCGTTGCCAGTATTCTCGTCCACTTCGACGACCGCCATTTTCTGTTCTCTTTGGTTTGCTGCGAACACAGAGACACGGAGAGGTCTAGTGATTTCTTCTTTTCCGACCTCCCTTCTAATTGCGTCTTGGATTTCTGTTTCAGTTGTGAGACAGTCCATGCCAAGTACTTCCAACTTCATCCGCTTGGAGAGCTGTTGTGCTTCACCGACCTCTCCTACTGCACTACCTATAGCTGCTCTGAAGGCCGTCTGGTCACTGCAGCGTGCCGTTTCAATCAGTACGTTACCAGATTTGGTTTTTCGTACTGACCGTACCACCGTACCTGTGTCATTAGGGCGGAGCTGGCCGCGTATGGCCCCTAGTACCTGGGCATAGCTTTTGCCTTCCACAGGTTTTACCACAAAAGTTGCTGCTTGTCTCCTCTTTCTCGCCCGTTTTTGAGCTTTAGGAGCTTGGACGGGGGTTGCCTGCTTGGCTGGCTGGGCCCGCGGTTTCAGCCTCCGGCGCGCTACATTGGACCAAGACTCACCTTGTGAAAGCGTATTTGTTCTTTCATCTCGTTTCTTTTTGGCTTCCAAGTCCTCCGAGTGGGAATCTGAGCTCGTTCGTGCCCTCTTGCTTTTTCGGCACGATTCTCTGCTCTCATCTACCTTTTGGGCCCTTAACGATCCCATGCAGCTTAACGCTTCCTCGAGAAGAGCCATACCGGTTTTTATGTCCTTGGACACGGTCTTCTGCTTGAGAGCGGTTTCCTGCATCTCGCGCAGCACTGATACCGCGTACTCCAGCAGTTCGTCTTGGCTCTTCCCTTCGAGGCTTGTGTATGAGAGTGAGCCTCTTGGCGGAGTCGCACGTTTCTCCTTCCCAACAGCGCGCTGTGCAATGACACTGGGTGAGCTGACCGACGCTTTTTCCCTTGCAGTAGCAGGTGTTGACTGGCTGGGGTTATTCTGCAGCTGTGCTTTCGCCGCCTTTGTCTTTTCCGCCGATTCGGTGCCTTGTGTGGGCATTACCGACAAGGTCGCTTTAGCGGGGGTTGTTAAAACCGGCGATCTCAGCACTTTAGTGCTCTTCTTGAACACCGCTTCATCGCCCCTTTCTTTCTCGCTTTCTCTACTTTTATCTTCCTTTGTTGTTTTTATTTTGTTGCTCATTTGTTCTATTGGGTCTCCGCTTCAAGCCGCTATCTCCGCACGATGTGCAGTCGCCGTCTTCAATTCCCGTGGTTATCTTTGCAGAAGCAGGGAGGCCACGCGTGGGTTGACACAGGTCCTTATGGGAGTCTGTGTTCAGAGCCAGAATACAGCGTTAGTCAGGAGTCGTCTCAACTGAGCCTGCACCACCAACTTAATGGCGACGTGCTTCGAACGTACTTGAAGACCTGCCAAGGTTTTAACGAGACGGAGACGATGACAAAGTTAAAGTTAAAGTTAAAGTTAAAGTTAATGTTAAAGTTAAAGCTAAAGTTAAAGTTAAAGTTAAAGTTAAAGCTAAGTTAAAGTTAAAGTTAAAATTAAAGTTAAAGATAAAGTTAAAGTTAAGGTTAAAGTTAAAGCTAAAGTTAAAGTTAAAGCTAAAGTTAAATTTAAAGTTAAAGTTAAAGGTAAAGTTAAAGTTAAATATAAAGTTAAAGTTAAAGTTAAAGTTAAAGCTAAAGTTAAAGTTAAAGCTAAAGTTAAAGTTAAAATTAAAGGTAAAGTTAAAGTTAAAGTTAAAATTAAAGCTATAGTTAAAGTTAAAATTAAAGTTAAAGATAAAGTTAAAGTTAATGTTAAAGTTAAAGTTAAAGTTAAAGTTAATGTTAAAGTTAAAGTTAAAGTTAAAGTTAAAGTTAAAGTTAAAGTTAAAGATAAAGTTAAAGTTAAAGTTAAAGTTAAAGTTAAAGTTAAAGTTAAAGTTAAAGCTAAAGGTTAAGTTAAAGCTAAAGTTAAAGCTAAAGTTAAAGTTAAAGATAAAGTTAAAGTTAAAGTTAAAGTTAAAGCTAAAGTTAAAGTCAAAGTTAAAGTTAATGTTAAAGTTAATGTTAAAGTTAAAATTAAAGTTAATGTTAAAGTTAAAGTTAAAGTTAAATTCAAATTTAAAGTTAAAGTTAAATTTAAACTTAAAGTTAAAGTTAAAGTTAAATTTAAAGTTAAAGTTAAAGTTAAATTTAAAGTTAATGTTAAAGTTAAAGTTAAAGTTAATGTTAAAGTTAAAGTTAAATTCAAAGTTAAAGTTAAAGTTAAATTTAAACTTAAAGTTAAAGTTAAAGTTAAATTTAAAGTTAAAGTTAAAGTTAAATTTAAAGTTAAAGTTAAAGTTAAAGTTAAGGTTAAAGTTAAAGTTAAAGTTAAAGTTAAAGTTAAAGTAAAATTTAAATTTAAAGTTAAAGTTAAAGGTAAAGCTAAAGTTAAAGTTAAAGTTATAGTTAAAGTTAAAGTTAAAGCTAAAGTTAAAGCTAAAGTTAAAGTTAAAGTTAAAATTAAAGTTAAAGTTAAAATTAAAGTTAAAGTTAAAGTGAAAGTTAATGTTAAAGTTACCTTCAGAGGATATCAAGTCTCAAACGTATGTTTCCTATTTCAGTTACCATAAACTTATAATTTAAATTATAAATGTTCCTGAATAACCTATGTATGTACATATCTTGTAAGTTAATAATAAACATTTTTTAACCAATATTACCTTCTCATTGATTCAATAAAAGTAAAAAAATTGTTCTCTTATCGGTCACCACGCTTAAAAAGTGTAACTTGAATTAATATCAAAGAAAATGTTGTATAAATATTATAATTGCATAAGTTGATAATATGCAACAGCTTTACCGCGGCAGTCTCCGAGTGCCACACGTCCTTTTTTTATACAATTTTTTATGTTACTTACTTAACTAAGTAGCTAACATACTTATAAATTTACTTATACCGTACAGGTGAATTTGCTTACAACGCAATAATTTATTAACAATGTTGTTGTTGTTCCTCTTTACAAAAGTTGCACGATAATTAAATAAATTTTAAATCGAATTGTTTCATTGCTTTTGTTATATTCTTATAATTTTGCGTATGCAAGTAAAAGTAACTTAATTGGGCAACCAACGGGTTCACATTGTGAAGCAGTTGTTGTTGTTGTTTTATTAAAATATTGTAACAAGGCTGCCTTTCGTAATTCAATCATATGTATTCTATCTAAGTAATGTAACATACCTGCAATTATTCTATCTAAGCAAAATGTAACATACCTGCAATGTAATTTACTACTACTTAAAACATGGCTGTAAATGTACATTTTATGTTAAGCTGCAACACTACTTTAACATTTTCTCTAAATTTTGCCTAAGTTCGTTTTGCCGTTCATTTTTAAATTCAATTGGCTTCGAGCTTGCGAAGAGGAGGGTTCTCGTCCAATATTGCTTCGGACAGTGCTTAACTCTAAACAAAATCGAAGTTTGTGTGTATACATGTGCTCTCGTCCGATATTGCTTTGGACAGTGTATTGCACGCACACACACGTTTAACATACGTATACTAAATCGCCAGAACGTTTAATACTACAATAAACACATGAATTATTCTAATATACAACAAATATCATCTGTAATGTACATCCATTTTTTGTTATAATAAATCGTACTGAATTTTTGCTGAAACGAACCTGGATGAATTATTTTCTTCGTTCGACCCCAAACCAAAATATTACATTGGCGCCCAACTTTGAGACCAGCAATTCAGAAGACGAGACAGAAACAAAAATGGCTACATTTTCTGATGCACAATTTGCACAAATTTTGGAAGCAATCGCAGGTGGCAATAAACGCGGTTCTTTCACAAAATGTACAGCACGTTTCCGTGGACAGCGAGACCCGTCGGCAGTGGAAGAGTTCGTATCAGCTATCACCGTCTATAAGGATATCGAGAAAATTTCTGATGCGGATGGTTTGCGTGGAATGCCACTGTTGTTGGAGGATTACGCAGCGACATGGTGGATCGGCGTGAAAGATACCGTGTCTGTTTTTAAAGATGCTATTGAGCTTATACGCAAAACGTTTTCGCCTCCACTACCCGATTGGAAAATTTTTCTAAATATATTTGACACGAAGCAACAACAACGTGAACCGACGGATAGTTTTATTTGTAAGAAACGGTTACTGTTTTCGCAATTGACGGATACCCTCAGCGAAGCAGTACAGATAAATATGGTATACGGCCTCTTGTCTATGAAGATTAGAGAGCGCGTGAGCCGTGACAAATTTTCAACGTTTGACGAATTAATATCACGTTGTCGAGATGCTGAAATGTTCTTGGCTGAAGTAAAACAGCTTACGAATGCAACGTCCGACAAAAGTGAATTTGTAGAAGGGCAAAAAAGATGCTCGTTTTGTAGATTGTGTGGCCATACTGTAGATGTTTGTTTCAAAAAACAAAAGGAGCAATAGTCGCAGGCGGCCCAAAAACCACAACAACAAAATAACGCAAGTGAAAGTGCAGGATCCTCCAAACGCACAGCAGCTTTTTCATGCTATGGCTGTGGCGCACCAGGCGTATACCGCGCTAATTTCCCGAAATGCTCCGGGCGTAGTAAGGAAAGCCCTCAACCATTGTCGATAAATTGCGTGACCACCACTCCCGTTGGTAGGTCCATTCCGGCAGTTTATTATAAAATGTTTCAGTTGGGAGGTGAAGCTCTGTTCGATACAGGAGCAAAAACAAGTGTTGCAAGTTCAAACTTGAAAAATATTCTAAGCAGTAAAGGGTGCGTATTCCAGGAAGTCCTAGCAGACGTTTCCTTGGCAGATGGTACCACCACTACTCAAAGAGTACAATCCACGATTTGCGATATAAATATAGGTAAAAAAGTTAAAGTTAAAGTTAAAGTTAAAGTTAAAGTTAAAGTTAAAGTTAAAGTTAAAGTTAAAGTTAAAGTTAAAGCTAAAGTTAAAGCTAAAGTTAAAGTTAAAATTAAAGTTAAAGTTAAAGCTATAGTTAAAGTTAATATTAAAGTTAAAGATAAAGTTAAAGTTAATGTTAAAGTTAAAGTTAAAGTTAATGTTAAAGTTAAAGTTAAAGCTAAAGTTAAAGTTAAAGTTAAAGCTAAAGTTAAAGTTAAAGTTAAAATTTAAGTTAAAGATAAAGTTAAAGTTAAAGTTAAAGTTAAAGCTAAAGTTAAAGCTAAAGTTAAAGTTAGAGTTAAAGTTAAAGTTAGAGCTAAAGTTAAAGCTAAAGTTAAAGTTAAAATTAAAGTTAAAGTTAAAGTTAAAGTTAAAGTTAAAGCTATAGTTAAAGTTAAAATTAAAGTTAAAGATAAAGTTAAAGTTAAAGTTAATGTTAAAGTTAAAGTTAAAGTTAATGTTAAAGTTAAAGTTAAAGTTAAAGTTAAAGCTAAAGTTAAAGCTAAAGTTAAAGCTAAAGTTAAAGTTAAAGCTAAAGTTAAAGTTAAAGTTAAAGTTAATGTTAAAGTTAATGTTAAAGTTAAAGTTAAAGTTAAAGTTAAAGTTAAAGTTAAAGTTAAAGTTAATGCTAAAGTTAAAGTTAAAGTTAAATTTAAAGTTAAAGTTAAAGTTAAATTTAAAGTTAAAGTTTAAGGTAAGGTTAAGGTTAAAGTTAAAGTTAAAGTTAAAGTTAAAGGTAAAGCTAAAGTTAAAGGTAAAGTTAAAGTTATAGTTAAAGTTAAAGTTAAAGCTAAAGTTAAAGCTAAAGCTAAAGTTAAAGTTAAAATTAAAGTTAAAGTTAAAGTTAAACCGATAGTTAAAGTTAAAATTAAAGTTAAAGTTAAAGTTAAAGCTAAAGTTAAAGTTAAAGTTAAATTTAAAGTTAAAATTAAAGTTAAAGTTAAAGTTAAAGCTAAAGTTAAAGACAAAATTAAAGTTAAAGTGAAAGTTAAAGTGAAAGTTAAAGTGAAAGTTAAAGTTAAAGTTAAAGTTAATGTTAAAGTTAAAGTTAAAGTTAAAGTTAAAGTTAAAGTTAAAGTTAAAGATAAAGTTAAAGTTAAAGTTAAGGTTAAAGTTAAAGCTAAAGTTAAAATTAAAGTTAAAGTTAAAGTTAAATTTAAAGTTAAAGTTAAAGTTAAAGTTAAAGCTAAAGTTAAAGACAAAATTAAAGTTAAAGTGAAAGTTAAAGTTAAAGTTAAAGTTAAAGTTAATGTTAAAGTTAAAGTTAAAGTTAAAGTTAACGTTAAAGGTAAAGTTAAAGTTAAAGTTAAAGTTAAAGTTAAAGTTAACGTTAAAGGTAAAGTTAAAGTTAAAGTTAAAGTTAAAGTTAAAGTTAAAGTTAAAGTTAAAGTTAAAGTTAAAGTTAAAGTTAAAGCTAAAGTTATAATTAAAGTTAAAGTTAAATTTAAAGTTAAAGTTAAAGTTAAAGTTAAATTTAAAGTTAAAGTTAAAGTTAAAGTTAAGGTTAAAGTTAAAGTTAAAGTTAAAGTTAAATTTAAAGTTAAAGTTAAAGTTAAAGTTAAAGGTAAAGCTAAAGTTAAAGTTAAAGTTAAAGTTATAGTTAAAGTTAAAGTTAAAGCTAAAGTTAAAGTTAAAATTAAAGTTAAAATTAAAGTTAAAGTGAAAGTTAATGTTAAAGTTACCTTCAGAGGATATCAAGTCTCAAACGTATGTTTCCTATTTCAGTTACCATAAACCTATAATTTAAATTATAAATGTTCCTGAATAACCTATGTATGTACATATCTTGTAAGATAATAATAAAAATTTTTTAACCAATATTACCTTCTCATTTATTCAATAAAAGTAAAAAATTTGTTTTCTTATCGGTCATAACGCTTAAAATGTGTAACTTGAATTAATATCAAAGACAAAACTTGAATTAATATCAAAGAAAACAAAATGTTGCATAAATATTATAATTGCATAAGTTGATAATATGCAATAGCTTTACCGCGGCAGTCTCCGAGTGCCACACCTTTTTTTTATACAATTTTTTATGTTACTTACTTAACTAAGTAGCTAACATACTTATAAATTTGCGTATACCGTACAGGTGAATTTGCTTACAACGCAATAATTTATTAACAATGTTGTTGTTGTTCCTCTTTACAAAAGTTGCATGATAATCAAATAAATTTTAAATCGAATTGTTTCATTGCTTTTATTATATTCTTATAATTTTGCGTATGCAAATAAAAGTAACTTAATTGGGCAACCAACGGGTTCACATTGTGAAGCAGTTGTTGTTGTTGTTTTATTAAAATATTGTAACAAGGCTGCCTTTCGTAATTCAATCATATATATTCTATCAAAGTAATGTAACATACCTGCAATAATTCTATCTAAGCAAAATGTAACATACCTACAATGTAATTTACTACTACTTAAAACATGGCTGTAAATGTACATTTTATGTTAAGCTGCAACACTACTTTAACATTTTCTCTAAATTTTGCCTAAGTTCGTTTTGCCGATCATTTTTAAATTCAATTGGCTTCGAGCTTGCGAAGAGGAAGGTTCTCGTCCAATATTGCTTCGGACAGTGCTTAAAGTCTTGTCTAAACAAAATCGAAGTTTGTGTGTATACATGTGACGCTCTCGTCCGATATTGCTTTGGACAGTGTATTGCATGCACACGCACACACACGTTTAACATACGTATACTAAATCGCCAGAACGTTTAGTACTACAATAAATACATGAATTAATCTAATATACAACAAATGTCATCTGTAATGAACATCCATTTTTTGTTATAATAAATCGTACTGAATTTTTGCTGAAACGAACCTGGATGAATTATTTTCTTCGTTCGGCCCCAAACCAAAATATTACATTGGCGCCCAACTTTGAGACCAGCAATTCAAAAGACGAGACAGAAACAAAAATGGCTACATTTTCTGATGCACAATTTGCTCAAATTTTGGAAGCAATCGCAGGTGGCAATAAACGCGGTTCTTTCACAAAATGTACAGCACGTTTCCGTGGACAGCGAGACCCGTCGGCTAAGTCAGCTAAAGTCACAAAATTCATGTCAACTTTAGATTTACAGTCCGGATACTGGCAAATTGGTGTAGAAAAGGAGGACCAGGACAAAACTGCCTTCGTAATGCCGTTCGACATGTACAAATTTACACGAATGCCTTTTGGTCTACGAAATGCACCAGCCACATTCCAACGTTTGATAGATCGCCTTAAAGTATCGTTAAGTAGTTTGGTTCTATTCGCATATTTAGATGACATAATGTTATGTTCGTCAAGTTTCGAAGAGCACATACAAGAGCTGAATCAGTTGTTTGGCCGTTTACGGGAATTTAATTTGAAAGCAAACATAGACAAATGTAGTTTTGCATGTAACGAAGTGAAGTATTTGGGACATATATTGACTCCAAATGGCATTATGGTCGATCCACAGAAGATATCGTCAATTGTAGCACGAAAGCCTCCGAAAAACGTCAAGGAACTGTTGTCATTCCTCCAAACCTGTTCTTGGTACAGGCGTTTCGTACCAAAGTTTGCAGATATTGCAAAACCACTCTCGCAACTGACAAAGAAGAGCGCTACTTGGCCTTGGAAGGAGCAACAACAAATAGCCTTCGATGAGCTAAAACGATTACTGACGTCGCCACCTATTTTGAAACAGGTCGATGGAAGTTTACCATTTATATTAAAAACCGATGCTAGTGGATACGCATTAGGGGCAGTTTTAATCCAGGGGGAGGGTCCGGATGAACACCCTATTGAATACGCAAGTAGATTATTGTCAAAAGCAGAGCAAAACTACTCCACAATAGAACGAGAAGCATTAGCCATTGTGTGGGCAGTTCAGAAATATCGAGGATATATCGAAGGATCTGAGGTGACACTTATCACGGACCACCAGCCATTGAAGTGGTTGATGACACTCAAATCCCCGACTGGACGCCTGGCCCGCTGGGCATCAATTCTACAACCATACAACATTAGCATAGACTATAAATCAGGGAAAACCAATGTAGTGACAGACATTTTATCAAGGCCACCATGTGAAGAAAAACAACAGAGCACAAACAAAATTTTATCCAACTCACAAAGACGAAATCAAGAAGGGTTAGAGGTTGGTTCGAAGGTTTTGGTTACAAAGCACATATTAAGTAACGCTACAAAAGGCGTCACGTCAAAATTCGTACCTAAGCGTGATGGGCCTTACACAATCATCGAAAAGAAGGGTAATACAACATACGTAATCGCACATGAAGATAATATAGAACAACCATTAGGCACTTATCATGCTTCATCTCTGACTCCATATAGAAGTAATACTAATATTGACGATAACCCAGTTAACAAAATTCGTAGAAGAGGACGTCCACGAAAGACCAATCAATAGGATGCATCATCGAGACGATTTCAGCATCCTAGGGGGAGACTGTAACAAGGCTGCCTATCGTAATTCAATCATATGTATTCTATCTAAGTAATGTAACATACCTGCAATTATTCTATCTAAGCAAAATGTAACATACCTGCAATGTAATTTACTACTACTTAAAACATGTCTGTAAATGTACATTTTATGTTAAGCTGCAACACTACTTTAACATTTTCTCTAAATTTTGCCTAAGTTCGTTTTGTCGATCATTTTTAAATTCAATTGGCTTCGAGCTTGTGAAGAGGAAGGTTCTCGGCCAATATTGCTTCGGACAGTGCTTAACTCTAAACAAAATCGAAGTTTGTGTGTATACATGTGACGCTCTCATCCGATATTGCTTTGGACAGTGTATTGCATTCACAGGCACACACACGTTTAACATACGTATACTAAATCGCCAGAACGTTTAATACTACAATAAATACATGAATTAATCTAATATACAACAAATATCATCTGTAATGTACATCCATTTTTTGTTATAATTAATCGTACTGAATTTTTGCTGAAACGAACCTGGATGAATTATTTTCTTCGTTCGACCCCAAACCAAAATATTAAAATATTGTTTACTAAATTTGGGTTGCAGTAACTGCTGTGCAGGCAATATGTGACGATTGTTGGTAACTGTGCTAACTTTCATAGAATCTAATGATTACTAACCCAATAACAATAACCTACATTGATAGAATCTAATGATTACTAACCCACTAACAATATTAAATTAGATACACCATTTCGCGTTGCAGAATCCCACTGCTGGCATCGGCCATCAGCGGACTCCATATTTTCAATTACAAGGCACCAATCGTAACGATCCAGGACGGAAATTGGTGGATCATCGGTGGGTCATTTAAGCTAGTCGTCAACCTCCAACAATATGTCACAGTTCTGATCAAATGCAAAACCTTACAGGTCGACTAATGAAACGACCCAATGACCAACTCTTAGCGCAGCTGTTAATTAACCAAACATTGGGGCGACTCGAAGAGTTGATGGCAACCAGAAGCAAAACAAGAATAATCCGATCTATTGACTGGATAAGCTCAGCTTGAAATGGCTGACAGGATCACCTGACACAACCGACTGGAACAATATCCTCAACAGTCAAAATCAGGTCATCGAAAACAATAACCACCAATACAAGATCAATAAGTAACTATTCACAGCTACGCACGAAGTCCTGAAGAAAATCGGCAAATTGGTGCACCGCACCAATTACGTAGCAAAAGAAACCGAATAAATAGAACTTGAGCAAAGCGCACTTCACAATATGCTGCTAGCTCGCGACGAAATTAATGAGATAGTGCGGGCATGCCAACTAGCAAAACACGAAATTGTTAACACTAATTTACTTGACACCGGCGAAGTCAACCAGATCCTATCGGAAATAGAAACTCTTCCATATCAAAACGTTATCGAAGCAATCGAATATGGCGAACCATCCGTGCTCACAAACGGGACACTACTCATCTACGTCCTCTCAATGCCCAAGGTCACGGCTAGTAAATATAATCTCCTCATTACTCCCGCCGGAGTCTACGAAGGAAAATAACTTGACCTACAATTCAGCAGGATGCTCGTCAATCAGAAAGAAACATATGGATTGACGAAGGATTGTTTAATGATCAGCTCAACCAAAGTATGTAAATCAGAATCCTTGATCAAATTGGAGGAAAGCGACTACTTGCCACGATTACTAAAAGGAGGAGAAGCTAGTTGCCAATTTAAGAAACGGAACGACACACATATAGAATTGATAAACGAAAAAACCATTTTTATTTCCAACTACCAAGGCATAATCAGGAGTAATAATGGTTCAGAGGTAATAAATGGTACATATGTCATCCAATTGAATAATGAAACAGTTAGAATCGGTGACTAAGAGTTTTCCAGCAACGAGGCGGTTACAATGCATGCCCTGCCATCTGCACTATCTGACGTAAAGAAGCATACCACGAAGATAAATTTGGAATATGTTCACGACATCACGATTAAGAACGTAAAGTATATAGGATATGTTAACGAAAAGATCAATTTTACCCTCATTACAGAAGCTGTTTCAATCCTCGCAATACTATTCATTGCCGGCCTGCTATGGAGATGCTGCACCAAAAGACTAGATTTTCCACCGGTTCAAATTCCTAGACATTGGACGGGAAAAGTCATCATTAACAACATCGTTAAAGGAAAATCCGCACCCGAACTATATTGACTAGATAATAGCCTACCAGTTACAGCGATCAGGACCAACATAACATCAGAAAGCCGAAACCACTCACTGCAAAATTTTACCCCTTCACGATTTTCAACTTTTGATCTACGAGACGCAGATCTTTAAAGGGGGAGGAGTTATCTCTCCTGTAATCCCAATACTAAATAATGGCGCACCCTTTACTCACGTTGCCATGCATATGATCATATTGTTCAACTTACTAATTTTGCTGACGCAGCACACGCGCAACCAACGATCAGGTCAGGTATCAAATTATTGAAATCATGGGAATTGCAATATAAGCAATTCCTGTCTACACGCGCAAGCCTTCGACTTGCGAAATGTGGCAACTGCAACCGCAGCATAAGTAGTTAGCAGTAATAGGTTAGGTAATAAGTTAATTCAGATGTTAAGTTCAGTTAATTTTGGGACGTGCAAGTGGCACGCAATAATTGTTATTAAGTGAAATTGAAGTTTTTCGTGTTTTACTTTTAAATAAATCAGTATCGGCGAGCAGTGGGTTCGCCGCACCTTTAATTTTTTATATCTCTCAGGACACGAGAGATTAACTTACATGGTAAACATCTTCTACTGTATCGCCACCACAATGATCGCATATGTTGTTAGGCTCGTAGTTAAATTGGTGCAGATATTCCTTAAAACATCCGTGACCTCTCAGAAAATATGTTAGGCAGAAATCTACCTCGCCGTGCTTTCTCGATATCCATATATTAATATCTAGGATACATCGATGCGTCCAGCGTCCCTTTGTTGAGGCATCCACCTGAACTGCCACTTCTGCACGCTTAGCTCTCGTGCTCCATCACGCGAGTTTTGGTCCTGATAAATCGCCGCTGCTTCTTTTGCTAATATGTCTATAGCACACATTCCTGCGATGATTAGTGCTGCGTCGTCAGAGACAGTTTTAAACAACAGACGCTTAGCGCGCACAGGCGGCGGGTTGACTTTACCCCGCGGAAGTATGATTTATACTCCGTGGCCTGGTGCCAAACAGGAAACCCGAAAAATATTTGGCTTTTTACAATTATCCCAGATAATGCTGCTACGGTTTTTGCTACCTTTTCATTGGCATACTTTAAGTGGGTTTGGAATAACAACCTCCTGTCTATCAGAACACCCAAGTATTTTATTGCAGGACATGTGGATGGAAAGGAACGTTTACGGATGGATGGAAAGGAACGTTTACTGGCTGTAGATACAAGTGCATCTCATTCCATCATGCGATCAGATTTAGTCAACAAGAAGATAAGACCATTGCTTGGAGCAAGATAACGTACAGCCACGGGAGAAGACACCCAGGTAATTGGAGAAGTAGCAATTTGGAACGTCACGGTACTACACAATTTTATAGTGCCAGAGATTGTTGATGAAATCATAGTTGGAGTGGACTTCTTAATCAACCAAAGCATGCAGAGCAAGACGATGCGATATAAGAACACGGATGTGTCTCTTTATTTCGGCTACGAGAGAGGCTACAGCAGTAAACGAGTGCTGGTGGAAGAGAGTCAGCAAATACCAGCAAAATCAGAAGCAGTCTTCTGGACAAAGATTGATGGAGATTGTGCGACAAACAAATTGTGGGTTGTCGAAGCAGCAAACAAGTCAACACCGAACGTACTTGTAGGAAAAACACTGGCTATGACAAAACAAGACGGACGTATTCCGGTAAGTTCAATGAGTTCAAGTCACCACTCAAACTGACCAAAGGAGCTATATTGGGAAGATGCCAAGAGGCTGAATCAGTTATTAACTAAGAACAGCTCCAGGAACACGTTTCAACTAGTAATACTGATCTTTCAAATGATATCACAGCATGGACGGAGGGGCTAGAGGAAGACTATCAGAGTAAGGCAAAACAACTGCTCCTAAAGTACGCGAACATATTTGACCAAAATGGTTCCAAACCAGGCCGCACCAACGTTGTGAAACATCAAATTGACACTGGATATGCGAGGCCGATCCGTGAAGCTCCACGTAGTGTTCCACCGGCGAAGAGGGAAGTTGTAAGTCAAATCATACAATAAATGAGCGACAGCGGCGTCCATCAGCTAGTCCAGGAGTACTTGTAAAGAAGAAGGATGGAAAAATGAGGTTTTGCGTGGACTACCGGAAGTTGAGCGACGTCACGAAAAAGGATAGATACCCATTGCCAAGAATTGACGACACTCTGGACTCGTTATCTGGTACAAACTGGTTTTCCACACCGGACTTAAAAAGTGGCTACTGGCAAGAGGAAGACAAGGAGAAACAGCCTTTAGTGTCGAAGATGGTCTTTGACAGCTTACAGTAATGCCCTTTGGACTACATAATGCACCAGCTACTTTTGAGAGACTCATGGATCAGGTACTGGAAGGACTACATAGGAAAACATGCTTAGTGTACCTCGACGACATCATCGTATTGGGGAAGAACTTTGAAGAACATCTTAAGAACTTAGGGGAAGTTTTCCAGAGAATAGCTGTCGCTGGTCTGAAACTAAGTCCCAAAAACTGTTCGCTGTTTAAAAAGGAAGTAAATTATTTGGGTCACAAGGTAACGACAAAGGGCATCTGCACTGCGAATGAAATGATAGAAGCTGTAAAGGATTGGCCAAGGCCACAGAACTTGCATGAACTAAGAAGTTTCCTTGGTCTGTGCGCATATTACCGCCGGTTTGTACCAAACTTTGCGAGCGTAGCCCATGGCCTCCACGAGCTTATAAGAAAAAATATAGCTTTTGAATTGAAGAAGGAGCAAGAAGTGGCTTTCCAAACATTGAAGGAGCGTTTGTGCACTGCCCCAATGTTGGCATATCCGATTCCAGGAGCAACATTTATTCTAGATACATATGCGATTGGATATGCGATACGAGGTCGATGGACAGGAGAAGGTAGTTGCATATTACAGCCCATCAATTGGAAAAGCAGAGTGGATCTATTGCGTTACACGGAGAGAGCAATGGTAGAGTGCATTATACATTTTCACAAATATCTTTATGGGCAGCGATTCCGCGTCAGGACAGATCGCGCAGCGTTGAAATGGGTCTTGCAGTTCCGTAGTCCATATGGTCAAAAGGTATGGTGGATCGAGCGACTACAAAGCTATGACGTTTCCACTGAGTGTAAGAAGTTGGGCTTTCGAAAAACACGAACAACTGCATTGCATCCTCAGTCCTATGGTACGGTGGAATTTTTCAAGAGAACCTTGGAGGTGCACTTAAGGAAAGTATCCGACAAGTTCCATAAAGAGTGGGATACACACATATCATTATTCGTGATGGCTTACCGATCGCCAGTGCATGAGACAACGGCCCAAACTCCCGCAGAGGTAATTTTTGGCAGTGACCTTCGACTACCAGCTGATTTGAAGTTTGGGATAGATGCCGATGCGGAGAGAAATGTCAAGAAATCCACTGGTGTCTTGGAAGAAGAGATGAGAGAAATACACGATCTTGTAAGGCAACGAACAAAGATTATGAATGACAAGCTGAAAGCCAGGTACGATAAAGCAATTAATTCGGAAAATTTTCAGGAAGGAGATTTGGTGCTGTTATACAACACACACGAAAAAAAGGTTGGTCCCCGAAATTGCAGTGTAATTGGGAAGGCCCATACAAAGTTGTAAAACGGATCAACGATGAAGTTTACCGCATACAAACCATTGGCAAACCTCAAACCTAAGTGAAAGTGGTTCATTTGGAAAGGCTGGCAGCGTTTATATCAGGAAATTTGTCTGATCGGGACGATCCGACTTAGGTGGGGGTAGTGTGGCGAATTTTCACATCACTAAGAAGTTATTAAAATAAATGCACAACAACAAAAACATTAAAGCAAGCTACATAAACACATTAATCATCATTTACAAACATATGTAGAATGCGACGAAGAGATTACCCACGCACACACATTTAGTCATCAGCAGAAGTAGTTACTCACCCATACACACGCATATGGCTATAAGAGAAACATAAGCTACAAATAGGGATACAAGTATATAGCTAATAACCAAGCAAGGAATACAATTGTTCTTGAATACAGTTTCGCGAAATGACTAGACCTTAGGAGAAATAGGATGAACGAGAAAACTTAGAGTATAAAAGCAGCGCAAGCTGAGGAATCAGTAATCAGTTTGATTTAAACACGCTTTTAGTTGCGAAGTATAAAATACTACTCCCAAAGCTGTCTAATAAAGACCATTTTTCAATACAGAATATTGGAGTGATTTATTCAACAGTTTAGCCATTCGAACGTTAGCAGAAGGTTGCAAATAAGCGGAATTTCCCAAAATTCGCTACAATATAGATAGTAGGGTAATATATAGCTTTGAAAAGGGAAAAATCCGCTATGATGCCGGTTGCCGTTTTGACCTAAAACCAAAAACATTTTTGGGACGTTTTTTTTCGTTTAACATAAAACGTGAAATTTTCCGTTTTAGTCAAGTTGCATTTAAATAATAATAAACTGAGGAGAAAAAAAAGAATATATAATAAAATAAAATAAATTAGCACTAAAGACAATCTAAAAATTTAATGTTATAATTATGGAGCAAATTTATTTTTTTTTTGTTCAGTATAAGACGTACTTTTTCTAAAATGAGCATAAAATCTGGAAATGCAAAAACATTGTCGGGTAATTTGCCATTAATTGTTTTAAATAAATTTAGTTAGTTTCAACAAAAGTTAACTCATTATTTGTGATTTCCTGTTCCTTTGAAAGCAACTAAAATAAAAAAATAAAGAACCTAAAAGAAAGACCTATGTATTTACGTGTATGTGAAATTTGCCACAAAAGTAAATTTTGATATTTGGAGAGGTTGTTCGAATTTACAAAAAACTTTTTTATTAATTATAAACAAATAGGGTAATATTCGTTAAAAAAATAGGCCTGAACGGCGGCTGATCCATACGAATCGATTCATATAACTTTTATATGATTTTACGTATGCTAAGTATGAGAAACAGCCTGTCAATTGATTGTATGGAAAGTTTGTTATTTGTTGTTGATTATTTGTGTTTGTTGTTGATTAGGAAAACTTGTACGTGTAAGTGAAATTTGCTACAAAAATGGGCTGGTCAAAAATTAATTCTATTTAAGGTTTTTTTGTACGCTACAAATTATTTTGGAACAATTTTTTTTGGATTTTGGATCAGGTCACTATAGGTAAGTGGCAACAATGGGGAATTTTGAATTCAGCGGTTTTACATAATAGTTTTGTGTCTTTGAATTTCAAATTAAAGCACTTACATAATTGTGTAGAACCATGGATGGTACGCTTTTGTGCACGAAAGTAAATTTCGATATTTTGAGAGATTGTTCGAATTTACAAAAACTTTTTCTATTAATTATAAACAAATAGAGTATTATTTGTTAAAAGGAATAAGTAAAGTTCGATTTCGGAGAGATTCTTCGAATTTACAAAAAATTGTTTCTATTAATTATAAACAAATAGAGTAATATTTGTTAACAAAAGTAGACCTATCCACTGGGGCTGATCCATACGAATCGATTCATATAACTTTTATATGATTTTACGTATGCTAAGTATGCGAACCTGCTTGTCAATTAATTGTATGGAAAATTTATTAGCGTATTAATATATACATAGACAGTTGGGTAATATATAGTTTTGAAACGGGAAAATTCCGCTGTGATGCCGGTTGCCGTTTTGACCTAAAAGCAAAAACAATTATGGGAGGTTTTTTTTTTTTTTTCGTTTAACATAAAACGTGAAATTTTCCGATTCAGTCAAGTTGCCTTTTGTATGCATATACGAATAAGAACGCAATGTAGAACACGACCGTTTGGTTAAACAACAATTATTCAACTAGACCAATATTACAATATACATAGAACTTATACATAAGGAGAATGAATATAATAGAGAATGCAATTTGTGTTGAGAATAATGGTACAATAAAGTAGGAACAGAAGGTTACCATGTGTCTATAAACTCTGCCACAACCCAAATGCTATATGTTAAAAACATGTAGATACCAACAAAAAATTTTAAAATTTTTACAATATGTCAATTAAGTAGCTTTCTCATAAAATTTAAGCTTTAATCCTTTACAAGATTTATTATATTTATCTTTAGTTAGACATTTTGTAAATATATCTGTAACATTTTCCGAGGACGGTTTATATTCGATGTTTATCTCGTTGCTAATATATTGTTCACGTATGTAATGGAATCTGATATCTATGTGTTTACTGCGTTTATGCGCAATAGGATTTTTTACTAAAAATTGTGCACCCTGATTGTCGCAAAAAAATTTAGTACAACCGTTAACATAGGTATCAAAGCTCATTTCCTTAAGCAAACTTCGGTGAAACGAAATCTCTTTAGCGCCTTTACAGATAGCTATATATTCTGCTTCCATGGAACTCAGGGAAACAACAATTTGCTTCTTGGATTCCCAGGCGATAGGAGCATCTGCAAAAAATACAACAAAGCCGCTATACGACTTACGATCTGTCTTCTCAGATCTTCAGTCCGCATCTGTAAAACACAGCAAACTTACATTAGTAGATAAGTAAGTCAACATACCCTTTTTGTTTGACTTGAATTATCGCAAAACATGCTTAGCAGCAACTAAGTGCTCTTCGTGAGGATGCGCGTTAAATTGCGCCAACTTCGATACGGTATGTGCTATGTCAGGCCGTGATATAACCGCCAAGTAAGTTAGGCCTCCAATCAGCGACTGATAGCTTTTAACATCAATTAACTCACTGTCATTTCCTTCACATTTTTCCAAAATCGTACCATTGGCGAATGGCGTTAAAGCTGGATTGCATTCGCTCAGATTCCAGCGTTGTAATAACTCATGCGTATATCGATTTTGATGAATGGTGATTTCCCCGCGCAAACCCTCTCGCTCTACCTCCATGCCTAAATAAAACTTCAATGGACCTCTGCCAACGGCTTCCACCTGTGCGACTAATTTGTTTACTATTTCGCACATCGTCGACTTAGATGAACACGCCAGTAATATGTCGTCAACATAAAGTGTAATAATGTTTATTTCGTATTTACTTCTCATTATATATACACAGGTATCGGTTTGACAACGAGTAAAACCAATGCCTGTTAGAATGGAATTTATTTTGCTATTCCAATCTCTGCCAGCCTGCTTCAACCCGTACAATAATTTTTTCGGCTTACATATTTTGTGTGGATAATTTTCGTCCGCGAAAATTTCCGGCTGCCGCATAAAAACATCTTCCAACAGATCTCCATTAAGGTATGCTGCCACGATGTCAATATGATTAACTAATAATTTATGTTGAACTGCTAGCGCCAAAATTAATCGAATTGTAGAGTGTCTCGCTACCGGTGCGTAAGTATCAAAAAAATCTTCATATTGCCTTTGACCACAACTTTGAGCGACCAAGCGTGCTTTGCGCTTTTCCATAGTTCCATCAGCATTGAACTTTTTTGTAAAAACCCATTACAGCCGATGATGTTTTTTTCATGCGGACGATCAACTAGTTCCCAGGTTTGATTTCTAATAAGTGTGTTGATTTCTGTATTCATCGCTGCCCGCCACTCATTTGCATTATCTGACTGCAAAGCACCAGTTACCGATATGGGATTCTCGCAAATGCTGCTTAACGACTCAGATGGCTTCTCGATTATATACTTTTTACTCGGTCTTCCAGGCTTTCCCGTTCGCATTAACTGCGGTCTACCTCTTCTTCGCTTTCCAGCAACAACTTCCACCGCTTCGTCAGAAGAGTATTCGAGCTCTCCGCCTTCGCCATCATTTGTATGAAACCTATTGCTACCTGTGTTTGTATTGCTTGCGTTTGGTTCGTTGCCATTAGCATCTGCTGCGGCATCATTCGCTGCTAAATTGCCTACAGCCGCGCTTCTCTGTTGGTTCTCTCTTCTAAAATCATTGTGTGTATATGGCTGCCTACACATGTGTTAGGGATTTCGTATGAATAAAATTTGCATTCATCTTCGCGTGACCGCTCTTCAGCATGAAGTTCTCCAAAAGAATTTTCAAAGAAAATAACGTCACGCGAAATTTCTATAGTTTTTGTTGTTTTATTGTACAACCTGTAGCCCTTTACATTATCAGCGTACCCAACAAATATTAATTTGCTTCCTTTTAGCTCAAATTTTGATTTACTGCGCTGCTTACCTAAAGCAACAGCTTCACAGCCAAACGTCTTAAAATATGTAACGGACGGTTTCCTACCAAACCAGCTGGTACAGCTACGATTTCTTATATACGTAGCAGTACTTACTGCCTCAGACCATAAACTTTGTGCATGATGAGCGTCCTCTAACATGCATCGCGCCATCTCTACGAGAGTTCTGTTTGCTCTCTCCGCTATTCCATTTTGCTGTGGGGTATAGCATACAGTTCTTTGGTGTACAATTCCATTACGCTTGAAAAACTCTTTGAAATCTGAATTTACATATTCCAGTCCATTATCGGTCCTCAGACATTTTAATTTCTTACCCGTTTGCTTCTCTACTCGTGTCATAAAATCTACAAAAGCTGAAAACGCTTGTAATTTTTGCCGCAAAAATTTAGTTTCTGTATATCTCGAATAATCATCGATAAAAGTGATGAAGTATTTGGAGCCACCTTGAGAGCAAATCCGCATTGGACCACAAATGTCACTATGCACGACTTCAAGAACTGATTTACTAGGCACTATAATAGCCTAAAAGGTTTGGTACTAATTTTACAAACCGCACAAGTCATACAATTAAAGTTATTTGCTTTTTGTATGCTCAATCCCCGCACCATGTTATGATTTGCTAATTTGCACAAATCTCTGACGTTCTAGTATCCGAACCTTCGATGCCATAAATTTATATCGTTGTTGTTTTCTACACTTGTACTCAAAAGTTTGTTACTCTCTTTTAAGGGAAAATTCGCATAAAATATTCCATCAACCATTTTGGCAGAGAAAAGTGATTTATTGCTCGTTTTTGCATGGGCTGCGTTTTTAAAGAACTGTACCGTATGACCATTGCTAATTATTTTACTCACTGATAAAAAATTTGAATGCAAACTCAGCACATACAACACATCACACAAAGTGATATTACAGTTATGTGATTTAATAATCACATTACCAATGCCAACTGCGTTTATACCTTCGCCCGATCCCAGAACCACTTTCTGTGTACATCTCGCCATCGAAGAGAAAATACTCTCATCTCGATACATATGCGACGATGCGCCGCTATCTAGTATCCATGTATTCTGATCTAAGCAATACCGATCTGAAAGGCTTAGCAATGCTGGTGTGCCTTTTCCTCTTGATGTGCCGTCCGCCCGAATGTGGCCTCTCTTACCACATGCATAACACCTCAGATTTCTCTTCGCTGACATATCGCTTTTTTCGCTTTGGACCGACTTAAAATTATGTTTTCCGCCATGTTCGACCTTCTTTGCCTTAGCTGCAAATAGACTTTCACCGTTTATTTTTTCCGCTTCTCGCGGCGCTGTTCTTCCTCAAGTATTTTCACCTTCAAATGTTCTAGCTTTGGTAGCGTGTCTCTGCTTTCCATGGCAACAATAAAACTGTCCATATCATCCGGCAGACTACAGAGAAGAAGAATGGTGAGCAAATCTTCTGGCACCTCTACTCCAATGTCTTTTAAATCACCCGCTAGAATGCAAAACTCATTTATTTGATCGGAACATTTTTCACCATGTTTAAATCGATATCGCATTAGTTTTTTTAATATATTTACTTTACGCGAAGGCCCACTTGCCTTGTATAGGTCCCTCAATTTCAACCAAGCACCCTTTGCTGTTGCGCAATTTTTGATGTGGATAAGTTCCGATGCTTTGACACACAAATTTATCATCGACAACGCTTTTTGGTCACTTTTTAACCATGCCGCCTTAACTTCGGCCGATGCTGTTGAAGGGCATGTCTTATCCACAGCTTCCCAATAATCCTGCGTTATTAGCAGATTTTTCATGCCAACACACCGCGACGCGTAATTATCGCCATTTAATTTTTCGATTTGCGCGAATGTACTACTCATTTTTAATACCGATTTTGAGACAAGCGATTTAAATAAAAAATGTTTAACAACTTACCGAAACACCTGTAATATTATTTAAGCCCTGGGCCCATAACCTGACCCTAGACCAATTTTACAATATAAATAGAACTTATAAGTAAGGGGAATGAATATAATAGAGAATGCAATTTGGGTTGACAATAATGGTACAATAAAGTAGGAACAGAAGGTCTACACCTTTAAATAGTAATAAATTGAGTTTGAGTTGAAATAGAAGAATATATAATAAAATAAAATAAGAAATAAAATAAATTAGCATAAAAGACAATGTAAAAAAATTTAGTGTTATAATTTTGGAGTAAAATTATTTTTTTTTTATTCAGTATACGACGTACTTTATCTAAAATGATCATAAAATCTGGAAATGCAAAAACATTTTCAGGTAATTTGCCATTAATTGTTATAAATAAATTTAGTTAGTTTCAACAAAAGTTAGCTCAGTATTTGTGATTTCCTGTTCCTTTGAAAGCAACTAAAATAAAAAAAACAAAGAATCTGTTAAATAAAGACCTATGTATTTACGTGTAAGTGAAATTTGTCACAAAAATGGGCTGGTCAAAAATTAATTCTATTTACGGTTTCTTTTGTACGCTACAAATTATTTTAGAAAATTTTTTTTAGGATTTTGGAACAGGCCACTGTAGGTAAGTGGCAACAATGGGGAAACCATATTTGTATGTAGGTGAAGGATTTGAGCAACACGACTACGCAGCTTTCAAATTGAGAGGGGTTTGTGTCTTTGAATTGAGCCCTTACATAATTGGTCCACTTTTGTGCACGAAAGTAAATTTCGATATTTGGAGAGATTGTTCGAATTTAGAAAAAACTTTTTCTATTAACTATAGTAATATTTGTTAACAAAAATAAGTAAATTTCGATATCTGGAGAGATTGTTCGAATTTATTTATTCTATTAATTATGAACAAATACAGTAATATTTGTTAACAAAAATAGGCCTATGCACTGCGGCTGATCCACACGAATCGATTCATATAACTTTTATATGATTTTACGTATGCTAAGTATGCGAAAAAGCCTGTCAATTGATTGTATGGAAGATTTGTTAGCATGTTCATATATATAGTAGGGTAGTAATACAATTTTAAACGGGAAGAAGCCGCTATGATGCCGGTTGCCGTTTTGACCTAAAACCAAAAACATTTTTGGGACGTTTTTTTTCGTTTAATATGCAACGTGAAATTTTCCGATTCAGCCAAGTTGCATTTAAATAATAATAAACTGAGTGGAAATAAAAGAATATATAAAAAATATAATAATAAATAAAATAAATTAGCATAATAGACAATGTAGCATTAATTCATTCACTCATCAATTCAGTCATTCATTCATTTGTATAAACATATATTTTGACTCCTTTTGGTATGTCTTGAGTTGCATTGACTCTTATATACATATTCATTCCTTTGTACTTACATATTCCGACACGCGCTACACAGTCTATGTCTCGTAACTTGAGGCTTATTCAATTTCAATTTAAGGCTGACTAATTGCTCACCAGGAGGGTAGAGCCGTGTGTAGAAGTCCACGAAAGTGGAGAAAGCTTCTTACCACCATTCACCTGGAAATGGCCAGAGCGATTCTTTTGCATGCGGTGCAAGCAGCTTACTACTGCCGGTCGCTTACGGTCAAGTATCCTCTGGGTAGCCGCTAAACATCCGTTTAGCGGTGGGCTAATGTGAGAAGGCGACAAACTGGCTAGGCCACTCTGACATAATTGGTTTAAGGGCTAGCCGGGGAGATCTCATCGGCAGCGTCTGTATACCTCTAGGTGCGACTACAAGCGGGCGTCTCTCTTGGAGCAAGCGGCTCGCTATATAAACGTGCAAGTAATATTTTCACCCCCGCTGAGCGGGTTGTGCGCTGGGCTTGTGACCCGCCACGTAAAACCATACTCCAATGAAATATACCAACAAGCCTCGGTTAATACACTCTCTATTGGTGACGACCATGGCAAACATTTTAAGGACAATAAATTGAGGGAATGCACGTGGAACCTCCGCTCCCTGAATGGGATTGGTGCAGATGCCTGGCTGGTTAATGTCCGCGTCAATGAAAAATCTGACATCACCGCCATCCAAGAAATGCGTTGCACGAAGTAAGGAAGAAAGAAGATCAATAATTGTGACATCTATTGGAGTGGCCATAAGAATAAGCTCAGTTTCGCCGTCGGCTACGTGGTGGGAGAGAGACTTTATAGCCAAGTTCTGGCCTTCAGGCCTGTGGACGAACGTCTCGCCGCTATCCGAATAAAAGCAAAATTTTTTAATTTGACGAGAAAGACGATGAGGTGAAAGAGACTTTTTATGAACAATTAGAACGCACGTACGAGCGCTGCATCCGTCATGATATAAAAGTCGTGCTTGGCGACTTTAACGCCAGGGTGGGCAAACAAGGTGTTTTTGACCCTACAGTCGGAAAGTTCAGCCTACACAATGAAACTTCTCCTAACGGACTGAGGCTGATTGAATTTGCCGGTGTTCGAAACATGGTCATATCCAGCACGAGGTTCATACATAAAAAGATACATCAAGCTACATGGATGTTTCCTGATCGAAATACTCGCAATCAGATCGATCACGTTGTGAGAGACAGACGGCATGCCTCCAGTGTTTTAGATATGCACACGATTCGAGGAACAAACATCGACTCGGACCATTATCCCTCACTCGCCGCAGCGTGGGTAAAACCAAGGAACAAAAAACACAAGGAAAGCAAGATGTCGAAAAGCTTCAATCACAACAGACTGCCAATGATTTCGCAACTCGACTCTCACACCTGCTTTCTGAGAGCACAACTCAGTCTGAAGGAATACAGGAGTAGTGGGAGCATATCTCCAAAGCACTTCGTACTGCCGACTAGGAAAAAATTGGTTACAGGCGGCAACGAAAAATCAACTGGTACGATGAAGAATGCCGCGTTGAAACTGAAAGAAAAGACGCTGCGTACAGGGCTACGTTAAGAGCGAGCGCAACCAGAGGAGTATGTGAATGCTATCGTGAATTGAAAAGGGAAGCGAGACGCTGTTAGGGCCAAATATTGATATCAAATTTGGCCCACACAACATTGTCAGAGCAACATAAAGCTGAGCGAAACCAGGCACACACACAACATTATAACCACAACATAAGCTGAGCGAAGCCAGCAACATTCAATAACATGAGGCTGAACGAAGCCAGCAACACGATCACACAATAAATACGGTATGCCTACAGCAAGTCAACACACGAATACAACACACAATATACTAGGCCATACCAAATTCAACCGCAACATCAAACCACAATATACCCAAATCATGGGACGACAATAACTACAGCTTCTACCGACACACGACCGATAGTAACAACATGGCCGCAACACGTCGGCGAGCAAATCCAAATCATCAACACATTTATTACGAGTATGCAATTCTATAATAGCAACGACCACAGCAGGAAAGATTTAGTCAGCACGGAGCCGTGGTGGTGAACAGTGATAGCTCGTAGTTAGGATTTTACCAGTGGGACATATCATTACTCAGGTTAGACGCGAACTGAGCCAAGCCAAGCTTTAGGTTGCACACTGCCGCCCCTACCAACCGTGAGTCGCTATATGAAACCGCGAGTGGGCGCAGCAGTAGTAAAAGTAAAGCCGACGTCGACACAGTCAGCCAACCCCGCCATCAGCAAGGCCATCGACGAGGACACAAGCAATTGGGCCAATTAGAGAATCATCGACGCCGACGCAGCCCACAGCGCCAACGCCAGCTCCCTCGGCGCCAACAAACGGTATAGCCCGGCGCTGTGACCACTGTTCGGAGCACGTAGTTAGGGTTTTACCAGTGCGAGACATCACCACCCGACGTAGACGCAGACTGAGCGGTGCGTGAGTGTGTGGTTTTACCCCGCTCATTTAAGGCTTAAGGCTGCGCTCCGCCGATTCATCACCGTCGACCGTGAGGCGACATGTAAGGCGCTACAGAACTGCGAAGCCAGCGCCACCGCGCCGTCAACAAACGACCCAGTAACCTGACTATCTACTAAATCGCGACAGCCAGTGCAACGCCAGCGCCATCAACGAGCGTCCTCCGTGACTGCACGCCTTTTGTTTCGACTGTCCTCAGTGACTACATACATTTTTACTTCAAGCGTCCTCAATGACTATCTACTAAACCGCGACGCCAGCATCAACGCGTCGTCAACAAGCGCCCCCGTGACCGCACATTTATCAACGAGCGTCCTCACTGACCGCATACCTTTTTATTTCAAGCATCCTCAGTAACTACTCACTTATCGCGACAGCCAGCGCAACGCCAACGTCAGCAGAGCGTTATCAACGAGTGGCCTCCGTGACTGAATATTAACCGCGACGCCAGGGTCTACGCGACGCCAACGAGCGTCCTCAATGACGGCATACTCATTTTCATCATTATCATCCGGGGTGGGCGTGAGCTTAGCACCTGCTAAGCGGCCATATATGTATACGATAAGCGAGAGCACAACGGCCACTTCGTCAAAATCAACGACAGCTCTTTTAGTTTGATTTCGATGGTCCAACAGTAAGGAATTGTCGCACGCGCGCTTAAAACAGAGTACCAAAGAATGCGTATGACACGTGCTCACCGTTCAAGCATTGAAATCAAACTAAAAAAATAATTGATTTTGCTTTCGTGCTCGCTACGCGTTCGTGTTTACTAACATATTCTCAATTTCGTAACTGTGTAAATATAGTGGAGCCCACCGCTGATTATCATACTCACTAATCACGACAGCCAGCGCCACGCCAAGGGCAGAAGAGCGTCATTAACGAACGTCCTCAGTGACCGCATACTTGGCACGACAGCCGACGCAGCGACGAACGCCAGTGTCCCATAACCACGCGCTAATGGGACCGGGTGGACCGTTAGCCGGTACAAAAGCATAGTAAGAACAACGTAAGCAAACACGCCAGCACGCACGCCAACGGGACTTGGTTGGAGCGTTACCCACCATCCGCCACCGTACGCCAGGCCGACACCGAATACTAATAACATTGAATGAAAATTGAGTTTAAATGAAGTTTTAGATATAAATTAGCTGTAAATCAATGAAGTTAAATAAAGTAATAAAGTACGACTTGGAAAAGGGCCCCACAGTATAAATTTGCTCTAAGGAACACTGGACATGGGCAGTATACCCCAGAAATTTATTAAGAAGTAACGGGCACAGGGAAAGCTTCGTTACAATTGGCGCCCGAGCAGGAACCTTCCAAGTCGTATAACTAACTATTCAGAAGGAAAAATCCCCGAGAAATTTTTCATAAGGTGAGTCAGCCACTCGATACAACATGAATAATGTCGCCCAAGAGCTAGACATCGAGCATACAGGCACAACGCGGGAGATCCAAAAGCGGATAGTTCTAGAAATTTCCAAGGCACCGACCGACTCCGAGATATACGCAAAATTTACATCCATGGAGGCTACACACAGGACCGCGGAAACCAATTTAGAAAACGAGAATGGGCCAAAGGCATCAATCCCACCGACTCCGAGTGGAACAGGAGCTAGAGGTTCCACAAAGACACCGGAACTGACAAAACTTACATTTCCGACACCGAATCTACAACCATCACCCCAGTACCCACCCGTGCCCTATTAACCCGATAGATGCGATAGCCCAAGGTAATCAGGCATCGGCCCTCGTAATCGCAGCCGTCATAGATCAAGTACGGAAGTGGTCAATGAAATACGATGGGGGACGGGATCCCCTATCATTCATAGAACTTTTGGAAGAATTGGCAGAAGTATACATGGTAAGTGTAGACCTCCTCCCGAAAACGATGCCGCAGTTACTTTGCAACACCGCGCTGCAGTGGTACCGCAACAACAACGAACACTGGACCAACTGAGTGGCCTTCAAGCGGGACTTCCTACGACTTTTCTTACCGGCGAGATATTTCCAGCGTCTGGAGGACGACGTACGTCAGCGGAGACAACACACAAATGAGAAATACAAGGATTATGTACTGTCAATACAGTACTTGATGCGGCACGCAGGTTATAGTAGCGAGCATCGACTGGAGAGGATATTCCTAAGAAGCCATCCGGACTATTACTATATATCCGCCGACGGGATTTCAACAGTTTAGCGGAACTCCTCACACTCGCGGAAGACTATGAGGGCATCTACGAAGGCCACCGACGAACGTCATAAGTACCACGACGGGTGATGGCGAGACACGTAGAAGGCGAAAAGGACGCTATCCCACGACCAAACCAGATACCTCACCCGCCGCCACCACGAGATACGATTCCGGACACGCAGCACCACCCCACCAGAACACCGAGCAACGTATGCAGAAGGTGTGGCCAAGAAGGGCACTACGTTGGCAGATGCCAAAATCCGAGAAGGTTATTCTGTTGGGAGTGCGGTCAGCCTGATGTGCGAACAATAGAACGCTGCCGTCGGCGTGCGGGAAACGAGAGGGGGATTCTTCAAGGAAAAGGCACGGTGAACCCACAGAAACAAGAGCCGAAACACCAGTAACCATGCGCCAGGAGCTTGGCCGTCTCTAGCCCTAGTCCAACTTGGCGGACAACCAGCCGAAACCGTCATCGATACCGGGGCCTCGCGAAGTTTCGTATCAACGGTCGTAGCGGAACGCACGGGGAACTCAGGGGGCGGAGAAAGGGTAACCACGGTCCTCCAAATAACTACGGCCGACGATACTAGCCGTCAAATCTTCGACGCCATACGGACGGAAGTACGCCTGGGTGAGTCATCTCACCACACCGTATTACATGTTATGCCCGGAGCCATCGATGATATCATAATCGGCCTGCACAATCTAGGGGGCATGGGAACCACAGTATCTCGCGGAGGAAGTCACATCGTTCTAATCGGCCTGTTTAGGCAGAGCGCACCGACACCATGTGTTATCATACCTCCAGTGGCAAGCGGTTGGAGCGAACCGGTTCCTTCGAACGACGTTCACCCCAAGAAGACCAAACGAAGGCACCATAGGCGAAAGAAAACCAGAGACAAGGAACCCGACAAGACGAATCATGGCAGTTCCATCACACCAGCCTCCGCGCACGTGGCTTACTCGAACTTCCCTCAAAACAACCACTTGGGTCGGTTAATAAAAACCACCCGAACTGTTTCCAACGACGAAAATAACTGCGTCACTTTCGAGTGTTCTGAAACATGGCAAATGTTGCCGGGGAACTCGAACCCAATAGCGCAACCCAGTCAAATAATCAACGGAGAGCAAATCCAAATGTTACCCCAAATTCACTGCGCGACGTCCCTTATCACATGCCCCGAACAAGGTCATGATAACAGGAACACACAAACTGGCAACCATCAGAACGAGGCAGACCGCATACGTGAATTCTTGACGGAAGAACTCCAGAAATTTGAGACGATGCCCGGGGTGACTAACGTGGCCGAGCACAGGATCACCATGACAGACGACCGCCCAATAAAGCAGCGGTACTTCCCACGCAATCCAGCAATGCAGAGCATCATCAACGACGAGATCGACGAACTCCTGGCGAAGGGCTGCATCGAACCATCTCGCAGCCCGCACAGGCCACCGATCGTGTTAGCTCGGAAGAAAAACGGCAAGTGGCAATTATGCGTAGACTATCGGCAGCTGAACGCCCGATCAATACAAGATGCATACCCATTGCCAAGGATACAACATATACTAGATAAGCTACGGCGGGCGAAATACATCAGTAGCCTAGACCTCAAAAACGGTTATTGGCAGATACCTTTTGAACCTAATAGTCGCCCGTACACCGCTTTCACCGTACCAGGGCGCGGTCTATTTTAATGGCGCGTCATGCCGTTTGCCTACATTCCGCACCAGCAACGTTTAAGAGGGCACACAGTGTTTCGTGTAGAACAAGCTAGCTGGACAAAATTATTTTATGAGATTTTCCGTTTCATATGCAGTCATTTATTACAACTACGTCATTTTTTCAGCCATATGTTCTTTTTTTATTGTTTTCCAAAATTTTACTTCATATGCATACATTTGCTTATTTCATATACAGTAACCCATGTGAATAAGTGACATAGATCCAAAAAAATTTAAAGGACTTAAGAATATTACTTTATTGTACTTAAATCGAATGGACTACAAATCTCAATACTCTAAAAAATTCTAAAAATTCGGAAAAAAAATTTAAATTTTTTATGAAAATTCGTCGAATTTTTCAAACATTTTTTAAATAAATAAAATAAAAATAAAAACAACATCAATTATTTAAATATAATTTAGTTTATGTTATAGATCGTGACAAATTTTCTTATGGGAAATTAGTTAAAATAAATTTGCGAAAGCGAAAGTTGTAAGAATTGTCCAAAAAGGGGTGTCTACTTATTTATGTGAGTGACTGTACATATGTACATACATATTTTGTATTTATTTGAGTATTTATCCTGGCACTACATTTTTTACAAAATTATCTTATAGTACCAGTCAGGAATGTAAAAGTGAATTACAATAATAATAATAACAACGTAAATAATTAAATTAATTATGTGAAAATTACTTATTACAAAAACATAAAAGTAAAGTATCATACAAAGTAGAAAAGACAATAGATTTAAATTAAATAAACCCTGATCCAACAAAAAGTTATAGGGTAGGTTATCTTTTATAATTATGTTATTATTCGCTATCATCACTTTCATTCGATGAGTCACTTGTAGAATAGTCATGAGCATCAGCAACACTACTGTGAAAGCTTGAAACAACTGGGGTATTTATTGACTCCTTAACATTATCGGGGGACAGTAAATTTAAAACTTCTGAAGTCAGACTTTTAAATTTTTTCATGGGTATCTCCCTAAAACTGTTAACTAAATGATCCGATGTTATAAGCAACATATTCATAAGATCTCTATTCGTGGCTTCACGCGACTGCTTTTGTGTGTTATCATCCCTGAATCGTCTCAAATCTTTGTTACGGGCTTCCTGTGCTTCCTCAGAAAGTTGACCAATAAGTAAAATTGCTGATTTTATAATATCAGTACTATGCACTAAGATTTTATGAACTGTAACAGGCATATTAAACCATGGATAGAGGTCTATGTATAGTTTTTTAGTCTCGACCGCAAATTTTTCAAATCTTTGGATATTTATATTGTACCCACATGCTAATGCGCGAAGGAGAGTGTCGAACATTTTGATCCAATCCCGTAATCTCAGCACTAGCCTCAGAATTTTCGAAAAACCTACGAGCAGTGTTGCCGTCATTGGTATTGCCGAAACCTGGTTCTGGTTTATCTACTATCAATCCAAGTACACTTTTAAATTTATTCTGGATTTCGTTGGAACGTAGCTTTACACTCTCTTTATCTGCCTCATTCCTAAGCTGCCATTTTTTTACTTCGAGGCGATAACTTATGTGAAGCAAGCATTCAAAACATCTTATCCATGCATGGAGAGTAGACAAACCAAAACCAAGATTATCTCGGTTAGGAATAAAGTCCCGTAACTCATTATTCATATCTTTTGGAGTGGCACCACAAATATAACAATTTTGTGCGGAAGAAATTTCAGTCAAAGCATTGCAAACTTTTCCGTCAATCATTGTTAGAAACATATTGTGATTTACGGAAACTTCGTATTCTTCGAGCATGTACTTTGTTGGCAACAACGCATTTATCTCCTTTAACACTTTGTTCGTTTCAAAAACAATAAAATCTTTTGTTTCTTTAGAAAAAATAAATTTAATTGGACGACAATACATGGTAGAAGAAGGCCGAGGATTCTGCCAAACAATTTTACCTTTTTCATCCTGTAATTGAAGAGGAACGAAAAAAAATATAAACAGAAACTCATCAGTGTCAGAACTGCATGTAAACTTTTGCTTATATGTGCTATGGCCAGAGCTTCCATCCCAACCCCAATTGCTGTTTAAAGTATACGTCAAGTTTGTAGGTAATAAACTAACAAAAACTTCTTGATTTGCTAAAACTAAACGCTCAACAGTTTTATCTAATACGGACTGGACTTTAATTTCCGCACGTGTTTCACCCACATCAATTTCATTTGGATAGCATTCTGCCTTAGCATTTCTTAGACTATAAAATAATGGATAAACCTTATGGCCTGCCTTGATGCTCCACTTCCGAGTCGTTTTGTACCCATGAGTCGTCGACTTGCTATCTACGTAGTATACTAAAGCTTCTACATTGCTCAAGTATCTTGCACCTGGCTCACATGTCATCTTTTTGCCGGATATTTGAGGGGTTTCCTGTGATTTTTTGTATAATTTTTTGTAGCAACATTTCTGTTGCCGGACGACGCTTTGATACTTCTGCCGCATAAGGTAACTCATCATGACTTCTATATTGCAAGAGGTCATCCACTCGACGCCGTTTGGTTTTTTCACTGCAGCTAACAAAGTCCTTCTTTCGTCTTCCGGGGCCGGGGTTACCTGAAGAAGTGGTTGGTTGGTCTGATGGCAACTTTGAATCCACCGTTATTGTAAATGTGAAGTCTGGACCCGAAAGCCACTCCGAGTTTTTATTCAAAAATCGCTCCTTATGTCTTCCAGAAGTGTTCCACTTTTGATCCAGCTTTGACGAATATGCCGATATTTGTAAGCTTAAACTTTCTACCGAATACTCGGCTGCTTCGCTTAAATTTTACTTAAGTACAACAAAACTCAATAATTCTTTATATCTGGTTTCCTTCTAATGTTGAATCCAAATGTCAAAAAACTCCGTTCTTGGTACGGTTATAACTAAACTACTTTGTGTTGTTGATTTTCCGACAGGGTGAATAGTTGATGATTGTTGTGCTGCCATCTTAAGTGTCGTTGATCGTTCTGATTTGTTATCAGTTGTGCAGTATTTATATTACATTCAGGTATTGGCGTAGATGCTACCCAATGGGGTTGTTTTGTGTAGCGTTCCTATGTGGTTATATCTGCATTAGGATTGCTTTGTATGTACCTGTTTTTATGCCTGGGTGACTGGGGCGGTAGGTTGTGTCAGGTTGAAGTCAGTGATCTTCGCCTTTTTGCTTTTAATGTGCTCTTGTTGACCTTGTGCGTTTATTTTTGTGTGTTTTATGGCTACGTGTTGTTCCCTGTACCTGTGAATTGGTTTTGCCATTTGTAGATCAGCTGTAAAGGTTCAAATATCTCGTCGGAGCTGGTACGTATATACATCCTATTTTATATGTAGAAATAACTAAATCAACAAAAAAAAAAATAAAAATAGATGTGCAAAGAATTCGCAATGGTTTTTTCTTTCGACTATTAGATAATACTTGCGACTATAACATATGTAAAATTTAGCCCGGATGTTCGCGGATTTATGTAACTTTTTTCTCCCTAAAATTAAAAATATAGAGAAAAAATACCTTTTCTTCTTAATAACGGAATGTTAAATATATTGAAAATAATCTAATTTCGAAAGAATTACTATTAAGAAATTTTACTTACCTTCGAGCTTAGAATTCATCAAAGAAATTATATAAAAGTGTTCACTTAAAAGAAATATGAAGCTTAATATTCAACAAGAATTTTGCAAATTAATCAATGCATTTTACGGCCACTCCTGCCTTCTTACTTCAATTACTCAATATGTATGAGCAAAAATATCAAAAAAAAGCAAAAATCCCGTTATTTTGTTTGTTTTCTTTCATTTTTCATTAAACTTTTCTTGGAATAAGAACTTTGTTTTTGTCCAGCTAGCTTGTTCTACACGATACACTGTGGGGCGCTGGCCCAAGTCATCGGGCCGGAGGTGGAACCGCACGCCTTCGCTTATCTGGATGACATAATCGTTATAGGCTCTACCCTGGAAGACAATATACAGAATTTACGAGAAGTACGTAAATTACTACGATTACAGCGCGCCAATCTAAGAATAAACCCTCGGAAATGCGATTTTTTCAAGAAGGAGCTACGTTAATTGGGCCACGTAGCCAGCGGCAAGAGAATTTACACGGACCCCGAGAAAGTTTCTGCCACACTGGAGCTGAAACCACCGACCAACATCAAAGAAGTACGCCAATACCTGGGGATAGCATCCTGGTACAGCCGCTTCGTGCCCGACTTTGCCACGTTAAGCCAACCGCTCAAAGCGTTACTCAAGAAGGGAAAACATTGGTCGTGGGGAGACGAACAGCAAGGGGCATTCGAACCCCTCAAGCAGAAGCTCACTAAGGCCCCTATACACGCATGCCCAGACTTCACGAAGAAATTTACCCTGCAGACGGATGCAAGCAACTTCTGCCTGGGAGCAGTGTTGACACAAGACTTGGACGGCGGCGAACGAGTGATCGCCTACGCTAGTCGAAAGTTAAATAAAGCGGAAATCAACTACTCACTTACCAAGAAGGAGTGCCTGCCCATCTTATGGGGAATTCGCAAAATGAGGCCTTATCTTGAAGGCTACCGATTCAACGTGATAACCGATCACCTGGTGCTGAAGTGGCTGAACTCCATCGAGAGCCCTTCAGGCCATATCGCACTACCACAGCACGACTTTGATATCGAGTACAGGAAGGGGAAACTAAATATGGTGGCGGACGCTTTGTCCCGGCAACCATTGGAGACCCTACTACAGGCCACGATAATGAACCCACAATGCAAGTGGTGGCAGCGACGCGTCGATGAAGTACACACCAACCCGGAGAAGTACGCCGATTATGTGCTAGTGGACGGACAACTCTACCGTCACATTGCATGCAGATCTCACGACGAGGATACAGTGCCGTGGAAATTGTACGTGCCAACTCCGTTCCGACAGCGTGTACTACAAGAGAACCACGACACTCCAAGCGCGGCACACATGGGTATTCGCCGGACAGTAGCACGGATCTCCAATCGCTATTTTTGGTCTGGAATATTTCGCGACATCAGTCGGTACGTACGCCAATGCGGGTCGTGCCAGAAGTATAAGGAGGAGCAACAGAAGCCAGCCGAGAAAATGCTGTCGCAGGTAGCACAGGAGCCAATCGCCACGGTCTGCGTCGATTTCGTTGGACCTCGCTCCACACACAGCAATACCATGCTATTTGTGTTTTTCGTTTCAGTAGAGTTAGTTCCCATGAGGCGAGCCACGACAGAGGGCCTCCGACGCGCGTTCAGAGAACGAATGATCGCAAGATTCGGCGTACCCAAAATACTAATCTCGGATAACGGCGTGCAATTCACCAGTACTATATGGAAACGTTACCTCCACGAGATTGGGGTACGGCAACAATTCACCGCACCTTATACACCCCAGGAGAACCCTACGGAGTGCGCTAATCGGACCGTGAAAATGATCATAGCCCAACTCACCAAATCGAGACATAACCGATGGGACGACCTCTTGCCTGAAATCGAGCTTGCCATAAACTCCAGCGTAGCAGCTCCAGCAGGGTACAGTCCTGCATTTCTCGTACAAGGGCGTGAGCCACGACTACGATAAAATAAATATTGGAACTGGTACAAATCCCACAACGGCAGAAGAGAAGTCCAACAGGATGCAGGCGGCATTTAAGATAGTTAGGCAGAATATGGAACGTGCTGCCACCGACCAGGCTAGGCATTATAACCTTCGCCGGAGGAAGTGGAGTCCCGAAGTCGGTGAACAAGTCCTGGCAAAGGAACACCACCGGTCCAAGGCCGGAAAGGGCTTTGCCGCAAAACTGGCGTCCAAATACGACGGCCAGTACCAAATCTTGGGATACCTATCACCCGTTATCTTCCAACTTCGAAAAGAGGAAAAGAAAAGACGGCGAACATCAGCGAATTAAAATCGTACCACGTGGCCGAGACCACAGAAATATAGCTAAGCCTACCGGAAAAGAAAACTTTTCTTTTTACATGAAGGACCCAACAGCCGGTACCATTTTTTGATTCTATCACTGGCCAGCGAAGGGAAAACACCAATATCATTTTTTTTTCATTCTATCACTGACCAACGAAGGGACAACACCCGATACCATTTGTCATTCGATCTCTGTGTGAGGACCCAAATCCACTGGCTTTGGGGCGCACACATTCGAACCTAGATAATCTACAATTACAAATTTTATACCATTTTTCGAAACACCCTAATGTATATGACAATGAATTTATATCAATGCATATAGCATGTAAAACATATAAACCTGAATTATATAAATTGAATTTATTTTTTCTGAAACACCCTAATATACACTTATATATTTATTATTTCGCAAAAACATAATTTTCTCTGCCCGCATATGGCAAATATTTTGGTTGGATGTTATATTTTGCATAGAGATCAAACGGGAAAAACCTTGGCTTTGCATTGAGATCAACGAACCGGCTGGAATTCTAAATAACGATGGGAATACAGAAAAGCAATAAGCAACACACATAAGCTCCCACTGCAAGAGCACCAAAAATCTACAAACATACGTATGCAAAGAAATTGCGACCAAGCACAGCAGGCATTGAAGCGAACCGTCAAGGCGGACATCGCACAAAGGGGAAACAAAAAAAATGCAATGTACTAGAAAGACGTCACCTCGGCATACCAGCAACACATCATGGGCATAGGCAGCCATAAACATTACACTTGCAAGGTACTTACGAAGGGCAACCAACTCGTTGACAACAACAAGGCACAATAAGCATGCAGCAGAGGGAAATTGAAAGTAACTATGCTAACTAACTGGAGATGCGTACCAATGAACTCGCATGCTAGGGGGCAGTCCAGGGGGAATTACTACATATGTAATTTAGAAAGAAATACTCATATGCAAGTAAATAATTGAATATACGGGCAGAATAATACTAAACGTAGGACACCTTATCTAAATACATATAATAAGTAAGATTTATTGTTGCAGGATAACTGTCCACCTGCGCGTGGACTAGTATAAAAGGGCGACAAATTTTGGGAATTTGAGCAGTAGCCAGCTAAGTATAATAGCCTGCTAAAGCCTTGTTTAGCGGTGAATAGGACTCCTGGGA
Source organism: Eurosta solidaginis (assembly GCF_040869045.1). Taxonomy (NCBI): domain Eukaryota; kingdom Metazoa; phylum Arthropoda; class Insecta; order Diptera; family Tephritidae; genus Eurosta; species Eurosta solidaginis. The sequence continues at coordinate 144,899,535 of NC_090324.1, read as the reverse complement.
TTTTTCCATCTCACGAGTTCTTTACTTTAGTAACTTTGAGGGTTTTTCCAACCCCATCGTTAGAGAGATTGTGGTAGTTTTTCCACCTCCGCAACCTTCAGGAAGAGCAGGATATCTTTAAGTTTTATACTCGGTGGGGGTTTTACCAACTCCACCGACTAGGAGGGAGTGGTGGTTTTCCACTTCCGCTTTCTTTACGAATAGGTTGAGATTTTAGTTTAAGCGTAGTCCCAGAGAGGGTTTTCCCAACCCCATCGGCGTAGAACCGACGGTGGCTTCCCACCTCCGTCGCCGTGACTTTAAGGGTAGTTTTGCAATTGATTTGAATAAAGAGTTTATAACGTTTAACCAACAGGATCTTTCTCTTTAAAAGGAGACGATAGGGATTTTTGTCTCTTCCCACACGGATCCTGGATGGACTGAGCATACCCCGGCGGAAGGAAAAGTCCGTCCGGTGCCCGAGCAGGGACTCTAAACATGGACTACAAGAGTACAATAAACAAGAGGATAACAGGTGGTAAAATCACAGGAAGATCACACAGGGAAATTCAGAGTAGACGCGCACGATGGGAAAGGTAACCTGGGAATATTACTTCAACCGCGACGAGCTGGTGAAATATACCACGGAGTTTGAAGTGGAGAGCACAGGGGCGGTAGAAGACGGAAACTCTTGGCGAACTTTATCCAAACACAGGGCAACGACTCTGCGTTTGAGCCACGTTTTGAAGAGCTAGCTCTTCAGCATACCCGGCCGGCAAGGCTACACCAACACCAAACAACAACGAATTAGTAGTGCCCGGCGGCAGAGGCCCCGCACCAAAAGTGATAAATCAGACGGCGGATTCAAGAGGAAGTTTACAAACGCCGATATACGCCACGCACCAGCCGGTGTCGCACGCCAACGTAGTGGACCGAGTACGTAAGTGGGGGTTGAAGTACGACGGCGGTAAGGAGCCACTTAGTTTCAATGAGCGGACGGAGGAGCTGGCCGACAGTTACGAAGTTGGTCGCGATTCCATCCCACGAGCGTTACTTGAGTTGCTGAACGACAAGGCCTTGGTGTGGTACCGCAACAACAACAGGCAGTGGCAAGAGTGGGAAGCCTTCAAGAAGGACTTTCTAAAATTTTTTCTGAGATCGAGGTATTTCGAGCAGCTAGATAATGATATTCGGCAGCGTGTGCAATGAGCAGTTGAGCAGTTTAATGATTACGTTTTATCGTTACAGGAACTCATGCATCACGCTGACTACAACGGCGAGCAGAAGCTGAACCGGATTTACAGAAATTATCGACGAGAGTACCAGCTTTACATCAAACGGAGCGAGCTCACCAGTCTAGACGAACTGTTAAGCATGACCGAGGACTACGCTGAGGCCAGCGGCGAAACCTTTTGTGTCGCGACGGCCAAGCGAACATTATCACTATATGCACGGAGATAAGAGACAAAGAGATCGGAGACCGGAGGCGCAACGGCAAGCGAGCACGCCAGAGCATGCGACGATACCACACCAATGGCCCATCGATCCACAGAACGCATGCAGGCGATGCGAAGAAAGCGGACACTACGCACATGGGTGTCACAATGAACGAAGAGATTTCTGCTGGATGTGGCTGAGTAGGTATACTAACGCGTGACTGCTGTCGTGGACATCAGGGAAACGGGCAGAGACCCCATTGGTACCGAGGGGTGGCGTCTCAACAAACCCAACCTCGGACTAAGTAAGCACATTTAGGCAGACTCAAGGGTGAATCTTGGCTGCAGTAACCCTAGTTGGAGAAGAAGTCGTGGCGTCAGTAGAAACGGGGCGACACGAAGTTTCATCAGCGAGAAGACAGCGGCGAAAATAGACGCACGAGGGTTCAAGAAGATACAGACACGAGTGGTGATGGCCGATGGCAGCGCAGCATGGATAGCGGAGGCAGTGGGCGCAGAGGTAAAACTGGGCATCAGAGTGAGTTGTAAGTTCTGCCTTGCTTAGTCGGCAGCTTGGTGATTGGGACATACTATCTAGCAAGGGCTTAATTTGAGCTAAGGTGTGGCAACGAAACAATAGCGCTACGAGCAGAAGAGAGAGCGCAGGTGATGGTAACGTGTACAACCAGGATCGAGGACGAAGATAGCGCAAGTATCGAGAAAGACGTGAGGAGTTACGCGGCGGTGAGTACCTTTCTAAAGCGTGAATTACAGATTTTCGAAGAGACGACAGGAGTATCCAACGTTGCCACGCATAAGATAGTGATGCGAGATGACCGTCCAATCAAACAGCGGTATTTCCCTAAGAACCCAAAGATGCAGGAGATCATAAACAAGGAGATATACGAGCTGATAGAGAAAGGTTGCATCGAAACATCTTACAGCCCACATAGTGCACCAATAGTTCTAGCCTGGAAGAAGAACGGCAAATGGAGACTCTGCGTTGACCATCGGCAGCTCAACGCCCGCTCAGTTCCAGATGCGTACCCACTCCCAAGAATACAACATATCTTGGATAGACTACGTAGCGCGCGTTTTATCAGCAGTCTGGGCCTCAAAAATGGTTATTGGCAAATCCCCATGGAAGAAGATAGCAAGAAGTATACAGAATTGACCGTGCCCGGCCGAGGGTTGTATCAATGGAAAGTAATGCCGTTCGGTCTACATTCCGCTCCGGCTACGTTTCAGCGAGCACTCGACCGTGTTATTGGCCCAGAGGTGGAACCAAATGCGTTTGCCTACCTGGATGATATCATCATCACCAGCACAACATTGGAAGAGCACATAAATCACCTAGGAGAAGTATTTCGCCGGCTACGGAGGGCGAATCTGAAGATCAACCCAGAAAAATGTGAGTTTTTTAAGAAAAGTTTGAAATATCTAGGCCACGTCGTCAGCGAGGAAGGAATACACGTGGATCCCGACAAAGTTGCGGCTATCAAGGAGCTGACACAACCACACAACATACGAGAGTTAAGGCGATTTCTGGGGATAGTTTCATGGTACCGGAGGTTCGTACCCGACTCTTCACAAGTTCTGCACACACTGACGTCAATGTTGGATAAGGGAAGTAGGTGGAAATGGTCCGAAGAACAACAGGCGGCATTCGAAGCGTTGAAAAATGCACTAATACAAGCACCGGCACTAGTTTGCCCAGATTTTACTAAAATATTTCGATTACAGACGGACGCGAGCGATTATGGTCTCGGAGCAGTTCTCACACAGGGGTTGGATGACGAGGAGCGAGTGGTAGCGTATGCTAGCCGCCGGTTAAATAAAGCCGAGATGAACTACTCACTAACTGAAAAGGAATGTTTAGCAATCGTGTGGGAAATAAGGAAAATGAGACCATATTTAGAAGGGTACAATTTCACGGTGATCACCGATCACCTGGCTTTGAAATACTTGAACGCGATCGAAAGTCCGTCAGGCCGGATCGCTAGATGGGCGCTCGAGTTACAGCAGTATTCGTTCAACGTACAGTATAGGAAGGGTAAGATGAATGTGGTCGGAGATGCACTTTCGATGCAGCCACCGGAGGAACAGCTGGGTAGCCTTACGATACATGAAGACAGTTTGAGTTGCAAGTGGTACACGTCAAAGATGGCTGAAGTAACGAGGACACCAGAGAAGTTTCCCGAATACGTCATAGAGGAAAGAAGACTATACAGACGAATTGGAAGTCAAATGGATGGTGAGGATGCGGTACCATGGAAGTTATGCGTGCCGGCATTGGAGAGGCGAAGAGTGCTTAACGAGATTCACAACACACCAAGCGCAGGACACATGGGGATACGGAAATCCATCGCGCGTCCAGTGATGCGGTATTACTGACCTGGGATGTTCAGGGACGTACGGAAGTACGTGCAACTGTGCCACGCATGCCGAATCTACAAACCCAGCCAGCAACTAGCTGCAGGTAAGATGCTCACGCAGATTTCGGATGAACCTTTTGCTACTGTTTGTGCAGATTTCATTGGACCACTCCCGCGTTCGAAGCATGGCAATACAATGGCAATAGTTTTCGTGGACCGATTCTCGAAATGGGTAGAGGTCATAGCAATACGGAAAGCAACGACGGAGAATCTTATCAGGGGAATGAGATAGAGGATTTTGGCACGATTTGGCGCGCCAAAAGTTGTAATAACAGACATTGGAGCACAGTTCACTCGCAGGTATTTTATGAAATTTTTACAAGAGGCTGGCATAAAGCACCAGCTAACGGCACCGTACACACCGAAAGAGAACCCGGCGGAGAGAGCGAATCGTAAAATCAAGAGGATGATAGCGCAATTCACTGGAGAGGAGCATAAGACATGGGACGAGTTGTTGCCAGAGATGACCTTAGCACTGAATACGAGCGTATCCGGGTCAACAGGCTACAGTCCAGCATTCGTGGTACAGGGTAGGGAACCGAGGATCCCCAAAGCCCTCTACGATGAGCAAACATTTGGCACAGGCGAGGAGAATGTGGCTCTCAGTGCAAGCATCAGCGGAGTAGGCAAGGCATTATAATTTACGTAGGCGACAGTGGCAACCGGTGGTGAGCGACTTGGTACTAGTAAAAGAGCATCAGCTGTCCAAGGCAGTGGACAACTTCGCAGCAAAATTAGCACCAAGATAGAGTGGGCCTCATCGTGTAACGAACTTTGTATCGCCCGTAATCGTCGAGCTAGACAAGGTGCATAACAAAAGGAGAACGGCACATATAAGCGAGCTAAAACATACCATCAGGCGACAGTCAAAGAAGAAGCAAGTCTGGAAACAGAAAAAAGAACACGTTCACCCCACGAGCGTGGTAAGTCAAAAGCGCCCCGCCAAGCCCCGAAGGTGGGCTTCACCGAAGTTCCAATCGGGGAGCAAACGAGACGACCGACGACGATAGCAACAACACTCCACGCACCATCATCAGCATCGTGTATTAGAACCCCGAACCAACATTTCATAGAGATATCCACCGAGGAACACACAGATCAACTGGCCGTAATAAGAGCAACGCCACGCGCGTCAACATCGCAAACAGTCCAGGTCACGGAAGAAGATCAGACGGATTACAGCACGGTAGCGATATGTGGTTCACTAGCACTCGCCAATTCAGGTGCAAATGGTTCCAGAACGCGCAGACATAATCAACAATCAACAGGTGGTAGATGGAGACCGGAGTGGGTGGTACACAGCACAAGCGCAAGCCCCAACCCTGGACAACGGGATCCAGACGACGATGAACTACGCCAACAACATAGCTAGCCAATGCTATAACCTGATGACCGAATTCTGTATTACATTTCATTTTAGAACAAGGCCCAGATCGCGAGAGATTACCCCATAAAGAATGCAACCATTGGCCGCTACGAGAAATTGAATTTTACAATGGTGACAGTAGGTCACATTGCGGCAGGTGAGGGAGAGTGTGAGAACCCAAATCCACCGGCTTTGGGGCCAACACATTCGAACCTAGATAATCTACATTCACAAATTATATACCATTTTTCGAAACACCCTAATGGATATGAAAATGAATTTATATCAGTGCATATAGCATGTAAAACATATAAACCTTAATTATATAAATTGAATTTACACACATAAAATAATCTTTTTTTCTGAAACACCCTAATATACACTTACATATTTATTATTTCGCAAAAACATAATTTTTTCTGCCCACATGTGGCAAATATTTTGGTTGGATATTATATTTTGCATAGAGATCAAACGGGAAAAACTTTGGCTTTGCATTAAGATCAACGAACCGGCTGGAATTCTAAATAACGATGGGAATACAGAAAGGCAATAAGCAACACACATAAGTTCCCACTGCAAGAGCACCAAAGATGTACAAGCATACGTATGCAAAGAAATTGCGACCAAGCACAGCAGGCATTGAAGCGAACCGTCAAGGCGGACATCGCACAAAGAGGAAACAAAAAAATGCAATGTACTAGAAAGACGTCACCTCGGCATACCAACAACACATCATGGGTACTAGACAGCCATAAACATTACACTTGCAATTTACTTACGAAGGGCAACCAACTCGTTGACAACAACAAGGGACAATAAGTAGGTAGCAGAGGGAGATTGAAAGTAACTATGCTGACTAACTGGAGATGCGTACCAATGAACTCGCATGCTAGGGGCAGTCCAGGGGAAATTACTACATATGTAATTTAGAAATAAATACTCATAAAAAAATAAATAATTGAATATACGGGCAGAATAATACCGTTAAACGTAGGATACCTTATGTAAATACATATAATAAGTAAGATTTATTGTTGCAGGATAACTGTCCACTTGCGCGTGGTATAGTAGCCTGCTAACACTTTGTTTAGCGGTGAATAGGACTCCTGAGATTTTTCCATTTCACGAGCTCTTTACTTTAGTAACTTTGGGGGTTTTTCCAAGCCCATCGGTAGAGGGATTGTGGTGGTTTTTCCACCTCCGCAACCTTCAGGAAGAGCAGGGTATCTTTAAGTTTTATACTCGGTGGGGTTTTACCAACTCCACCGACTGGGAGGAAGTGGTGGTTTTCCACCTCCGCTTTCTTTACGAATAAGTTGCGATTTTAGTTTAAGCGTAGTCCCGGTGGGGCGTTTCCCGACCCCATCGGCGTAGAACCGACGGTGGATTCGCACCTCCGTCGCCGTAACTTTAAGGGTAGTTTTGCAATTGATTTGAATAAAGGGTTTATAACGTTTGAACAATAAACAGGATCTTTCTCTTTAAAAGGAGACGATAGGGATTTTTCTCTCTTCCCACAGGGATCCTGGACGGACTGAGCGTACCCCGGCGTAAGGAAAAGTCCGTCACAACTGACCATCAAAGTGAAAAAACCGCTTACCAGCAAGACAGAGATTCTAATAAACCGAGATTTAACAAACATGGAGCAACAACGCAAGTGGCTTGAAGGCATGAAACGCATACGCGAACGCATCGGGGAAGAAGAAGCGAAAAGGCCCAGGACCATGATGCTGGGACTAGCAGGTGAGACCCCTCGAAACGCCAGCTCAGCTTGCTAAGATGCCACGCGCGCAGCGCAGCACCATGTGGAGTTGACCCACACCGACCGTACTATACGTAAGAGCACTGCCACGCACCACATCCGCCAGGCGCATAACCCCAGCATATAACACCGTCGGCGACGCTGCCACAACGAATGCAGCTACCGCACCGAACACTGCGGCAAACACTACCGCAGGGGTAACTAACAAGGCAGGACATGAACGCATCACGCAAGCAAACGCTCGGCGTACAGCTACGGCCTACGCAGTAGCCGCACGCATGGCCGCCTTACAAACGACCGCCACCGAAGCAAAAATTAGGCGCACAATCACTCGGCTCGCCACGGCCGCACGCACAGCAACCTGGGCAGAGTCCTTACGCTCCAGTAAGTCCCCAAAGCCATATCCAACCTGCACCGTAGGAAGGATAATGGCGAAGGGAACTAGCGCACACGAAGATACCATAAAAGAGGAAAAACCCCAACAAGACCACCTGTCGACCACCAGTTCCAGCAGCAGCTCAACCGACTCCAGCAGCAGTCCGGCTGACACCAGCGTAAGCACCAGCGCTGCCGTCTCCAGCGACGAAGCAGAAAGTGGCAAAGGGACCGACGCCGACCACAACGTGGTAACACGCAGCGAAACCACCACCAACGTTGGTGGAGCATCAGAGGCCAACATCGACGACGCCTACGCAACAAACCTTATCATAACCGAGATTCCCGTGGTGCAAGAGAAGCCGATCGTCGAACTCTCCTCGGACGAAAGCACAACCCCAGGACAAACAAATGGGCCAGAACTAGTCTACCCACCAGATGGAATCGTCCTATACGAAGGGGACCTGCGGTCGCTAGAGGGATCACGCTGGCTGACCGACACTATAATAGACGCGTGGGCAAAGGGTATACAGGCCAAGTGTGGTGAGCAGACCAGAGCAGATATCAAATTTGGCCCACACAATATTGTCATAGCAACATAAAGCTGAGTGAAATCCACCGCATACACAACATAATAACCACAATAAAGGCTGAGCGAAGCGAGCAACATACAATATTCGCACCGCAACATGAGGCTGAACGAAGCCAGCAACACGATCACACAATAAACACGGTATGCCTACATCCAGTCAAACAAACTAATACAACACGCAATAGACTAGGCCATACCAACTTCAAACGAAACATTAAAAAACACTATACCCAAACCATGCGACGACAACAACTACAGCTTCTACCTACACACGACCGATCGTAACAACACGGTCGTAACACGTCGGCCAGCAAACCCAAATCCTCAACACATTTATTACGAGTATGCAATTCTATATTAGCAACGACCACAGCAATAAAGAGTTAGTCAGCAAGGAGCCTTGGTGGTGAACAGGTCTAAGCTGAACAGTGATAGCTCGTAGTTAGTGTTTTACCAGTGCGAGACATCATTACTCAGGTTAGACGCGAACTGAGCCAAGCCCAGCTTTAGGTTGCACATCGCCGCCACCACCAACCATGAGTCGCTATATGAAACCGGGAGTGGACGCAGCACTAGTAAAAATAACGCCGACGTCGACACAGTCAGCCAACCGCGCCAGCAGCAGGGCCATCGACGAGGACACAAGCAATTTGGCGAATTACAGAATCATCGATGCCGACGCAGCCCACCGCGCCAACACCAGCACCATCGACGCCAACAAACGGTATAGCCCGGCACTATGATCACTGTTCAGATCTACGGACGGAAGGTGATAGCTCGTAGTTAGGGTTTTACCAGTGCGAGACATCACCACCCGACGTAGACGCAGACTGAGCCGCACGTGAGTGTGCGGGCTTTCCCCCTCTCACTTAACGCTTGGGGCTGCGCTCCGCCGACTCATCACAGTCGGCCGCGATGTGACCCGTAAGGCGCCAAATCGCCATCCCCACCAACAAATGGTATAGCCCGGCAATCAATCTTGCCAATAAATGTTAATTTGGACTAGGTAGGCAATTGAAAAGTAAAGTCCTTTCTCGGCGAAAGAAAATCATAAAAATTTTGACACCGTGAGTGGCAGACTAGCAGCAGGAATAAATCTTGACTGGCAGCATAAAACCAAAAAGGGTGGAATATTATTCAAACAATCAATAATCGATCCTTCCATCCAACTGGGCGACTAATACCTTGACTGGCAGCAACCAATTTAAGTATATTTAAGAATAAAATCAGAACAACTTTGGCAACTTCACGGTTGCAACCAGTAGCATAAATTTTTAGTTTTTTATAAAGAAAATTTTTGTTTAGGATAAAACGTAAATTTAAAAAACATAAGAAATACTAAATAGAAATTTGTGAAAAGAAAAATCTTTTTGAATTTTGTAAAATATAAAAACAAATTGGAATGCCCAAAAAATATTTTAAAAACCCCAATAATTGGGACGAAAATGATACCCTAAAAATTGAAGAAATAAACTTAGGGCAGATGAATTAAAAATAAAGAAAAATAGAAAAATTATGAAGCCCAAAGTGGCATAGAAAAAGAAATAGAAATAAAAATAGCTTATAAATGAAAATAGTATAGAAATTAATTTTCAAACTCCAATATTCTGTAAAGTTTGTTAAGTAAGAAAAAATAAATTATAATATTTTTGAAAAAAAAAAAAAATATTAAAAAAAAAATTTACAAACAAGAAAGTTAAAGTTTAAGTAATTTGGAATGCCTAGAAGAAACAATAAAATCAATAATTTTATTAAAGGTTATATTAGTCCTTTTTCATATTCTTAGTCCATTTTTCAAAACAGGAAAGTTATTAAAGGAAATTTTTATTTTTCAATATGTCTTGGTGGAAAAAATTAGCAAACGGAATTATGATAGCCATAGCTGGTTATGAGATAGGAAAATAAAACTCAGGAAATTCGGAAAACAAGGTATCAGAGAACCGAATAATTAAATATGAGCCACCAGTTGAAGAAGAAACGCTTTGTTAGTCGTTTTATATTTCGCATTATTCAATGCAATAGCTGTGATGCTCAAAAACTATATCAAAATTAAATTTAGAAAACTAAAAAACATTCAAGAGCGTGTTTAAAACATCATTTTAATAAAAACCTTATTACTATTGAAAACCCCTTTCCAAACAATAACCTTCAAAATGTCTCAATCAACAGTAAAACTTCTTAAGGCAGCTTCATCAGCACTGTCTAACCACAGTAGTTCCCATGGAAGTTATCGAAATAACAACTGCGAAGGCTGACAAGGTAGAACATTTATACCACAGCCCTGATAAAGCAATAATTTTTCGCAAATAATGCTTGACTAAAAATCTCGTGTTGGTGGAAGTATGCAAAATTCTAAAAGAACAGAAAACCAGCCAGTAATGAAACTAAAAGTCACAAAGAGAACCTTATTATAAATAAAGCGCTAAATATATTAAATCGGGCTCGTTTTCATCCCAAAAGATAGACAATTTTTAGCATAATAAATACAAGAAACCAGATTGTTAGGATAAGATTGATTTAGGACAATTCCTTATCATGCTGTACATATGCTGTACAAATGCCGGCAATCTAGGACTTGTAAGAGAAAAAGACAGTTTTCCCTTAAGACACAAATTGGTCAATAATAATGAATACTCCAGTAAGCAAATTTAAAAATAAAAATCAAAAGAAAATAGGTACCCAAGTTCTCAAAGATCTAATAATTGCATCAACCCCAGAAGTCATGCATGTGACAAAAGTCGACAAAATAAAAGAAAGAAATTCTTTTTAAATATCATGACGATCGTATTTTTGGTGGCCCAGACATAAATCGTATGATGAACAAGATGAGATAAAAATAGTGCTGGAAAATACGGAAAATGGTATACGAAAAATTATCAAAAAATGTGTGCATCCACTGTGCCTTTCTTTTTATCCATTGGTTTAACCACTTCTATTACACAACTACCTTGCCCTTGCAACAACTGCAGCTACACAATTTTTATGTAATATGTTCGGAAACTCTCGCTCCCTTTTTAGAGTAGTGTCAATTTATTACAATTTATTATGAGGTGTTAATTCTCAATCAATTGGTTACGTGCATTCTATTATAACTCTTTATTTTACTTAGGCTCAAATAATAAAAAAAAAAATACAATGCAGAAGCTTTGTTTGCTAGAAATAGTTAAGGTAAGGAAATCTAAATCTCCTATATTTAGTGGGTCATAAGTTAGATAGTAGTATGTGGGGGCCCGCAAAGAAGACAACATAAAAATAATTTTACATAACAATGTAAGCCCTTAGAGTAGAAAAAATCGATAGGAAAAATATCTAAACATGGGAACTAATGTAGAGTAGAAGATATAGATTCTAAAAATAATTACACTTTAATTCCCTATAATGTAGAAAATATAATCGAAAATAAGAAAACAATAATTCATAAAATAGACTTAAAACTACTATAAATTTAAAATAGTAAAATTATTTAAACAGAAAAACTAATTACAATAGCACACACAATGAATAGAAGCATTCCACTTTACTCATAATCTCCATTAAGTACTCATAACATAATATGTAAACAAAGAAAAAAAAAACAATTGTAAACAAATCAAAAAGAACATAAAAGGTACATAAACAAATAAAGTTACGTCATACACAAACAAAATAACAATGTAAGCACATGCGGACTCAAAAGTTAATGGTGCCACTCCATTAGCAATCCATAATTAGTGCAAAAGTTATATATGACTACTCTTTTAAAGGCGGATGGTGTAGCATTCATTTTTTCATCATTCATTCAGTCATTCATTCATTTGTACAAACATATAATTTGACTCGTTTTGGTATGTCTTGAGATGCATTGACTCTTACATATATATTCATTATTTTGTACATACATATTCCGCCATGCGCTACGACAATCCACGTCTCCTAACTTGAGGCTTATTCTATTTCAATTTAAAGCTGGCTAATTGCTCACCACAAACCTTTTCCTGCACACAATTTTTTCTAACAATTCGTTTACACTTAACTTGCTCTATTCCGTTTTTGCTTATTATGCATTTCCCACAACAAATTGTATTTAGGCCTCGCTGCGCTTGACACTGAACTGAATGCATCTAATCGGTTCGCTGGCAAAGCGCCTAATTATATTTTGTACACTTAGTATGTAAGTATGACACTGAACTGAATGCATCTAATCGGTTCGCTGGCAAAGCGCCTAATTATATTTTGTACACTTAGTATGTAAGTATGTATTAATGTAAATATGTAATGTAGGTAGCACATTTGAATATTGATTTGAATATTTATTGAATACAAAATTACAAATATATATAAGATCAACAAGTATTTAAATATAACCCGCGAATCAACAGTGTTTGTCGGCAGGTTTACATTATAGATTTTATGACTAAAAATAACAATTACATAATATATAAATATGCACAAGTGACATAACAAAATTACAAAAACATTTTTATTTTGTATATTTTTTTACAATAAGTTCAATTATGGATAGCGTTACACTCTAATTTACTAAAAAAGGAACTGAATTAAAATAAGGTACGGTTTACAGCATTTGTGCAAGTTTTGCGGTTTGAGAATTTATTTACAATAAACTTTTAATATGATTTTTAATAAAATTTTTTCTTTCGACGGTGTTCGGTAGATTAGTAAGCTCTTTTGGTAGTTCATTGAAAAATGATGGAAGCAATACAGATAAGGTGTTTTTAGCATAATTTTTTGAAAACTTAGGCACCCCTCACTAGGGAAAGCACCTTGTCGTTGGTGTGAGGGCTTAGTCCAACTCCATAGCGCCCGACTATGAGGCGGAGCTATTTAGGACTGAAATCTACGCCGTTTCGCCTCTTAGGAGGGCGGCGGGATGTCGGTGACCAAGAACTACCAACCCCCTAATCCAGGGTGTTATGCGGACCATGCCTATTGGACGATTTGCAGCCAGGGGATAAATTCGGCTGTATTCGAACGGACCCTTCCCATTACCGGGCCACCTCGGAAAGTATTTATGGCCTTACCACAGTAAGGGGCGCTGCTGTGGCGGGCGCTTCTTTCCCCGTATATAATGCTGGACCGCTGAGCCCGCCTTGTCAGACAGGTGGTCGTACGACCAAGATGAACGACTCATTACCTGACTGTAATAATGACGATGTAAAGAGGAGGACTGAGTCGCAATCCAAGGACGACAAATACGAATTAAGCGGAGTAGAAGAGTGGAGAAGGGTACGGAGCAGAGGAAGTAAAAGAGCTCTCTCGCAGTACCGTGCAGCACTAAGAATTGTACAACGCTTGGGAGCAATGGTCGATCAAACAGAAGTGGAGGTCGAGCGCTTGGAATGGGCCCATGAGGATCAAAGGATCCTAGAGTCGCGAGGCAGTGTAGTGTAAACAGCCAACAATTTAATCCCAAATATTTAAATCAGTCTAATATGCTATCCTGCTACAAAAATAGTCTAAATGTTCATCAACACATAAATATTCATATGATAATTATTCCTGACATAGCCATTCACACGATTTAGTACAGGTGTGTGTACAACACACAACCAAACAAATTTTAATTCTAGCAAATTTGCAAACATTGCTTTTCCCATAGAAGTCACAGCTCAACACAGATGTGTAGGTACATATTTTGTATCGAGTTGTATGTAGGTATGTAAGTATGTATGCTTAAGGTAGATATGCATGCAAGTATGTATGCTTAAATGTAAATATGTATGTAAGAATATGTTTAGAATAATTTAATATAAATAAGCTGAAATATTTGAATAAAGATTCATTCAGAATTCACTCATTAAGGTCACAACTCTTTTTATTGCATTTTAATCTTTTACATGGCGATCCTGCCTATGATGCTACTGGCTGAATTTTCAGCCTAATTTCATAGCTGGCAAGGATTTTACTGGCTGACTTCAGCCTAAGCCTTGTAAAGGAAAAAACAAAAAAGACACTTTGGAATTACGGCAATTAGAAGACCCAAGGAAAAAAACAAAAAAAGATACATTGAAATTGCGGCAATTAGAAAACAAAAACAAAAAAGATACATTGGAGCGATACAGATCAGCATGACGAAAGGATGACACCGAGATCGTGAGGCGTTCCTAACTGGCAACTTAAGTATAATACGTATATTAGATTAGTTTTAACAATTTAAAAATTATTGTTGGGCAGGAAAATATTCTGGCAACCTAACGACTGCCCATTGACAAGCAAAAATTTAAATTTCTGCTGTAAAAACTGCTTACTAATTATTGAGCTGAGGGATTAAGGAAAAGTAATTATAAAAATAACAAGTAAGGAAGGTTAAGTTCGGGTGTAACCGAACATTACATACTCAGTTGAGAGCTATGGTGACAACATAAGGGAAAATAACCATGTAGGAAAATGAACCGAGGGAAACCCTGGAATGTGTATCAAATGAAAGGCGTTAAAGAGTATTTTATGAGGGAGTGGGCCATAGTTCTATAGGTGGATGCCATTTAGGGATATAGCCATAAAGGTGGATCAGGGTTGACTCTAGAATGCGTTTGTACGATATGGGTTTCAAATGAAAGGTGTTAATGAGTATTTTAAAAGGGAGTAATCCTTAGTTCCATAGGTGGACGCCATTTCGAGATATCGCCACAAAGGTGGACCAGGGGTGACCCTAGAATTTGTTTGTACAATATGGGTATCGAAAAAAAGGTGTTAATGAGTATTTTAAAAGGGAGTAATCCTTAGTTCCATTTGTTTGTACAATATGGGTATCAAAAGAAAGGTGTTAATGAGTATTTTAAAAGGGAGTGGGCCTTCGTTCTATAGGTGTTCGCCTTTTCGAGATATCGCCATAAAGGTGGACCAGGGGTGACTTTAGAATATGTTTTTACGATATGGGTATCAAATGAAAGGTGTTAATGAGGCGGAGCTATTTAGGACTGAAATCTACGCCGTTTCGCCTCTTAGGAGGGCGGCGGGATGCCGGTGACCAAGAACTACCAACCCCCTAATCCAGGGTGTTATGCGGACCATGCCTATTGGACGATTTGCAGCCAGGGGATAAATTCGGCTGTATTCGAACAACATAAGGGAAAATAACCATGTAGGAAAATGAACCGAGGGAAACCCTGGAATGTGTATCAAATGAAAGGCGTTAAAGAGTATTTTATGAGGGAGTGGGCCATAGTTCTATAGGTGGATGCCATTTAGGGATATAGCCATAAAGGTGGATCAGGGTTGACTCTAGAATGCGTTTGTACGATATGGGTTTCAAATGAAAGGTGTTAACGAGTATTTTAAAAGGGAGTAATCCTTAGTTCCATAGGTGGACGCCATTTCGAGATATCGCCACAAAGGTGGACCAGGGGTGACCCTAGAATTTGTTTGTACAATATGGGTATCAAAAAAAAGGTGTTAATGAGTATTTTAAAAGGGAGTAATCCTTAGTTCCATAGGTGGACGCCGTTTCGAGATATCGCCATAAGGTGGACCAGGGGTGACCCTAGAATTTGTTTGTACAATATGGGCATCAAACGAAAGGTGTTAATGAGTATTTTAAAAGGGAGTGGGCTTTAGTTCTATAGGTGGACGCCGTTTCGAAATATCGCCCTAAAGGTGGACCAGGGGTGACTCTAGAATATGTTTGTACGATATGGGTATCAAATTAAAGGTACTAATAAGGGTTTTAAAAGGGAGTGGTGGTTGTTGTATAGGTGGTCGCCTTTTCGAGATATCGCCATAAAGGTGGACCAGGGGTGACTATAGAACGCGTTTGCACGATATGGGTATCAAATGAAAGGTGCTAATGAGTATTTTAAAAGGGAGTAATCCTTAGTTCCATAGGTGGACGCGGTTTCGATATATCGCCATAAAGGTGGACCAGGGGTAACCCTAGAATTTGTTTGTACAATATGGGTATCAAAAGAAAGGTGTTAATGAGTATTTTAAAAGGGAGTGGGTCTTCGTTCTATAGGTGTTCGCCTTTTCGAGATATCGCCATAAAGGTGGACCAGGGGTGACTTTAGAATATGTTTTTACGATATGGGTATCAAATGAAAGGTGTTAATGAGTATTTTAAAAGGGCGTGGGGCTTAGTTCTATAGGTGGACGCCTTTTCGAGATATCGCCATAAAGGTGGACCAGGGGTGACTCTAGAATGAGTTTGTACGATATGGGTATCAAATTAAAGGTATTAATGAGAGTTTTAAAAGGGAGTGGTGTGAAGGCGTTTTCCAGATATCGACCAAAATGTGGACCAGGGTGACCCAGAACATCATCTGTTGGATACACCTAATTTATTTATATATGTAATACCTGCCAAGATTTTAAGGGTTTTTTTATTTCGCCCTGTAGAACTTTTTCATTTTCTTCTACTTAATATGGTAGGTGTCACAACCATTTTATAAAGTTTTTTCTAAAGTTATATTTCGCGTCAATAAAACAATCCAATTACCATACCATGTTTCATCCCTTTTTTCGTATTTGGTATAGAATTATGGCATTTTTTCATTTTTCGTAATTTTCGATATCGAAAAAGTGTGCGTGGTCATAGTCGGATTTCGTTCATTTTTCATACCAAGATAAAGTGAGTTCAAGTAAGCACGTGAACTAAGTTCATTAAAGATATGTCGATTTTTGCCCAAGTTATCGTGTTAACGGCCATGCGGAAGGACAGACGGGCGCCTGTGTATAAAAACTGGGCGTGGCATCAACCGATTTCGCCCATTTTCACAGAAAACAGTTAATGTCATAAAATTTATGCCCCTACCAAATTTCAAAATTATTGGTTAATTTTTGTTCGACTTATGGCGTTAAAAGTATCCTAGACAAATTAAATGAAAAAGGGCGGAGCCACGCCCATTTTGAAATTTTCTTTAATTTTTGTATTTTGTTGCACCATATCATTACTGGAGTTGAATGTTGACATAATTTACTTATATACTGTAAAGATATTAAATTTTTTGTTAAAATTTTACTTTAAAAAAATTTTTTTTTTAAAAGTGGGCGTGGTCCTTCTCCGATTTTGCTAATTTTTATTAGGCGTACATATAGTAATAGAAGTAACGTTCCTGCCAAATTTCATCAAGATATCTTCAACGACTGCCAAATTACAGCTTGCAAAACTTTTAAATTACCTTCTTTTAAAAGTGGGCGGTGCCACACCCATTGTCCAAAATTTTACTAATTTTCCATTCTACGTCATAAGTTCAACTCATCTACCAAGTTTCGTCGCTTTAGCTGTCTTTTGTAATGAATTATCGCACTTTTTCGGTTTTTCGAAATTTTCGATATCGAAAAAGTGGGCGTGGTTATAGTCCGATATCGTTCATTTTAAATAGCGATCTGAGATGTGTACTCAGGAACCTGCATACCAAATTTCATCAAGATACCTCAAAATTTACTCAAGTTATCGTGTTAACGGACGGACGGACGGACGGACGGACATGGCTCAATCAAATTTTTTTTCGATCCTGATTATTTTGATATATAGAAGTCTATATCTATCTCGATTCCTTTATATATGTACAACCAACCGTTATCCAATCAAACTTAATATACTCTGTGAGCTCTGCTCAACTGAGTATAAAAAACCGAATCCAGCAATGTAAACATTAGAGTGTTGAAAAAAAAAATATAAAATACAATTTTGTAAAACTATTGATTTTAAAATTATGGAAATATCAAGAAAAATTAAAAGTTATGTAAAAGGCCCACTTGAGGACCTTACAAGTGAAATTAAAATTGTAGATGAGGAAAAAACTCGAATTTGGTTGAAAAGTCATTGGAAACTTATTGAGATGCCTGGGGAACCAACAATATGGAATGTTAGTAACCCACACGCAACAGCAGCTGAAGAGAAATATAGATGGGAAGTAAAATTTATGGGAAGAACAGATTAAAATATTGAAAAAAAAATTTTTTTAATAAAAGAAAAAAAACCACAAACAATTTTTTTTTGTCTCCATATTTTTTTTACGATGGGAGGCCAAGAATCAAAAATAGAAAAACCAATGGCAAACGTTGTAAATTCAGGCCAAGTAGTAGACCATACTGAGGCACTAGATACTATTAAGATCATACTTCTAATCATCTGCGTAGTCAGTTGCATCAGTTTGTTTCTGAAACTCTACTCAACCCATAATAAATTCCTAAAAAAGCGATATGCTTGCCGCGCAGACGGTTTAGATAAGGTTTAACTAAATTTTAACTGCCATCCCCAATGGACAAATGGGAAGATATCGTTAAACTACTCATAGAAGAAAAAACGATAGGAGAAAAATCTTACAAATGTATTAATAAAAATACAAAAGTTAAGGCAGAAACAGTAGTAAAGCATCTTAAAATAATAGTTGAAGCATTTAACAAAATAGGAAAAATAATTCAACAGTTAAATGGTAAACTCGACGGCAATCGAAAAGACCAAGCATATCAATTTTTTTCCAGCATTAGAGACAAATTGGTGTCCTCACTGGCCAGATATGATATAGAATTCATAGTACCAACGAGTTTCAAGAAGGAAATAGAAATAGACCATAGCACATTCCTTCTGGAGTCAGCATCCGATTTAGAAAAGGAACCAAAAGTAGAACAAAAAGAAGAAGAAAAACAGGAACAAAATGAAATTTTAACAGAGACGCCCAACTACCAAACAAGAAAAGACAAAATGGCTCAAACCACAGTAGAATTCTTAAAAACGGCTTCGTCAATTCTACCTGAGTTTGATGGTAAACATGAGAACTTACATAGCTTCTTAGACGCACTAGATATCCTAGAACAAATTAAGGAAACTCACGAGACCATAGTAGTCTCCACGATAAAAACTAAGCTCAAGGGAACAGCTAGAAACCTTTTGAGCACTGAAAATTCAATACTAGCAATAAGGGAAAAGTTGAGTTCAGCAACTAAAGGTGAATCTGTAGAAGTTTTGACGGCAAAACTCCTAAACGTCCAACAGCGCAGTAAAACATCTAACCAGTACACTGCCGAAATCGAAAAATTAACAAAATCGTTGGAAGGTGCTTACATATCAGACGGCCTTGCACCTGATTTGGCAACCAAATATGCCGCATAATCAGCTGTAAAGGCCATGTGTAAAAACTCGGCTAACAAAAGAGTTAAACTGATAATGCAAGCAGGAACGTTCACATCTATGAACGAGGCTATTTTAAAATTCACGAATAGCTGTACTGAAGTCACGGGTAACCCAAATACAGTGTTACGCCTGACGCGCTCACAAGGTAATTACCGAGGTAACTTCTGAAGAAGCTACCAAAATAATAATTATCGAAGTAACCAAAACCGAAGATATTACGGTAACACTAACAGATATAATAACAACAATAGTAATAGACAAAATAATAATATTCAAAGACGTAATTTTGAAGGTCAGTCAAGATCATCCAATCAGAGTAACACAAGCAATCTCCGTAATATAAACCAACAGGAAAACCAGCAAACTATACTCCAACAGTAAATTCTAACGGTAATAAAATATGCTCATTCAACTTGCATCTAAACAGCTACATATCTTCCAATACTACCCTAAATAAGTCAACTTCGACGTTCCTGATAGATACAGGAGCGGATATCTCAATAATAAAGAAGGGTCAAATTGACAGTAATGTCACAATAAATAACTCACAGATCACAGATTTAAAAGGTATTGGCCGAGGCAAAACAAGCACACTTGGAACAGTAAAAGCAGATCTAAAAGATGATAGTCTTTTAATAAGACATAAATTTCACATAGTAGAAGACAATTTCCCAATCCCATATGATGGAATTTTGGGACTCGACTTCATTAAAAAATATAATTGCATTTTAGATTATACGAAAAATGGGAGCAGCCTAATACTATGACCATATGACTACCCAGATAATATAGTTATACAAATGACAAATAAACCAACAATTAATTGCATCACAATACCCGCAAGAGCCGAAGTAATTAGACAGGTTCATATCAATAGTCACAATAAGGAACTATTAGTACCTCATCAAGAATTGACTAATGGCATTTTTGTAGCCAACACGATAGTAAGCTCAAATCAAGCTTTAATAAAAATAATGATTACAACAGATAAACATGCAATCATTCAAGATTATGACATCAAAACAGAAAGTTTAGAGGATTATGTAATAATTGAAAATACACATCACTGTAAAGCTAATAATAAAGAAAAGTTAGAAAGATTGAATAAAAATTTCCCACCATTCGCTAGTAAATCACTCAAGACATTATGCTCAGAATTCGTTGATATATTCTCATTAGAAACAGAACCAATTATGACCAACAACCTTTACAAACAAAAGTTGGATCTGTAGGATAACACTCCTGTGTATATTAAAAATTATAGACTACCCCAAGCACATAAGAATGAAATAAATAAACAAGTAAATAAACTAATTCAAGATGATATTGTTGAACCATCAACTTCAGAGTACAACAGCCCTATTTTATTGGTACCAAAAAAATCTCTTCCGGGAAAACAAGAAAAAAGGTGGAGATTAGTTCTTGATTTCAGACAAATAAATAAAAAATTAACAGCTGACAAATTCCCTTTGCCTAGAATAGATGATATTCTGGATCAATTGGGAAGAGCGAAATATTTCTCATGCCTAGATTTAATGTCAGGATTTCACCAAATAGAACTCAGCCCAGAATCAAGAGATATCACATCCTTTACAGCGGACAACGGTACTTAGCGTTTCAAGAGATTTGCTTATGGCCTCAAAGTAGCGCCAAACTCATTCCAGAGGATGATGACATTGGCATTCGCAGGTCTAAAACCATCACAAGCATTCTTATACATGGACGATTTAGTCGTATTAGGATGCTCTGAAAAACATATGATTAAAAATTTCCGGGATGTATTCTCCACATGCAGAAAATATAATTTAAAATTACATCCGGACAAATGTCTATTTTTCAGCAAAGAAGTCACTTATCTTGGACATAAATGCACAAGTACTAGAATTTTACCAGATCCAAGCAAATTTAAAATTGTTCAAAATTACCTAACTCCCAAAAATGCCGATGAAGCAAAAAGATTTGTCGCATTTTGTAATTATTATAGAAGATTCATACCAAATTTCGCGGAATACGCCAGGATTCTAACAAGACTTAGTAAGAAAAATGTAATTTTCAATTGGACAGACGACTGCGAGAAATCTTTTAATTACCTAAAAAATGCATTAGTTAGTCCAAATATCCTACAATATCCCAATTTTGATAAAGAGTTCTTTATTACAACCGACGCAAGTGGTTATGCTTTCGGTGCTGTGCTAAGCCAAGAATATGAAGGAAAACAATTACCCAATGCCTACGCCTCAAGATCACTTACAAAAGGCGAAATAAACAAAGCCACGATCGAAAAAGAATTAGCGGCCATTCATTGGGCAATTATATATTTTAGACCATATGTTTATGGCAGAAAATTCACAGTGAAAACGGATCATCTACCCTTAACGTATTTATTCTCAATGAAAAACCCTTCATCTAAATTAACTAGAATCAGGTTAGATTTGGAAGAGTATGACTTTGGGGTGGAGTACATAGCCGGAAAAGAAAATTACGTGGCAGACGCTCTGTCACGAATAGATATCAATGATTTGAAAGAAATGTCATGTAAAATAATGAAAGTCACGGCAAGATCGCAAACTAAAAAGAATTCCAGTAATAACAGTAATAGAAATGAA
Source organism: Eurosta solidaginis (assembly GCF_040869045.1). NCBI lineage: Eukaryota > Metazoa > Arthropoda > Insecta > Diptera > Tephritidae > Eurosta > Eurosta solidaginis. The sequence continues at coordinate 144,877,913 of NC_090324.1, read as the reverse complement.
GAGAAGAAAAATCACAAAGAGAACCTTATAATATACGAAACGCTTAATAAATGTGAAGTAAAAAGACTAGTCCAGCTCGTTTTCGATCCTCCGATATTATATTTCAAAAAAGGAAAGAAAATTTGTAGTGAAATAAATAAACAAAATCAAATTGTTGACGCGAAGATTGACGTAGGCCAATTCTTTACCAGGCTTATGGAAAAAGCTGGCAATTTGGGAATTAAGAAAATATAGTTGTCCTTAAGAGACAAATTGTTTAATTATACTCGAGTAGACACATTTAAGGAAATAGGTACCAAAGTTCTCAAAAATTTAACTATTGCATTAACTCCGGAGGTTGTGCATGTGACGGAAAATTATAAAATTAAAAAGATTCTTCAAAAATATCACGAAGATCCTGTTAATGGTAGCCACCCAGGAATCAATCGTACAACTAATAAAATAAGACAAAAATATTACTAGAAAAATATGAAAAATGATATAAGAAAATATATAAAGAAATGCGTTAATTGCAATAAAAATAAAATTTATAAAAATTTAAAAGAATCAATGATTTTGACTGAAACACCACCAAAGGCATTCGAAACAGTACACATAGATACAACTGGACCTTTACCAAGATCATTAAAAGGAAACGAATACGATGTCACTCTAATATGTGATTTGACTAAATACTTAGTTGCAATTCCTATACAGAGCAAACATGCAAAAACAGTAGCCAGAGCCATATTCGAGAATTTCATATTAATTTATGGAAGTATGAAAACAATAATAACGGATATGGGATCTGAATATAAAAATAACCTGTTTGAAGAACTATGTAAACTTCTCAATATTGAGCACAAAACATCTACGCCGTATCACCACCAAACTTTATGCACTGTTGAACGTAGCCATAGAATTTTCAATGAATATGTGCCTTCATACATATCCATTAACAAAGATGACTGGGACGAATATCTTAAATATTTTGCATATTGTTACAATACCACCCCATCTACAGTCCATAACTATTGTCCATTCGAATTGATCTTTGGCAAAAAACCCCAGACTTACGAATTTTTACAAGAAAATACGGTAAGCCCATTATACAATTATGATGCTTACGATAAAGAAATTAAATATAGGTTACAAATAGCACAGGATAGAGCCTTTAATTAGTAGAAGAGGCTAAAGAAAAACAAAAGATTAGTTATGATAAAAATATTCACTATAAGGAAATAAATATAGGAGATGTAGTGTTAGTAAAAACCGAAACAGGTCATAAGTTAGATAGTAGATATAAAGGGCCCTATAAGGTAGAAGAAATCGATGAAAATAATAATTTTACTCTAATACCCTATAAAGAAGAAAATACTAATAATAAAAATAATGACACTTTAATTCCATCTAGAATAGGAAATGGGGATAAGCAAAAATTTCTCAGTAACATAGAGAATAGCAATATCATGAATAATAAGAAAATAAAAATATACAAAAATAGACTTAAATTAGTAGAATAAGAAAATGTTCAACCTACAAACATAAAATACAAAAGTATAATTAATTTATAAAAATAGAACACTCATGCATTCTCCAAATGCATAAGCATTCTAAAAAAAAGGGAGATGTAGTGTAAACAGCCAACAATTTAATCCCAAATATTTAAATCAGTCTAATAAGCTACCCTGCTACAAAAATAGTCTAAATGTTCATCAACACATAAATATGCATTTTATAATTATTGCTGACATAGACATTCACACGATTTAATACAGGTGTGTGTACAACACACAACCAAAGAAATTTGAATTCTAGCAAATTTGCAAACATTGCGTTTCCCATAGAAGTCACAGCTCAACACAGATGTGTAGGTACATATTTTGTATCGAGTTGTATGTAGGTACGTAAGTATATATGCTTAAGGTAGATATGCATGTAAGTATGTATGCTTAAATATAAATATGTATGTACGAATATGTTAAGAATAATTTAATATAAATAAGCTGAAGTATTTGAATAAAGATTCATTCAGAATTCACTCATTAAGGTCACAACTCTTTTTATTGCATTTTAATCTTTTACAGCAGGGCAGTCGCATAGACAAGACAAGGAGGCCTAAAGATTTAAGACAGATAGGCCCCAATAGCGAGGTAGCAAGTACCTCGAAAGCTGCGAGTCAGAGGGAAGTTCCAACTAAGGAAGTAAGAGATAAGCCAAAGGTAGATAACGCTAAGACTCCGGCTTTCTCGGAGATGCTAAAGGGAGTTAAAGCTAAGACTTCGGCTTTCTAGGAGGTGCCAAAGGGAGATAAAACTAAGACTCCGGCTTTTCCCGAGAAGATGAGTAATGTGACAAAGCAGACACTGACTGTGGCGCTGGTTGATCGTAGCAGTCCTTCGGACAAATGACTACTGAAAGGTGGAGATCTGTGGAAAGGGAGCTTATTAGTTTAATGCTCAAGATGATGCAGGAACAACCAAGTAAGCCCCTTCCAACCTTTGATTCGGGGGGATGGTATAATGGTGTGAAGATGATAGCGTGCGAAAACATCGCGAGCTTGCGGCGCCTGGAGGAAGTGGTTCCAAACATTCAAAGGCAAGGCACGAAGGCGCGGTTTGAGGTGGTGGATAAAGCGCAAATCCCCACGGTACCAAAAGTTAAGGTGTGGATACCATGCGTGATGAAGTCGGAGGATACACTGCGACTTCTGCAGAATCAGAATCCGAACATACCGACACAGGATAGGAAGGTACTTACTGTATCTCGGCCTACGGAGGAAGGTTAGCTTTACATCTTCCAAATAAACAAGCAGGCGGAGGATATTTTGTACACGCAGCTTGGCAAAACGTCCTTTGGCACTGTCAAAATTTACATGATAATCAGGAAAAGAAGTCCCGAGGATAAAAACCCCAACACGCTAGAGGTAAGCGAAGTTGAAAAGGACCTCAAAGGCCTAAGGGAAAAGAGACAGGTGGAGGTCCCCGACGTCATCACGAAGGTGTTAGAAGAAGACCAACCGCCAAATGATGCTGTGACTCGCGCAGAGGAACACCCGGCCCAACAGTCAAGAGAGGACGAAGGGGGCCTCGAATACTCTAAACCAAAAGGGCAAGGGGAGAACGACGACGTCACGAAGAAGGTGCTGGAAGGGGACAAACAGCCCAATGGTGCTGCGAGTGTTACAGATAAACCTCCAACACAGTAAAGTGACGTCGAGCGAACTCTTCCTAACCCTTGAGGAGGGTTCGTTTGACGTGGCGCTGTTCAGGAGCCTTGGCTCTCATCGGGAGGAGAGGTTTCTGGACTTAGCGCGCGCGGGTTTGGCGTTTACCACGCGCAAACGGAAGGACGGGTGCGAGCTGTAGTAATGGTAAGGAAACAGCTGCATTCATATATGCTGCCTAATTACACCACTGAGGACCTCGTAGCGGTAGCCGTTGAGCAAAAGAATAAGCAGGCATTTATCCTGGCGTCCTGCTACATGGTCTATGCTGCGCAGGTTCCACCGATGGAGTGCAAAAGGCTAGTACAGGAGGAAGGGCGCAAAGGGCGGTTGGTCATAGGCGCAGATGCAAATGCGCACCACAATGCGTGGGGAGGAGCAGATACGAACGAGAGAGGCGAATCTGTATTTTGTTACATCCTGCAAACCAATTTGAAGAAAGCCAACAGGGGAAATGTCCCTACATACAATGGTCCAACATCCAGCAATGTTCTGGATATTACATTGAGCTCCGAGAGTGTAATATCAAGGTATGATTGGATGGTTCTTGATAGACCATCCTTCTCCGACCATGCGTATATCAGCTTCAGCATCCCCCTAAAGAGGGTAGAGAAGGGAGGAACCTTTAGAAACCCTAGGTCAACGAACTGGACTAAATTCCAGAAACATGTAGAAACAAAACTTGAACAACCCAAAGAGGTTGCCAATATGGAGGAACTGGAGGATTCGAATGAATTCCTAACAAGGACGCTTACGACTGCGTATACCAAAGCTTTCCCTCTAAGAAGATTCAGAGGAAAAGCAAAGCCGCCATGGTGGAGCAATGAGCTGAGTCTTCTAAGAAGACAGGTAAAAGAAATGTTTAAGCTCGCAAAGACCGCGGAAAGCGAAGCGTTTCGGGACGAGTACAGGGATCTACTGAGGATCTACAAGCGTGAAATTACCAGGGCGAAGAGAAACTCATGGAAAAGTTTCTGCACGGACATAGAGTGCTCCAGCGAAACAGCAGGGTTGAAAAAAGTCCTAGCAAGGGGAAACATAGCCCAGGGACTAATAAAGAAAGAGGACGGGGAATGGTAACGTAATAGTAAGGAATCCCTTGAGATGCTTCTCGACACACATTTCCCATCGGGAGACGGTTTAGAAGAGCCAGCAGACATCATTCACACTTCGATCACGGAGCTAGTAGTGCCGGGCTTGGTGACCGATACCAAGATAGAATGGGCAGTGAGAACGTTTTCTAAGTTTAAATCGGCGGTGCAGACTGTATTTTCCCGGTCATGCTACAAGTTTCAAGTATGGCGGCCGTGGAATGGCTTAAAATAATATTCGATGGGTGCATAAGGCTTAATCATGTACCGCACTCTTGGAGAACTGCTCGTGTAAGTTTCCTACCAAAGTCGGGGAAGATCGGTCACGTGTATCCCAAAGACTATAGGCACATTAGCTTAACATCATTTCTGCTCAAAACCTTTGAGAGTCTGATAGATGTGTACATAAAGTCCAACGTGGATGAAAAGCTGCTCTCCACAACACAACATGCGTACACCAAAGGCAAGTCGGTAGACACCGCATTGCATAGGGTGGTAATAAACATAGAGAAATCCCTGGAATATAAGGAGTATGCTCTAGGAGTCTTCTTGGACATTGCCGGGGTTTTCAATAATGTTTCAAAATCGGCGATTATGAATGGTCTTAATTACATTAAAGTGCATATAGCCTTAACCGGATGGATCGGCTGCATGTTAAATTGCAGGAAGATTACATCACAATGGAGATTGTACCAGACCACTAAATCAGGGGACAGGGGCACGCCGCACGCCGCTATCACCTCTGCTGTGGACGCTGGTCATCAACCAACTGCTCAGGCGATTCGATGAGGGACCCGTAAAACTTACGACTTACGCAGATGACGTTGCAATTTTCGTAAGTGGAAAGTGCCTTCCAACGATTAGTTCTTTGATGGATCGGGTGCTTCGGGATATTCATAACTGGGTATCTAATGTCAGGTTGAAAGTCAATGCGGAGAAGACGGATATGGTCTTATTTACAAAGAGGAACAAGCTCCCAAAATGGACCAGGCCTAAGTTAGGAGGGGTGCCCTTACAGTAGAAACCTTGCACAAAATATCTAGGAATCATCCTAGACAGTAAGCTGTCATGGAAGCTCAACGTGGAGGAGAGAGTCAAGAAGGCCTCAACGGCACTCTATGCATGTGAAAGAATGCTGGGATGTACGTGGGGCTTATCGCCCTCTCTTTCTCATTGGGTTTTTACAGCGATTGTAAGCCCTATTCTATACTATGGAGTTCTTGTTTGGTGGCCACACAAAAAACAACATACTTCAAGAAATTAGAGGGGGTATGCAGATTATCGATGTTTAGCATTACGGGAGCCCTGAAAACAACCCCGACGGCTGCACTGTATACCATTCTGCACATTCCACCTGTAGACCTGGTAGCAAAGAACATAGCATTAACAACCGCAACCAGGCTCGGTGCCTTGGGACAGCTTGAGCGCTGACCATATGACAATAGTAGTATAGCGTCATCAATCACAAGGCGAACAGACTACCTGAATCCCTACCTGCCCTTCGAGGGAAATCCTAAGGCCACGATAGAGGTGGACGGTTGGCGCAAGGGTGCGCAAATGGCGGATGAGGCGATACATGTGTACACAGATGGTTCCAAATTAGTGGAGGGAGTAGGGTTTGCGGTACACTGTGCTCATCCGGAAATAAGCAGATCCTACAGGCTGCCGGATTACTGTATCGTTTTCCAAGCGGAAATATTAGCCGTAAGCAAAGCAGAAGAATCCCTGGAAGAGAATAGCTTAAGCTGCAACCGTGTTAACTTTTATATTGACAGTCAAGCTGCAATTAAGGCAATAATCTCGCATAGCATAGCATCTAAATGCGTGTTAGAGTATAAGCAGTCTCTGGAGAGAATCAGGACAGTGAGAAGCATACACTTATATTGGGTCCCAGGGCATATGGGAATAGATGGTAATGAAAAAGCAGACGAACTAGCTAAAAATGGCGCATACCTTGAAGCTTGCTCCGTAGACGTCCCAATTAGACTAGGCGAGATTAAGCGAAGGCGAGAGGTGCACATGATCGACCAAGGGTGAAAGGCGTGGGTTCAAGCGCGGGGCTGTAAAGTGTCGAAGATTATGTGTAGGTCTTACAACCTTAGACTAACAAAGTTGCTTCTATCATTAAAAAGAGAGGACTGTAGACTCATGACGGGTATTCTGACTGGACACTGCCTTCTGGCGTCACATGCCTTTAAATTAGGCTTGGTCAGTGAAAGCAGATGTAGGAAGTGCGGATTGGAGGAGGAAACGATAGAGTACGTTCTGTGCTCAGGCTAAGACTCCAGCTTTTAGGAGTGATACAGCTGTCAGATCTAGAAGCAGCAAATGGCTTAATTCCTAGGAAGATTATAGTATTTGCCAAGAGGACGGAGTTATTTTATAACATAGGTCCTGGTTTTTGATAGGGGTTTTCAGTTTGGTCGTTAAAACAAACTTCTGGTAACACTACGGACTCAATATGTCATGGACCGGCCAGTTCAACGTAACCTACCCTAGGCACTACGAGGCGATTTTCTAACCGCCTTCGCGTTTCATGATCGTGGGAGATAAGTATATTGAATGTGCATTCATCGTAAAACTCGTTGAGTATCGCTAATTTGAAAATGGTCTTTACGTCTAGTAATTTTAAGGCTGTGTTTAATTGAAGATTTGGGGTATATATATTCTTCTTCTTGGCAAGTATTTTCAAATTATAATATTGACTTTGCTGAAGTATTCTACAATATCTTAACGATCCCCAAGCGGTGATGCCGTGTCTTAAGTAAGACTCGGACAAGGCTAAATATGCCTCGAGCAACACGTCGTAATTCGTACAGAAACTTAGATGGCTTAAGACGTACGACATCGACCTTAGTTTTCTTTGGAGATGGGAATGTGTGCATTCCACTTAAAATTTTCATCGAGAATAACACCGAGGTATTTGTGTGATGGAACGGTTTCTATATTCTCGTTGCAGTTACAGGATGTCTGATTTTTATGTAAGTAATCATGGTTATGGAATATTAGCCGAATTGTTGATTGGGAAAAATGCGGGGGTCTTATGTGCATTAGTTTGGTTTTCGTTACGTTTATTGCCAGACCACTATCGTGTGCCCATTTGGTTACTACATCTAACTTTCTCTGCAGGATGTTTATTGCAGTACAGAGTTCCCTGTGTGGCACTACTATAGCTGTGCCATCTGCGTATGCAAAGGCTTGGCAGTTGTTGAGTGCTCTAAGCATGCTATTTGCGTATATTATATACAGAATCGGCCCTAATTTTGAACCCTGCGGGACTCCGTACGACAAACTTATTTGGTTACTGTATTCATTTTGTATTTTTACACTGTAACTTCGCAATTCTAGGTAGCTTGAAAACCATTTAAGACAATTCCCCCTTATGCCGGCGTTATCTAGCGCCTCGGGCAATTTTTCATGTGATAAGGTGTCAAATGCTTTGCTAAAATCTATAAATAGAGCAAGGACGTGATGATTTTTCCCAAGTTTTCATTGATTTTGGGCGAAAATTTACCCAGTAGCTGGTTTATGTTCTTGTTTTTTTTGGAAACCGTACTGTCCGGCGTCGTAAACTTTATATTTTTCAAACAAATTTTGATTTTTGGCGACCTTTAAATTTAACAATTATTTCTTCAAACTGGCTCTAGGTCAATAAATTAAACAAGTTGTTGTTGTTTTTGTTCCAATATATTTCGATCTCCAACGGAGATCGTCATCGGGGACTACAATAATAAATAAATAAACACTTTATTTTACACAATTTATCACAGGCAAATTTATATATATGTATGTATAAACATATTAGCATTACTGCAAACATACATACATGAGTTCAGATGTTAGGTGGGCAGCGTCTGTTCGAGATGCTGTTGTTGAACTGATTTTCGCGAGTCAAGTAAGTGGCGGTAGATGTGTGCACACATTTCAGAGTCTTTCTTGTAGTTCAATCTTTTGTTCTCGTCCGTGTCTATTATGTGGAGCATCTCCAAAGTAAAGCGTTTGTTGTAATGCTGTTCTTGCTGTAGTATGCTCACAGCGTCAAAGTCTGGTTTATGTCCGCTCTCCGCACAGTGGGCCGCAAGTGCTGTTTTATGTGTATTGCTTGATTGTAAACATTTGATGTCAGATCGGTGCCCTGCTATTCTTGTTTTTAACTTATTTTTCGTTGTGCCAACATATTCTTCCTAAAATTTCTTCCATTACAATGTCGGAAACGAGGAACGAATATATACGCAATTAAAGGGTCTTCCAATGGGATCTCCGGCATCACCGATTGTCGCCGACATTGTAATGGAAGAAATTTTAGGAAAAGTAGTAAAGAACACGAGACTACTTAGTAAATACGTAGACGATGTGTTTGCATTAGTAAAGGAGGATAAACTGGACGAAACCTTCGATTTGCTAAATTCATACCACAAAGATATACAATTCAAGATGGAGTTGGAAAAAGATGGCAAATTACCATTTTTAGACTCCTTGGTATGTAAAATAAGCAATAAAATTAAAGTGGATTGGTACCAAAAGCCTACATCTTCAGGACGTATTATAAATTATTTATCTAAACATCCGAAAAGTATGATTTTTAATACAGCGAAAAATTTTATCCGGCGAGTTTTAGATACTAGTGATTAAATTTTTCACCCTGAGAATAAAAAACGTATCGAGCACATTCTCAAGATAAACGATTTCCCGTTCGTGGTAATACGTAGGTTGATAAACACGCATCATAAGGGTACCAAATCAAAAATCGAAGGTAAAAAACCGATCACATATAAATCTATTATATATATACCTGGCTTTTCCGAAAGATTACAATGCTCAAATATTTATGATAAAGAAAGAATCGGAATTGCGCACAAACCGGCGTACACAAACCAAATATTTTTCAAGAATATGAAAAGTAAATTAGAAACGATGGAGAAAAACAATATTGTATACAAGATACCATGTGCAGGAGACGGATATAACATTTGTGCGAAAGAATATGTTGGCACAACGAAAAATAAGTTAAAAACAAGAATAGCAGGGCACCGATCTGACATCAAATGTTTACAATCAAGCAATACACATAAAACAGCACTTGCGGCCCACTGTGCGGAGAGCGGACATAAACCAGACTTTGACGCTGTGAGCATACTACAGCAAGAACAGCATTACAACAAACGCTTTACTTTGGAGATTCTCCACATAATAGATACGGACGAGAACAAAAGATTGAACTACAAGAAAGACTCTGAAATGTGTGCACACATCTACCGCCACTTACTTGACTCGCGAAAATCAGTTCAACAACAGCATCTCGAACAGACGCTGCCCACCTAACATCTGAACTCATGTATGTATGTTTGCAGTAATGATGCTAATATGTTTATACATACATATATATAAATTTGCCTGTGATAAATTGTGTAAAATAAAGTGTTTATTTATTTATTATTGTAGTCCCCGATGACGATCTCCGTTGGAGATCGAAATATATTGGAACAAAAACAACAACAACTTGTTTAATTTATTGACCTAGAGCCAGTTTGAAGAAATAATTGCTTTATATTTTTCTATAAACTCTGTCAACCTATTTGCAATAACTTCTTCCATTATTTTCTCAATAACCGGTAACATAGATATTGGTCGGTAGTTACATATTTCAGATTTAACCGAGGCTTTATATATAGGTTTTACCAAAGATATCTTTAGAGCTACGGGTACTTCGCATTGGGTTATGCTAAGGTTAATTAGTTTCGCTATTATCGGGACTAGAATATGTGATAATTTTTTTTATATTTTGGTCGAATTCCGTTATATCCCGGGCCCTTCCTTTCATCGAGTGTTTTTACAATTGCCAATATCTCGGTATCAGTAATTTCTTTTATAAATATGGAGTTGGGTATCGGACATTGCGGCGCGTTCAAAGACCTGATATCACAGTGATGGATTACCCTTTTTACGCAATCAGAAAATGTTGTTGCAAAATTAAGATGGTTTTTGTGCTAATATTTTTGAAGTTCTTTAAAACGTGCTCTTCTGGACTTACGCTCTTTCGGCCAATAATCTCATTAACGAGTTGCCAGTTTTTCTTTTATCGTGTTTGTACTCAAAGAATTAGTTTGATAGTAACTATTTCGAGTTCTTTGTATTTCTTTATTGACGTAGTTTCAAAATTTTGTATAGCTTTCTTCTACTTTTTGATCCCTTGGCTTTGCTTTCCACTTTCTATATAAATTATCCCTACTTTTACACAAAGTTTTTTGTTTCATCCAAACATTCGTCTTTCTCGGTGCAGTGATCTTTTTGCTAACATAGGAGTTCTCGTAGGTACGTCTAAAATTGCAGTGTATCTTATCACACATCATTTTCACCGGTTGCAATAATGTGATGGCGGGGTGACATAAGGTTAACGGATATAAGGTCAATTGAACTTATGACCACCCCAAATGGCCATAGATTTGAAACCTTGCACATAATGCGAAAAACGCATTCCTTTATTAATGATAGAAGTGGATGCATGGCACATCTACGAAAGAGCATACTGGAGCCCTTTTTAACACGCTTTTATTAGCTTGGCCTGTATGTAACGGAATTTTTGAGCTTAATTTTCACCGGTTTCTAAAGTCTGATTTGAAACTTTGCATACGTATCAAGGACCGATGACAATGCATTAATGTGATGGTGTGGTGTCATAAGGTCAACGGCCATAAAGTCAATTGGCCTTATTACCAATTTGAATGGCCATAGGTTTGATTGAAACTTTGCACACGTATCAAGGCTCGATGACAATGCATTAATGTGATGGTGTGGTGACATAAGGTCAACGGGCATAAGGTCAATTGGCCTTATTACCACTTTGAATGGCCATAAGTTTGATTAAAATTTTGCACACGTATCAAAGCTCGATGACAATGAAATAATGTGATGGTGGGGTGACATAAAGTTAACGGACATAAGGTCAATTGAACTTATGACCACCCCAAATGGCCATAAATTTGAAACCTTGCACATAATGCGAAAAACGCATTCCTCTATTAATGATAGAAGTGGATGCATGGCACACCTACGAAAGAGCATACCGGATCCCTTTTTAACAAGCTTTTATGATTGGCCTGTATGTAACGGAATTTTTGAGCTTAATTTAATACCGGATTCTAGAAGTCTGATTAATTTGAAACTTTGCATACGTATCAATGACCGATGACAATGCATTAATGTGATGGTGTGGTGACATAAGGTCAAAGGCCATAAGGTCAATTGGCCTTATTACCACTTTGAATGGCCATAAGCTTGATTGAAACTTCGCACACGTATCAATGCTCGATGAAGATGCATTAATGTGATGGTGTGGTGACATAAGGTCAACGGCCATAAGGTCAATTGGCCTTATTACCACTTTGAATGGCCATACGTTTGATTGAAACTTTGCACACGTATCAAGGCTCGATGACAATGCATTAATGTGATGGTGTGGTGACATAAGGTCAACGCCCATAAGGTCAATTGGCATTATTACCACTTTGAATGGCTATAAGTTTGATTGAAACTTTGCACACGTATCAAGCCTCGATGACAATGCATTAATGTGATGGTGTGGTGACATAAGGTCAACGGCCATAAGGTCAGTTGGCCTTATTACCACTTTGAATGGCCATAAGTTTGATTGAAACTTTGCACTCGTATCAGGGCTCGACGACAATGCAACAATGTGATGGCGGGGTGACATAAGGCACATAAGGTCAATTGAACTTGTGACCACCCCAAATGGCCATAGATTTGAAACCTTGCACATAATGCGAAAAACGCATTCCTTTATTAATTATAGACGTGGATGCATGGCACATCTACGAAAGAGCATATTGGAGCCCTTTTTAACACGCTTTTATTAGCTTAGCCTGTATCTATCTATCTATGTATTTATGTATCCATGTATGTATGTAACGGAATCTGGAGTGGAGCCGAGAACCCCGGTAATGCAGAGCTCCGAACTCCGTTGCCCCTTTTGAAGCATTTTAAGATAGGTACTTTTAGCTAGTGCAGGCCACCAGACCAAGGCACCATAAAGAAGAATCGGGCGCACAATGTCTGTGTAAATCCAGTAGGTCACCTTAGGGGAGAATCCCCAGGAGGAGCCAATTGCCCTCTTGCAGGTGAACAGCTCTGGTGCTGCCTTCTTGGATCGCTCCACTATATGGTCACTCCATAATAGCTTCCTATCCAGTATGACTCCCAAATACTTGACTTGATCGCTAAACGCTAAGAACGTACCCCCAATTCTTGGCGGTGTAAGATTTGGTACTTTGTGCCTCCTCGTGAAGGGGACTAGCTCGGTTTTTTCTGGGTTGACTTCCAAACGGGTGGCTTTGGCCCAGTGCGAAATTTTGAATAGTGCTCCTTCCATTAGGTTGCAAAGAGTTTGCAAAAATTTCGCCCGCATGGTGACGCAGATGTCATCTGCATACGCGATCACTTGGTGACCTTCTGCCTCCATAACGCGTACTAGTTGGTTGACTGTAACCACCTAAAGTAGCGGAGAGAGAACGCCGCCCTACGGAGTGCCTCTGCCGACCGGTCTGTGGATCACTCATCCACCTAGCTCAGTTTTAATCTACCTACGCGTAAGCAGATTATATATAAACTCCACCACGTACGCGTCAACCCCCAGATCGACCAGCGCCGAGGTGATGGCCTCAGGAAGAACGTTGTTGAAGGCATCCGCTATATCTAGAAATTCCACCAGTGTGTATTCCTTGAGGTCAAGTGACCTTTCGATAACGGATACCAGTAAGTGCAAGGCCGTGTCAGTTGACCTACCCTTAGTATAGGCGTGTTGAGCTTGCGAAAGAAGCGATGGATCAATCCTCCTCATGATGTAGTTCTCTAGGCGGCTTTCGATTGCTTTTAGCAGAAAAGAAGATAAGCTTATAGGCCAATAATCATGTTTAGAGTGGGAGGTTTTCCCTGCCTTGGGGATAAAGACCACGTGGACTTCTCTCCACGATGCTGGTACGTAATTGAGCCTAAGACAACCTATAAACATCCCTTTTATCCAGGGCCTTATAAGTTCGGCAGTATACTGTAGCTGAGCCGGAAAAATTCCATCCGGCCCGGCGATTTATAGGGCTTGAAGGTCTGTAAAGCCCAATCAATCATTTTATCATATGTGATTTCGCTTATTAGCTGATCGTTAGGTGACCCTCCGCTAACAAGATTTGAAGACACGCCCGCGCTTGCTAGGAAGTGTGTATCCAAAAGCAAGTTTATGGTTTCAGCGCTGGAGTCCGTCCAGTGCCCATCCGGCTTTTGGACGTAACTAAGCTGAGTTGGAGATTTCGATAGCACCTTCCTTAAGCGCGAGGCCGCGGATGTGGATTCAATCCTGCCGCAGAAATCCCTCCAGGAGGATCGCTTTTCATTTCGGATTGCTTTCTTAACACGCTTTTATTAGCTTGGCCTGTATCTATCTATGTATGTAACGGAATCTTTGAGCTTAATTTTCACCGGCTTCTAGAAGTCTGATTAGTTTGAAACTTTGCAAGCGTATCAAGGCTCGATGACAATACATTAGTGTAATGGTGTGGTGACATAAGGTCAACGGCCATAAGGTCAATTGGCCTTATTACCACTTTGAATGGTCATAAGTTTGATTGAAACTTTGCACACGTATCAAGGCTCGATGGAAATGCATTAGCGTGATGGTGTGGTGACATAAGGTCAACGGCCATAAGGTCAATTGGCCTTATTACCACTTTGAATGGCCATAAGTTTGATTGAAACTTTGCAAGCGTATCAAGGCACGATGACAAAGCATTAATGTAATGGTGTGGTGACTTAAGGTCAACGGCCATAAGGTCAATTGGCCTTATTACCACTTTGAATGACCATAAGTTTGATTGAAGCTTTGCACACGTATCAAGGCTCGATGACAATGCAATAATGTGATGGTGGGGTGACATAAGGTTAACGGGCATAAGGTCAGTTGAACTTATGACCACCCCGAATGGCCATAGATTTGAAACTTTGCACATAATGCGAAAAACGCAAAATTTAAGTTATTAACAAAATAATTCCATTCACAGTAAAAAGTGTGGGGTGCTTGATATTGAATGTTACAATCATTCTATTGGAAACTATCTGAGAGGAAAGATATGAAATGTAGTCAAATGCACCCCACGCTTTTTAATCTGAATTAAATTATTCTGTTAATAACTTAAATTTTATTATAATTTTATTTTTAGGTGATTAACTACAAATGATTGTTTGACCTTCTACTAATGTTATATAAACTCTTTTTAATTGAAAATTATTTCTACTTTTTAGTTCGGTTAGCTACAAAAACGTGTTTTTTTTAGTTTTTTTAAACTATTATTTATTCTTTTCAATATGTTGTCAAGCTCTTCGACGGAGGTACGAACATTGTTTTGCGGAAGTCTGTATATAGCATGGAGAGTGCATGGAAAATTGTTATTGTTAATTGTAAACGTGATTTCGATAATCTCAAAAGAATTTGTGGAATATACAATTCGTTCATAACATATGTTCTCTCTAACGTACACAGCAATGCCTCCCCCGCACTTATGGCTTCTGTTTAAGAATTCAACATTAAATCCGCTGATACGAAACAGGTTTTGCTCATCATTTTTTATATTCGTTTCAATTAATATCAATATGTCAGTGCTATCGATAAGCACATCAATTTCTACTGGAAACGCGTTAAAGTTTTTTCTTATTGAACGTATGTTTAAGCACGTGCATTTAAAATTATATTTTTTTAAGTTTTTGGTATCAACTTCTGCAAAGCATTTAAATATTTCTGTTGTTGTGTTGTTCATTATAAAAATACTATTATTTAAATATCGTGGAGCCAGAAAAAAAAAATAAGAAAAATTGTATAGTTAAGTTAATAAATAATAAAAAGAGTGTAAGTGTTTACAGTGATAATACAAATAAAAGGCAAGATTACTATAATACCTTTCTTAATGATAGGAAGTATTTGAAAAGTTTTAAAGAGGAAAGTAACTCTAAAATTTGACGGAGTATATAAAGTGTTACAGCTGTACCTGATATACCAAAGATTCAGAAAAATAAAAAAGAGTTGAGTGATAATATAAGGTGATATAAATATACTTATGCATGTGAAGTTTTTGTTGCAGGTTAATAAATTAGTTGATGATATCTATATCTGCTTCTGAGTTTATGTAAACAATTTGATTGTTTTCATGCTTTTTTGCTAAAATACGACCACCCTTTACCCAAACAAATTTCC
This sequence comes from Eurosta solidaginis, assembly GCF_040869045.1. Classification (NCBI taxonomy): domain Eukaryota; kingdom Metazoa; phylum Arthropoda; class Insecta; order Diptera; family Tephritidae; genus Eurosta; species Eurosta solidaginis. The sequence continues at coordinate 144,862,366 of NC_090324.1, read as the reverse complement.
AACCCGACGCCTGTGCTTTATTTCTTGCCGTCCATAGTAGTTGGCGATTTGTTTTTGTCAAATCCTCATAAACCGGGGTGTGCGTGAGCTTAGCAGTTGGTAAGCGACCATATATGTATACGATAAGCGAGAGCACAATGGCTACTTCGTAAAAATCAACGACAGCTCTTTTAGTTTGATTTCGATTGTCGTACAGTGAGGAAGTGTCACACGCGCGGTTAAAAGAGAGTACCAAAGAGTGCGTGTGACATGTGTTCACGGTTTAAGCATTGAAATCAAACTAAATAAATAATTGATATTGCTTTCGTGCTCGCTACGCGTTCGTGCTTACTAACACATTCTCAATTTTGTAACCGTGTAAATTTAGTGGTGCCCACCGCTGTATATAAAGATAAGTCAATAGGTATAGGCATATGTTTGTTAATAGGTATAGATAAACATAAGGGTGCGATTGTATAGGGCAACACATAACAATTTTATATCACGAACATTAAGCGAAACAGACCAAAAATACTCTACGAATGAAAAAGGATTGTTAGCCATAGAATGGGCACTACAAAACTAAGAAATTATTTATATGGAATAGCTGATTTAACAATATATACTGATCACCGATCATTAATATTTTTTATATCAGAGAAAAACCCAAATAATAAACTCCAAAGATGGAAAAATTTAATAGAAGAATATGGAGCTAAGATAATTTATAAACCTGGCACCCAAAATGTGGTAGCTGACGCTCTAAGTCGACAACAAATTAATCAGTTATCCACTGATAATGATTCGATACATTCACAAGACAGTTCTCCCCATGCACAAATAAAAAGGATAAATAAATCAATAAACCATTTTAGTAATCAAATAATAATCGAACCAGGACACGCCATTTACTTCACGACAATTGAAACGCTAAACAATTGAAACAGCATACAACCAAACAAAGTAAATGCAATCTTCACGACAGCAGAAATATTATTCTTAATAGAAAAACCGGTCTTAGAAGAATTTCCCCCCATAAACTTCATTATAACGAACTCACTAGTCGAAGATATAACAGGTACTGATAGACGTACTAGTATTGTAGAAGAAATACATAACCGAATGCATAGAAACTTTAAAAATAATACAAGAGAAATAAATATTATTGGCCTAATATAGTATAAATGACTAAAGCTCTAGCAAATATATGCGAGATATGTAAAACCTGTAAATACGACAGACGCCCAAATAAAATACCATTTGGAAAAGCACCAATACCAAATAAAGTTGGAACTCATAGACAAACAGATACATTTTACATGAATAGATTAATGTATATATGTACAATTGATAAATCCCAAAAATATTGTTATCTGAAACAAATACAAACAAGAAAATATATATATATACAACTAGACGAAATACTCTCTTAAATTTTCCAAACGGTAAAACATCAGCGATAACGAAGCTTGCTATACTAGTATTCAAAGGAAAATGCTATTAGAAAGACTACAAATAACACATATCACTACACCACCATATCATTCGACAACTAATGGTCAAGTAGAATGGTGCATAGCACCATCACAGAAATAACAAATTCATTAGCAAAACAACACAAATCAAAACAAGATATAATATTTGAAGCTGTAAAACAATATAATAAAACTATACATTCAACCACAGGATATAAACCCGATGACGTGTTTTTTAATCAACAGGGGTATCCTGATATAGAAGAAAAACTAAAAATTAAACAGGCCGAAATTCTAAATTCACAACAAGGAAACTTTAAAGACATAATTTATCAAGAAGGAGGCGTCATTTACACTAAGACCCACTGTAGGGATAAATCAAAGAAATAAGTTCCGTAAAAATATTGTGAAAACTGACAACGGAAGAACTATTACGACGATTAAGAATAAAATAGTATATAAAGATAATATACGAATAACTTAAAAATTAAAACCTTTAAAATCGTATTATTCCTAATAAAAGTACATGCATCAATTACATATAACATAACTAATATAGGAAACAAGGATTATTTATTAATCATATCAAATATAACTCGAATACTAGAACCTTATGGGAATATAATAAAGAACGGATATAATTTAGAACAGAAACTCGAGATTAAGATATTAACGAATAAAATTGAAACCTTTAAAAGCCAAATTATAACTAGAATTAATAAAAGAGCATTATATTTTTAAGGCACAGGATTAAAATGGACCACAGGAACGCCAGACTACGACGATATGATAGAAGTACAAACTCGAATTACTCAACTATTAGAAAACAATAACAAGCAAAGAATAATAAATAATCAATTTGAGAAAACATTAGAGAAACTTAATGTAAAAGAACTATGTGAAATTATATTAATAACAGAAGTTTATAATGAACTAAATAATATAATTACCTCAATTAATTTAGCAAAAAATAATAATTTTTTATTTAATTCACTAAACCTAAACGATGTAAGAAATATTATACAGCACGAAAACAGATGTAACTACAATAAATATTTTAGAATATTCCGATATACATGTCATTCAATATGAAAATAACATAATTCTGATGTATAAATACCCAATAATAGATAAGAAATGTACAGGATATGAAATAGCTACTCTATCTTCATATAAAGGAATAATATTTATGAGTAAAAGAATCGCAAAATATAACACTAAGTAAGTTTATTAGAATAAAAAATTGTAAGAAATTAATCTCTCAAATAATATGTGAACAAAATTCAGAAGATTTTTGTACTACTCAAATATTGGATAAAAGAAATGCTGAATGTAAATATATAAAGGAAAATCATGTACCGATACAGATATTTGAAAAAGGAAATATTTTAGAAACGGAAAAACATATAGTAGAAGGAAATGAAATAGAAGGTATAAAACTCATTCAATTTAACGAAAATATAACAATAAATAATATAATTTACAAAAATCAAGCCAAAATCCTATCTAGAATTATACATGAACGACATGAAGAAAAACTCACTGTATTAGAATTGCTAGAATCAGAATCAATATACAATATTATTATTATAATATTTATACCTATTGAACAGCATCCTATAAAATATACATTAATAATTACTATGATAATTATCACTTGTATACGATTAGTATTCCTGACACTTAAAATAATCAAGATCAGGAACGAAATGGCAATAATAAGAGTAACCGAAGGAATACAAAGAAGTTATGAAGCAGAACTGTTGAGAGTACAAAGATTATGAATTGAAGGCGATACATTTTTAAGGAGGAGGGGAGTTAATAGTGTACACTCACTGTATCCATGATAACGTATCACATTCCATAGAAATTAAGTAGTCAACAGAAATAACAATTAGGCGATAAGTTAATCTTTAATAATGTATCACATTCATTGTTATGAAGTCACCACAAAGAAACAACGCCTAAAGTGATAACAGTAATGTATAAACAGATCTGTTCCTTAAGAAATCGACAGTCTGGATACAACCGCTGTGTAGAATATAAGTTAATGTACACTTTTGATACGAATAAAATATATTTTTTTATGAATACATTAAGAGTACATGTTTAACTACCGTATGGTGGGCGGCTCTCGATATCGATTCTAACAAGAGCAAAGTGACGAAAGTTCAGAGGATGACGGCAATGCTTACTAGCGGTGCCCTTTACTCAACTCCCATCAGAGCTCTTGAAACCATATTATACCTTCTCCCCACTGATCTATATGGAAAATACTGTGCCTCCTGCAACGCGGCAAGGCTCAACGCAATCGAGCTATGGAGGGACTGCAGGTTTGGTCACACCCGGATCCTGAAGCAAGTCCCCGAAACCTTCTTAAAGTTGGACCATACAATACCGTCCCCTTGCTGGGACAACAAATTTTCCACAAGAATCCCAGAGAGGAAGAGTGGGCAAACGGCAAAGAGCCGGGATTTCATGAAATCTCCGTTTTTACAGATGGCTCTAAACTGAACAACAAAGTCGGCAGCGGAATATTCTCAGAGAAGCTCAATCTAACCGAGAGCTTACGCTTACCCGACCACTGCAGTGTTTTTCAGACTAAACTTATAGTTATCTCGGAAGCAGCCCTCTATCTTGCTAACCTGCAAGTGACCAATTCTATTTCAATTTTCTCGGACAGCCAAGCTGCCATAAAATCCTGCAATGCAGTAACACCTCTTCACTAGTGGCGTTGAAGTGCAGAGGAATCCTCACCAAGCTAGCTGATAAATGCAACCTGAGCATTATATGGGTTCCTGGCCACTGTGACATCTCAGGATACTGCGCTGCAGATGAGCTAGCTAGGGAAGGCACCAACCTGCAAATAATATTCTCCGCTGGTTGGGCAAGCCCCCCTCTAAACACCTGCAAGCACTGCTTACGATCTCTATTCACGGATCAAGCAAAGGCCAGATGGGCCATGAAACCTACATGTAGAATATCGAAGCAAATCTGGCCTAAGCTGGATGAAAAGAGATCACAATCGGTGATACTGTTAAACCGTATCTCTATAAGCCCACTAGTGGGCCTTCTTACAGGTCACTGTCTCATGGGCACTCATGGTGCCTATATGGGCCTACAGACAAATGACTTCTGCCGTAGCTGTAGGGACGAGGAGGAGATAGAAACGATAGAGCACTATCTGTGCCACTGTCCCGCACTGTCAAAAACCAGGTACCGATGCCTCCAAAGACACTCCTTTGGGGTTATTGCGGAGCTTGAATCTGTCCACGCCAACGACATCTTGCTTTTCATCAGGCAAACGCGCTGGTTTAGCCTCACTGGGATCTAAACATACTTCGGAAGTAGGGAAATAGGGCCCGCCGCGTGGTAGCACAACGGGCCACAAAGGCCTACGTGAGTCTCCGCTTGGACAGCGGAGGCAGCCACTTCCTAGCCTAACCTAACCTGTTAATGATATGCAACATTTCTAATGTGTATCTCATCTTTCTCAATAATTCGGACTAGTTCGGACTATGACAACTGCTAACACAGTGGTTTATGAGAGCTGTTATGGTTGTTAGTGGAATTACATTGTTTAAAATCACATTTGTGTTGTAACAGTCGAATTTTTAATTTTGCTTTGGTTGTGACACATAAATCTTATTGCACCATTTTTATCATTACCTTTGCAAGGAATTTTATATATAACGTTGCTTTTTTCGGTGTTTGGTATTTTTGATTTAGTTTTATTGAAAATATGTTTTAGAGTATTTATTGGTTTATGGGCAATTTTTTGTTTCTTCGCTATTATAGCAATCTGATTTGGCAAGTCGCTCTGAGAAGCCAGGTACGTAAATAACAGATTTAAATATTTTTTGGTTTTTTGGTATAAGTTCTCGGTTTGTTGATTGCGTTCTTCTTATTAAACTTTTTATAATAATCCCTGGAAAATCATTATCTCCTAATAGTATTTTAATTTCTTCTATAGTTTCTTTGTGGTAAGTGTCGTCCGATATTTGTAGCATTCCGCGAGCTGTATTTTAAAATGAAACGTTTGAGAGGGAAGAAGTTGGAAAACATTTTTTGTTTTTGAAGCACCCTAATCTATATATGTTCAATCCTGCGCGCATGCCATTTGAAGCATATTGAAATACAAACTTTTTATTTTATAAACCATTATATGTAATAGCAAACGTATCTGTTAATATATTTAATTAAATTCAACCGCTTCCAATTCTTAAATAAAAAGATCACCACGTTTTTATATTCCATCAATTTTTATTTCAATTCTTTTCTTCTTTTACGACCCGTCACCGCAGAAAATCATATACCAATTGAACGCGTCTTAACCGACAAAATCAAATTCAATACAAAGAAATAAGAACATAAGTCCTGCTATAATTCATATATATATGTATACATGGAGTCTTAGGAATTAGGTATTTATATAAAAAAATTAAAGCCTATGTATTAATACAAGCTATCTCGTTTTAACCAAAGCAATTAGTCTTGTTCATTTTGCATGTCACTGCAACAAACACACACTTACATATGTGTACATATCATATGAATTTACATAAATATACATATAAGCGTAAGGAAACTTACATTAGGTTGTGCCATCACAATAAAGCGATGTGTGTTATGTGACGGACTTATTTTATGCTAGGGTATACCCAGTCCGTCCAGGGTTCCGATAGTAAAATGGGAGAACCTATTCCTGTTGCAAGAAATAAAAACAGAGAGGGTCCCAAACAACGTTATAAAATTAATTTAAAATATCAATATTCCTTAATGGCTACTCCTACTATCTGGCGCTGTCTTGATAAGAGTAGCTGAGGTAGAACCCCTGTGCCAAGCTCTCCGTCAGTTGGAGTGGAAACCTCCTACTGAATATAAACTAAGCACGAAATGAAGTGGAAACCTTCAGGTCGTGTTCTGATCAGTGGTAGAAGCCCACTGACTCGTATGCCTATCTCCTAGCTTCTGATCTTACATGCTAATTTGTCGCCGTTATATACGACTTCATACGTCAGCGGACGGTTATTTTCTAAAAAAAATTCACTAGTTACAATCCTTCCGTTATAACATTATGTAGAGATGCGCGCAGGCAGTCAGTAATTTCGCAATAACAATTATAAGAAAGAAGAGTGATGGAACTCGAATAATAATTCATTGTATTCTATTAATATCAACATACGCTTACATGCTAACATTCATTTCCCTTTTCCTTTGTCATGTCTCTGGTTTGTGTGTATGTATATATGCATGCCTTCAGTCACGTAGGATAATCCTCTCTCCCGGCACTCAGTTTCACCCTAATTTCGGGAGCCCTAATATACATAGAACATTTGTGAAAAGATGGGCAAAAGAGTTTAGTGATCCTTACGTTACAAAAACCCTTTTTACATCATTGGTGAGGCCGATATTAGAATATGGATCGATAATTTGGAATCCGCGTTATCAAGTTCATGTGGATAGACTAGAATCAATTCAAAAACAGTTTTTACTTTTCGCCTTCAGAAATCTTCAATGGGACTCTCCGTATAATCTTCCTCCTTACACTTATCGATTAAAACTAATAAATCTTCTTACCCTTGCAAGTCGTAGAGAAATGCTAAGTATACTATTTATGGCTAGACTTTTAAATGGATCGATTTCAAGCCCATTTCTTTTGAACGAAGTAAACTTGAATGTTCCATGCCGAGTTTCAAGGCATTATAAACCTAAAATTCTTAAACAATGCAGAAGCAATTTCCAACTACACGAATTTCTCTATGTTTGTGTGAAGATTATAACTCTCACTCGAGAATAATTGATGTTTCGGACTCGCTCTTTGCCTTAAAAAAGACGGTTCTATCTTCTCTTAATAATTAAAAAAATATATTTATACTTTTAATCTATTGTATTTTGTGAATCTCTATATTTCTCAGCTGATGAGTTTCTCTGTAGCTGAGCGGTTTTAGATCTCGGCGCTTAAGAAGCCACTGCCTCTCAAAGACTCGGTAACAAAAAAATTTTAAATAACACATAAATAAGAATTAGGATACAAAAAAACAACAATAAAGAAAGTATGTATGAGTTAAAAAAAAGCCTGGTTTCATCGGGCCACTTGAGGGCAGTGCGCTGCCACAACGTCCGAGAAAAAAAAAATCAGTGTACCTAATGTTGTACATACGCTTGTATGCTTATTTATATGCCTGCCGTGTTGTCCAACCTTATATGTACCTATTGAATTCAAACATTTGTGTTTATGCGTGTGTTCGCTGTCGCTCGGTTCTGATGGTGCGTTGGCCTGGCTTGATGCTTTCGACTTCTGCTTACGGCGTGCGTTGGTGTGTTGTATGCTCATACGTAAGTATGTAGTAGCGGCGCTTATTTTGGCGACTTGCTGCTGATCTCCGTTTACTAAAATTATTATGTATATTTTATTTGTAGTTGAGTGCATTGTGTGCGCAAAGGGTTGGTTGACCGATGCATTTTTATGTTTTGTGCGTATCCACTTCCCTTCCAAACATTTAGTGTATGTTAGGGTGAATTACATTTGAAATTTATGAGGGCAAAAATGTAAATATTTTGTGTTTAGGCAGGATGCCTAACTTTTCCGCATCTGATTGCGACCCCCCTAACGCATTTCGATACTCGATGTAACTTATAGCCACCCACACCATCACCGCCCTATGCGTGTGCATGCACGTGTATGTGTGGTTTGTCAGCACTCATGCACATGCATGTCGGCGTTTATGTGAGGGTGACTTTCCCCTCCAAAAACGGAGGATTTTGCGGGCCAACGGTTGTCGCCTTCGATACAACCGGCCTCTTTGATTATAGCAGCCAACCAGCTCACATCTGCCGCCAGCGATCTCTGCCGTTTTTCTTGCAATACACTCAGGTAATATTATAACCAATTTATTTAAATCTACCCAATAAAATCTATCATTATAACGAGAAATTCTCGTCTGCTTCTTTATTTTCTTTATTCCAAAACCCAACCCGCTCACTGAGATCGACCCGGTGCGCCCACCTCTCGCAAGGATCAGACGCACCCCAGCCGAACATTTGGTCCTTCCCACCGTTTAAGGAACCAGCACAACCCTCCATACAGTCCACTAAGAAGTTACCTTCCGGCTATTACAATTGGCATTTTTTGGTGATACGCGTCAACCAAGTTACCCAGCAATTGATTCGCAATACTCTGGTGATATACAGCACGAATTTATTACAAGAAATTATCTCGCAAATTACTAGCCAGTCAACGATGGACCACCAAAAACAAAAGGTTATATTATATTTGATACCAACGTGAAAAAAAAGCTCAGCAAGCAACAGCCAGCGGAAGCCACTGCAACACCACAAGTTACTTGCCACATCAGCACCAGTATACAAATCGCCACAAAAAGTCCAGAGTAAGTGCAATATTTCTTGCAACTTTTTTTTGGTTATAATCAATTATTTAAAAACCGAGTAAAACCTTTATTCTTAGTGCCACACGCGTAGTGAGTGTATTTTTTAACCGCGAAAAGTGTAAAATTTTTTTTTGGGTACCGGAAAGAAAAATAAGTACAAACGCGAAATATTAACGTTATTTAAATTCCTTGTGACTATCTGGTTTGTCCCCCCACCAGCGGTAAGGATCTACGGACACAGCACAAGGAAGAGGTGCACATAACCTCACTTTCATATAAAAAATTTCACGCCATCCGATTGCGGCAATTTTCATTTTTCTTTGTGTGTCACTTTAATTTCACCAGTTTTCTAATAAATTATTTTTTTTACACAGCCCCTTTTCCACAAGATCTTTATTAAACTTTTTACACTTTTCGTCGCGTTTAAAGAATCAAGCGTGTAGTGGCGGGTGGCCTCTCCCCCTTTTTATTTCACACAATACACATTGGTGTTGCTCCCCTGCTCCCTGTTTTTACGGCACAAATAATCTGCACAGCCAGAAAAAATAAACTAATTGAAAGCAATTTTATCGTATTTTAAACATTGTTGGTTGGGTGATTCGCTCAGGTTTTTCAGTCTTATATCCCCTTTTTAATTTGATCACGAATTGTAATCCATGAACATGGAATCATATATCAGATTGGCCGATCGAATAATCGAGTTCGAGGCCGACTTTAATGACATAAGTGCGGCTCTGCACAAAGTACACATGCTTGCAATACAGCAAAAAGGGCTGCAAGCTAAGTGGGAAAAAGTACATACCGCCCTCGATGAGTTGCTTGACTCTGACACGCTTGAAGCAAAACCGATTTCAGCGGTCAAGATAAAGCATAAAGCGGCATATGCCATATTCCTGCGATGCATGTCTAACATGGCTGAAATTCAAGCTAAATTGAAGCAGGAAAAGGATAGTGAGGTTCGCCCCGAAAGAGAGCGAGTGCGTGATCATAACATCCGCCTGCCTACTTGCGATACTGATGTATTCAAGGGCGACTACCTATCTTGGCCAACATTTCGGGACCTGTTCACGGCCATCTACAGAAAAAAACAGTCGATTAAGCCCTGTAGAAAAGTCGTTCCACCTTAACCAAAAAACCCAAGGTGAGGCAAAGGATATCGGCAAGAAGTGTCCCTTGAAAAATGAAGGCTACGAGACAGCCTGGAAAACTTGTGCGAGAGGTACGAGAATAAACGGATTCTCGTAAATTCACAGCTTCAAATTTTGCTTAATTTAAAAAAGGTAGAGAGCAAGTGCGGCAGCTCCATTAAAATGTTACAGCGCGACATAAAAAATTGTTTGTCATCCCTAAAAAGCCACCAAATAGATGTTTCAAACTGGGAGGCGATTATAACCTATTTATGCTCCACAAAATTGCTTGAAAGTACGTTGGCTCTATGGCAGCAGAGCACTGATCACAAACGGACATATCCAAGTGGGAGGATATGGACAAATTTCTATTTAATCGATTTCAGACACTTGAAACAACGTCTGGTTTCACAGGTAATGCCACTTCTAAAGTGCAAAAATCAGACGCGTCGCGACAATGGACAGAAACCCCTACGAAAAAACTTTGAGCTTTTCAAACAAAAGTATCCAAGCAAAAAACAAAATCAATGTGTAAAATGTGCAAATCTACGGAGCACAGATTACGCAACTGTTCACGCTTTTGCGATAAAGCCCCGGTAGAAAGGATTAAATTCATTAAATTCATCAATCGCTGCCTGAACTGATTATTCCCAGGACACACAGTGACGAGGTGCACCAGTTCGTACAACTGTTCCAAATGCCATTCTCGTCACCACACGCTCCTGCATGCGGATATACTTCAGAAAACTGCGGTACACAACCCTTTCAAAGATGCGGATAATACCCCATCAACTTTGGCACAGGCACGGAAAAGACAGGAGTCGGGACAACCACATTCCTCTACGAACCAGAATGTCAAATCCTGCCATGCCAATTCCAGCACAGGTGTGCTATTAGGAACTGCTCGCGTACACATTCACCATAATGGTACCGACTTCCCAGCGCGGGCATTAATTGATTCTGGGTCTGAATGTTCCTTTATAACTGAAATACTGAAACGCAGAATCAATTTTCCAGCGAGGAAAATGCCCAGGTTTCAGGCATCACAAATACGGTGTCAGCTAAGGTGAAAGAAGCATCCAACATCGAATTACGTTCACCAGTGGATCCCTGCTTCAGCCTGACTACACCCGTTCTCGTTCTAGCTAAACTCACTGGGAATCTTCCATCCTGCCATATCAACGCAGTGACTATGCAAGCATTCCCAGACTTGGTTTTGGCAAACAAGTGGTTTTACGTCAACGAAAACGTAGACCTCATACTTGGCGGAGACATATATATCCCCAAATCATATTAAATGGCCTTAAGAAAAACGATATAATGGACAATTTTCCACCGACCACAAGTCTGGCGCACATTCGGCATTGCTGCGGTTAGCGCCAGTCATAATAAGCACTCCAATGAACGCATACATTTCGCTCAAAGTAACCTTCTTCCATATTTTTGGTCCCGCCTCTGGATGTTTTGCGTTTAATTCCGCATATGTAGCTTCTGCTTTTTTGTTGGTGTAGCGTACTATAATATCCACCATTTCCGGAGTCATAAAACATTTATATGTATTTACTATTGACATCATAGTAGCCCGCTAGGCCCACTTCGCTGTCGCAAAATATTTTGTTGCCTAGTTTGGCGTGCAAGTCGTGGCTATGAGCTCCATATGGTACTATCACGTGCTACGAATTCAGCTGCACGCAAATTAATTTCCTCAGAATCATCTGCAGCATCGGATTCATTGTCAGATTCTTCGTAATCAGCCTCATCTACCTGAGCATTGTCAATTGTGTAATCAGGGTCTTCTACATCCGATTCAACCACGCCATCTGCTACTGCTACTTGTTCGCTTTCATCTCCTTCAGGGTCGGAAAATAATTCATCATCTGAGATTTCGTCAAACAGGTTTTGTATGTACTGCTCTTTTTCAGCGTCAGATAATCTATATAAAAATAATTAATTTTTATTCCATTTATGAAATTATATTTGAGTTATTTGTATTTACCTCATATATTGATTCGAAGACAAATATTCCATGTTCCTTCTGCTATCCATGTTGTAATATTTTAAATTTTTTCTGACTTGTTATTTTCACAAATATAAATCAACTTCACACTTCAAAAGAATGCTTTACAATGAATATAAACTCGCAAAACTGCCGTTTATATAGCTGCAACCCTTAAGTTTCTGGAAGCATTTCTTACCTGTCAGGTAGTTGGACTATATCAAATGTTGTTTGTCAGCAAATTCTAGCAAGGGTACAATATAATGTCTTCTTCTAAATAATTAAGAGTGCACGAAAAAGGTTGTATTCTAAAAATTCTAACAACAATAGAAATTATTGACTTCTTAGAAATAACTTAGAATGCGCGCAATTCTTAGAAGCAGGCTACAAAATATGTTTATAACTACTTAAAATGTTCGTAAGACAGTCAGCTATAACATTGCATTAAAAAAAATAACTGGTTTCTCAGAAAAAATGAGAAAAAACGGGTAAAACAGGCTACTGGCCACACCTGTACCCGGGTACAAGAAGTCGTAGTAAAAGTTGGGTATAAGTCCTAGGGTTAACACACTTCTGGCCCAAGAGACAGTATTCGGCTGGATACTAACCGGCCGTATCGAAGCACTGAATCCAGCGAAGAGCATCGTGTCCTTCTACAACGAGGTGGCGTTGGACAATGAACTGAAAGATTTCTGGGAGGTAGAAAATTTGCCCAAAAATAAAATACTAAACGAAGATGAGAGGTATTGCGAACAACTATTTAAAGAAACAACGAATCGAAATGAGGATGGAAGGTGCACCGTGTCACTACCATTCAGGCAGGATCCCCCTAATAATATTAATTTAGGACCGTCCCTGAATTGTGCATGCTCTCAATTCTTCCGGAATGAGAAGCGGCTAATAAAAACTCAGATTTATGTAAAGAGTATGTTCGAGTGCTATCAGAATATGAAACGCTCGGATTTATGAGAAAATTAAAAAAGAATATCCCATCAGACGATTCGGATCATTACTTCCTGCCCCACCACGCCGTTGTAAAAGCAGAAAGTACAGCCACCAATGTACGCGTAGTATTTAATGCCTCGAGCCCTACGGCGAATGGCACTAGCTTGAACGATATTCTACTCCCAGGCCCAGTTCTACAAGCCGATTTACCCATATTAATCTTACGATGGAGACTATACCGTTTCATCTTCAATAGCGACATCGAAAAGATGTATCGACAAATTTGGGTGAACGAAAATCACACCAAATTTCAGCGCGTTGTGTATCGCACTTCCCCGAATGACCCCATTAGTCTCTACGAATTAAATACGGTTACGATCTCTATTCACGGATCAAGCAAAGGCCAGATGGGCCATGAAACCTACATGTAGAATATCGAAGCAAATCTGACCTAAGCTGGATGAAAAGATATCACAATCGGTGATACTGTTACACCGTATCTCTATAAGCCCACTAGTGGGCCTTCTTACAGATCACTGTCTCATGGGCACTCATGGTGCCTATGTGGGTCTACAGACAAATTACTTCTGCCGCAACTGTAGGGACGAGGAGGAGATAGAAACCATAGAGCACTATCTGTGCCACTGTCCCGCGCTGTAAAAAACCAGGTACTGATGTCTCCAAAGACACTCCTTTGGGGTTCTTGCGGAGCTTGAATCTGTCCACGCAAACGACATCTTGCTTTTCATCAGGCAAACGCGCTGGTTTAGCCTCACTGGGGTCTAAACATTCTTCGGAAGTAGGGAAATAGGGGCCCCCGCGTGGTAGCACAACGGGCCACAAGGGCCTACGTGAGTCTCCGCTTGGACAGCGGAGGCAGCCACTTCAACCTAGCCTAACCTAACCTGTTAATGATATATAAAATTTCTAATGTGTATCTCATCTTTCTCAATAATTGATGCATCGTCGAAGTTCGGACTATGACAACTGCTGGCACAGTGGTTTATGAGAGCTGTTATGGTTGTTAGTGGAATTACATTGTTTAAAATCAGATTTGGGTTGTAACAGTCGAATTTTTAATTTTGCTTTGGTTCTGCCACATAAATCTTATTGCAACATTTTTATCATTACCTTTGCAAGGAATTTTATATATAACGTTGCTTTTTTCGGTGTTTGGTATTTTTGATTTAGTTTTATTGAAAATATGTGATGCTTTCCATACCAATTAAGATAGAAAAAATGCTATTTTATATGTCTGTAGGTTAGATACCAATTTATTTGCCGATGATCACGTGTTGATTGTTTGCTGGTTCGAATGAAAAGAAAAGCGAGTACGCTAATAACGAATTTACAGAGTACAATGATATGCAACAATTTGGTATAAAGCAAATGAACTGTATATGTAAAGAAAATGATGAAAATGAACGTTTGCATGAGTGGATGTAGGTGTGCTCTGATATGTAGTCGAAACCTTTGACAGTGAGTACTCGCTCAAATGTGGGGTTGCCAACTATGTTCGTTATGGTGTGTTAGTGTACCATTCCTGATCATGCCGGGCCGCGCTGAAAATATGTTTTCAGGATAAGGGTAGTACTGCAACCTTCGATATGGGGCGAGTTAATTCGCCCTGAGCGGCCTTGACCTTGATGACTCTAACCAATCCGTCCTTACCGGGATACACCTCCTCTACCTTGCCCATTGGCCATGTGGCTGGCGGAGTGTTGGGTTCCTTGAGGAGCACAATATCACCTACGGTTATATTTGGATGTCGGCGGCACCATTTCGGGCGGTTTTGGAGTGAAGTTAAATATTCGCGATGCCAACGCTTCCAAAATCCTTGGTACATATTTTGAACGTGTTGCCAGTAATCAAGTCGGTTGATGGCAATTTGGCTAAGTTCTCCTTCGGGTACCATAGTCTAAGGCCTGCCTATAAGAAAGTGAGATGGAGACAAATAATTAGTATTAGTGTCTGGTGCAACCCCAAGTGGCCGTGAATTGACGACTGCCTCGATCTGCGCCAGAAGGTTATGCATTTGTTCACATGTAAGAATGGTGTTACCATTTACCCTACGCAAATGGAGTTTGACCGATCGTATTGCAGATTCCCACATCCCACCCCAATGAAGAGCATGTGGTGGTATGAAATTCCATTGAATCTGTTCCTTGGCGAGTGTCTGAGCGATTGTAGAGTTATGCTGCTGCGAATACAAAAGTTGATGCATTTCATTCATTGCGCGGGCAGCTCCGATGAAGTTTCACTCATTGTCGCTGAAAATCTTGTTGCATTTCCCTCTGCGAGAAGTGAATCGTTTAAATGCAGCCAGGAACCCATCTGTGTTCAAATCTGATACGAGCTCCAAGTGAATGGCAGATGTGACGAGGCATACAAATAGACATATATATCCTTTGGTCATTCTTGAATTGCGTCCTCGATATAGCCTCAATGTTAACGGCCCCGCGTAGTCTACTCCGACATGTTGAAAAGGGTATGCTTGACAAACTCGTACTGCTGGTAAATCTGCCATGAATTGCTGTGTGACGTTGCGTTTATGCCGAAAACATTTGATACAGTTGTGAGTTACCTTTCGGATCAAATTTCTCGCACCTAAAATCCAATACCTTTGACGCACAATCACAAACAACGCTGATACCCCTCTATGCAAGTTACGAACGTGTTCATCTCTTAGTAAAAGCTCGGTGACGCGATGCTGTTTTGGAAGGATGATGGGGTGCTGAGTAGCACTCGGTAATTCTGAGATTCGAATTCGTCCGCCCACTCGGAGTAGGCCGCACTCGTCCACGAAGGGGTTCAACTGTATAAGGTTGGAGTGTTGAGTCGCCTCCTTTTTACCTTTTAACTGTCGAATATCTCCTCGAAAGCAAAACTGAGCATGTCGTAACAAAAGGATGCGTGCCTCCTTTATTTCATCGAATGTGAGCGATAATCCAACATTAGTGCGCTTCTCCCTTCGAATATTATGGGTAAATCGTAAAATGTAGGCAGTGATTCGTAGAAGCCTCTGCCATGAAGATACCCGCTTTAAAAGTTCGTCGAATACACTGTTTAATTGATTTTCCGTAGCAAGAAGATTCATCACGCTATTTTTCATCTCAAGATTAGCCTCTAGAATAGGATAATCCTCTGGATAACTGACGTCCGTTAACATCCTACGAGTGTGCTCTGCATCGCAGAGCCATTCTGGACCCTTCCACCAGAGGTCGAAATTCGACAAAATATCGGTAGACATTCCCCTAGAAGCACAATCGGCCGGGTTTTCCTTCGATGCCACGTGGCTCCAAACCCTGCGTGGTAGAGTTTCTAATATTTCAGACGTTCGATTTGCAATGAAAGTCTTAAGTCTGGTCGGGGGCTGCGACAACCATGCCAAAAATACTGTGGAATCGCACCAGGCGTATGTTGCTACAGATTTATGAGGAAGTTCAGCTATGATTGTTTTCAATAGTCTGGTAAGCAATAAGGCGCCGCACAACTCTAAACGCGGAAGCGATATTTGCTTTAGTGGTGCAACTCTAGTCTTGGCAGCTATTAAGGAAGTAGTAAATCTATTATCTGAATTTTTGACGCGGATATACACCACACCAGCGTACGCTTTTATGGACGCATCCGAGAATCCATGTAGTTCAATATGAGTCGTAGATTTCATGGTAAAACGAGGCAATTCGATGCATGAAATGTGGTGAAAACCGGCTTGATACTTCACCCACCGCTCTGCCAATTGCGTTGGCAATGAGTAGTCCCAGCCTAATTTGAGTAGCCACAACTCCTGAAAAAGAATCTTGAATTGCACTGTTACTGATGCAAGTATCCCTAGAGGGTCGAAAATGCGAGAGGCATCAGGCCGTATCTACCTTTTGATAGTAGTGCTTGCCCTATTGAGGCATGTCTGATATGTTAGTATATCGTCATGCGCTCTCCATAGTAACCCAAGAACCTTTGTAGTATCTTGACCCAGCGTGTGCTGCGCGTTACAATCCCAGCATATACGTTGACAGTTGGACACCCACTTCCTGAGCTCTAGTCCAGCGCCTGCTAACATTTGTACAAGCTCGTCGCGTATTTCAATTAGTTCGTGTTCGGAGCAAGCACCTGTGAGGACATCGTCCACATAAAAATCCTTAAGTACGATGGGGCTGGCCCGTTTAAACTTGTGCTTACAGTCCTGTGCTAACTGTGTCAGAACTCGCACCGATAAAAAAGGCGCACATGCAGTTCCATATGTAACTGTGCATAGCTGATAATGACATACAGGGTCAGTGGGGTTTTCTCTCCAAACAATGCGTTGGTAGTTTCGGTGATGATCAGCGACCCATATCTGACGAAACATTTTAACGATGTCAGCAGAGAATACATGTCGATGCAATCTGAATCGTAATAAAACTGAAAACAAGTTTCGTTGAATGCTAGGGTCAATATGTAATACATTATTAATGGCCACCCCATTTATATCTGTGAAGGATCCATCGAACACCACCCGTAGCTTTTGCCCAACTACTGGATGGTGTGGCAGGTAGAATACGTGTCCACTAGATACGTCGATTTCTTCTGGCGTTAGCCGTCGCGTGTGGCCCAGATACTCATATTCTCTCATAAAACTAACGTACTCTTGATGAAGTGTTTCGTTCTTCTGCAAGCGCCGCTCTACGGCGTGAAACCGTGAGAGAGTACCCGATAGGGTATCAGCGAACTGTGGCAAATCTTTTTTAAAGGGTAACTCTACAATGTATTTTCCATCGGGATGCCGCGCATGTGTGAGTCGAAAATGATTTTCTACAATTTCGTCATTGGGGTCTAGGTGAGGAGGCTGGCAGGTTTCCTCGATTTCCCAAAAATTTCGTAAAAGGTTATCAATATCAGTAATCGTATGCAGGGATGGTGTTATATCCATTCCACTGTCCTTCTCAGTAGCTGAAGTAACTACCCAACCAAAAATTGAAGAAACTGCTAGTGGATTGCCCTGTGAATCCAACATCTTGTTACAGGTGAACACTTTCCACACATGTGCCGCCCCTAACAGAATATCTATAGTTGCCGGTGTATGAAAGGTAGGGTCTGCAAGCATAACGTTTTTCAGGTTATCCATGTCCAGTGCATTAATGAATTTTGTAGGAAGAGCCGAAGTGATGTTTTTAAGTATATACGCAGAAACATTCAATGCATTGTTCGCTACTAGGGACTTGAGCAACAATGTGCAACTCCCCTCGTGGTTTCGCCTTGTGAAGAAGATATACCTGATACAGCGATGCGACCAGATGAGCGCTGAATACCAGGTCTCTGAACACAGCCTTCAGTTATATATGATAGATCTGAGGCAGTGTCTAGAAGTACACGGCATTTTATAAAACCACCCTGGGCGGTTTGAACATTAACTATTGCTGTAGGCAACAAGGCTGTGGCTCCAGTGTTGACTGCAGGCAGTTTCCTTGACTGAGTGTTATTTGGGGCTGACGTCAATAACAGTGCAATATTCGAGACAGACTATTGTCTGATGGAGCGGAACCAGATGCGTTTCCATGACCTATTTGGGAGCCCGTGTCAGCGGCTGGAGATGAAACGTGGAGAAGAGTGTGGTGACGGCGATTGCATACCTTGCAGTTAAATTTTGAGCTGCATGTTGAAGATGAGTGCCCGACTTAAAGCAGTTAAAGCACAGTGATTTACCCTTGTCCACGGCGCGACGATCTTCAATATTCAATGATAAAAATTGTGAACACTTCATAAGGGAGTGGTCTATACCATTACATTTAGGACAGGCTGCCCTCGAAGTAGACCCATTGGCTGAAACTAAGGCGAGTGTCACGAAATGGCGAGGTTGCGAAGTAGAAGTCTTATGGTGTGCTAATTCAAGTTCTTCGCAATGAGAGTCAAGAAAATCGCAAAACTCGGTAATGGTGGGTGCCTGTTTATCTTTGCTAATTTCAACTCATCTGCGTCGAGATTCTGATTCGAGCTTTGCTAAGAGCAAATGGATAAGCCAGCAGTCCCGTCCGTCGTGTGATATGGCATTTAGATCCCTAATTAGCTCATTGGCCCCGTCTGATATCTTGCGAAGAACTGTTGGATTTTTCCCTGATGCGACAGGGAGTGCAATAAAATTTTCAATAAAGGAAGTGACTATTTGACGTGGCCTATCGAATCGATCTTTTAATCGGTTCCACGCTGTATCATATGATGCTTCAGTTACGGGGATGTGCTTCATGATTTGCGCCGCATCATCCCTTAACAATGATTTAAGATGGTGAAACTTTTGTCTATTGCTAAGGTTAGGTTTTGACCCAACCGCACTGGTGAATAAATCCTTAAATGGAGGCCAATCTTTTTAAACTCCAGTAAAAGGTGTAATGATAATTTTCGATAGGTCGTCACCCCTTATCTGTGGTAATGGAACCGAGCTATTTGAAAACTGATTAAAAATTGTTGCTCAGCTAGTCGACATATGGTGTCATCTAAACTTGCATTTTGTGGGGTATTCGATGGAGTATCATTTAGCGTGCGAAGTAAACTACGCGCAGTAAAAACCTTTTCATCGTAAACAGCATAGTCATCGTCAGGATCTGAATACTCAGGGAGTTCACTAAACTTGTACATGGCGTTCGTCGCAGACACAAATTCCTCCCACGATTCCCTTAAGCGTTCTATACGAGTAACTACGCCATTTTGCCAATAGTCCGATGGGGGATTTTGCGCAAAGCCGAGAACCCTTGTTATTGCCGCCTTGGTGCGCTTGCGAATTTGTACCAACTCTTTCCAGCTGTCCGCCATCCCTGCCTACTGAATCCGGCTCGAAGGACCACTTTGATGCTTACCGTACCAATTAAGATAGAAAAAATGCTATTTTATATGTCTGTAGGTTAGATACCAATTTATTTGCCGATGATCACGTGTTGATTGTTTGCTGGTTCGAATGAAAAGAAAAGCGAGTACTCTAATAACGAATTTACAGAGTACAATGATATGCAACAATGTGGTATAAAGCAAATGAACTGTATATGTAAAGAAAATGATGAAAATGAACGTTTGCATGAGTGGATGTAGGTGTGCTCTGATATGTAGTCGAAACGTTTGACAGTGAGTACTTGCTCAAATGTGGGGTTGCCAACTATGTTCGTTATGGTGTGTTCGTGTACCATTCCTGATCAATATGTTTTAGAGTATTTATTGGTTTATGGGCAATTTTTTGTTTCTTCGCTATTATAGCAATCTGATTTGGCAAGTCGCTCTGAGAAGCCAGGTACGTAAATAACAGATTTAATTATTTTTTGGTTTTTTGGTATAAGTTCTCGGTTTGTTGATTGCGTTCTTCTTATTAAACTTTTTAAAATTATCCCTGGAAAATCATTATCTCCTAATAGTATTTTAATTTCTTCTATAGTTTCTTTGTGGTAAGTGTCGTCCGATATTTGTAGCATTCCGCGAGCTGTATTTTAAAATGAAACGTTTGAGAGGGTAGAAGTTGGAAAACATTTTTTTTTTGAAGCACCCTAATCTATATATGTTCAATCCTGCGCGCATGCCATTTGAAGCATATTGAAATACAAACTTTTTATTTTATAAACCCTTATATGTAATAGCAAACGTATTTGTTAATATATTTAATTAAATTTAACCGCTTACAATTCTTAAATAAAAATATTTCATCAATTTTTATTTCAATTCTTTTCTTCTTTTACGACCCGTCACCGCAGAAAATCATATACCAATTGAACGCGTCTTAAACGACAAAATCAAATTCAATACAAAGAAATAAGAACATAATACTATGTTCAAACAGAAAAATAAATTGAGGCAATTTCGATTTAAATTGAGTGGTGTTCATACAACTTTATTTAGCTTATACAATAGTAATTTGATAGCTGGTTGGCTCATCTCTACAGTAACAACATATCTTTATTAAGACTGTCAAAATGTGCGTGATGATATTAGGTGAATGGAATGGACTGAAAACACAACACTTTGAAATTTTTGTGCATTGTAAGAAAATGTGTTCAATGTATTGGTTTCATTTTGAGTTTGCCATCCTCTTTTGACAATCCCTACTCCAGTGAAATGAAAGACATAAAATCAGCTGATGAGATGCGCCAACAATATAGTTCAGACATGCGTAATTGACGTTTAAATATACTCAATAAACACACTTTACAATGTTGCATTTGCAGTTTGAAACAATTTATTACGCAATTTTTTTTAAATTGGCAATTTATTATTACAATTTATTATATGACAAATTGCGTAATAAATTGCCCAAATGGTATAAATTGCCAATTTGGTGTGTGTTTGAACCTAGTATAAGTCCTGCTATAATTCATATATATATGTATACATGGAGTCTTAGGAATTAGGAATTTATATAAAAAAATTAAAGCCTATGTATTAATACAAGCTATCTCGTTTTAACCAAAGCAATTAGTCTTGTTCATTTTGCAAGTCACTGCAACAAACACACATTTACATATGTGTACATATCATATTAATTTACATAAATATACATATAAGTGTAAGTAAACTTACATTAGGTTGTGCCATCACAATAAAGCGATGTTTGTTATGTGACGGACTTATTTTATGCTAGGGTATACGCAGTCCGTCCAGGGTTCCTATAGTAAAATGGGAGAACCTATTCCTGTTGCAAGAAATAAAAACAGAGAGGGTCCCAAACAACGTTATAAAATTAATTTAAAATATCAATATTCCTTAATGGCTACTCCTACTATCTGGCGCTGTCTTGATAAGAGTAGCTGAGGTAGAACCCCTCTGCCAAGCTCTCCGTCAGTTGGAGTGGAAACCTCCTACTGAATATAAACTAAGCACGAAATGAAGTGGAAACCTTCAGGTCGTGTTCTGATCAGTGGTAGAAGCCCACTGACTCGTATGCCTATCTCCTAGCTTCTGATCTTACATTCTAATTTGTCGCCGTTATATACGACTTCATACGTCAGCGGACGGTTATTTTCTAAAAAAAATTCACTAGTTACAATCCTTCCGTTAAAACATTATGTAGAGATGCGCGCAGGCAGTCAGTAATTTCGCAATAACAATTATAAGAAAGAAGAGTGATGGAACTCGAATAATAATTCATTGTATTCTATTAATATCAACATACGCTTACATGCTAACATTCATTTCCCTTTTCCTTTGTCATGCCTCTGGTTTGTGTGTATGTATATATGCATGCCTTCAGTCACGTAGGATAATCCTCTCTCCCGGCACTCAGTTTCACCCTAATTTCGGGAGCCCTAATATACATAGAACATTTGTGAAAAGATGGGCAAAAGAGTTTAGTGATCCTTACGTTACAAGAACCCTTTTTACATCATTGGTGAGGCCGATATTAGAATATGGATCGATAATTTGGAATCCGCGTTATCAAGTTCATGTGGATAGACTAGAATCAATTCAAAAACAGTTTTTACTTTTCGCCTTCAGAAATCTTCAATGGGACTATCCGTATAATCTTCCTCCTTACACTTATCGATTAAAACTAATAGATCTTCTTACCCTTGCAAGTCGTAGAGAAATGCTAAGTATACTATTTATGGCTAGACTTTTAAATGGATCGATTTCAAGCCCATTTCTTTTGAACGAAGTAAACTTGAATGTTTATGCCGAGTTTTAAGGCATTATAAACCTAAAATTCTTAAACAATGCAGAAGCAATTTCCAACTACACGAACTTTTCTATGTTTGTGTGAAGATTATAACTCTCACTCGAGAATAATTGATGTTTCGGACTCGCTCTTTGCCTTAAAAAAGACGGTTCTATCTTCTCTCAATAATTAAAAAAATATATTTATACTTTAAATCTATTGTATTTTGTGAATCTCTATATTTCTCAGCTGATGAGTTTCTCTGTAGCTGAGCGGTTTTAGATCTCGGCGCTTAAGAAGCCACTGCCTCTCAAAGACTCGGTAACAAAACAATTTTACATTATAAGTTTTTAGCGACCTTTCTTTTTTAAATAAATAATTTTCTTGCCGGCTTGAGGTCCAATTTTTAAATAAAATTTTCAAAAATTGTTGAGTTTTTTTTTCTTCAATATATTTCGGTTACCTACTGTAACCGTCTTCAGGATTAACTATAACAATATAAAGAAACATAAACAAAATAAAAATAACAATTGACATCAAAACAAACATTCATAAAAAACATTATTTACATACATTATTTTCGCGTCTTCACTGCACAACGCGGAGTTTTGTACTGTCCGTCTGTTTGTTATCAAATGTCTGTAGGAGCTCGCGCAATTATCGATGTCCGTCTTGTAGTTCATTCTTATGCTGGTCGGTGTGTTAATTATATGCAGCATTTCCAGTGTAAATATTTTGTTATAATTGGTTTCTTGTTGGAGTATCGTCGTTTTATCAAAGTCTGGAAAATGGTTCTTCGTTGCACAGTGTGTCATTAATGCTGTTTGTTGGTTAATAGTTTCATGACAATATTTAAAATCGGATTTATGTTGCGCTAGTCGAGATTTTAATTTTGCTTTCGTTGTTCCGACATATATGTTATTGAATGATTCTGTTTTGTTTCCATTACAAGGTATTTTATAGACAATATTACTTTTTTCTGTTTTAGGAATTTCGGATTTCGTTTTGTTAAAAATATTTTTTAATGTGTTTATTGGTTTGTGAGCTATCTTCACTTTTTCTCTATTATAGCAATCTGATTTTGCTAGACGCTCTGACGATTTTGGTACATATGCTAGCGATTTTAATATTTTTGTTTTTTCGGATTCACGTTGACTCGTCTGTGATAAACTTCTTTTTATTAAGGTCTTGATAACATTGTCAGGAAAGTCATTCCGTTTTAATATTAATTTAATTTCTTCTTTTATTTCCTTCTGGTAAGTGTCGTCTGATATTTGTAACATACGTCGTATACAGCCCATTGCTGTATTCATTATCATCTTTTTTGGATGTTTTGAATAAAAATTGATGATTCGTCCGGTAGATGTTGATTTCTTATACCACTTGAGCTTTAATTGGTTTCCTCGTCGAATAATAATTGTGTCGAGATAAGGCAATTTTCCGTCGTCTTCGAGTTCTGTTGTGAATTTTATATTTTTGTCAAATGAATTTAATGCGTCAAGTGTACTTTTTACGTAATTTTCATTTATAATAGCGAATAGATAGTCCACATATTTGGTAATGAATCTTGGTGTTCTAGTCAATTTTGCAGTTGTATTTTCCAATAATTCCTCCATTACGATATCTGCAATCACTGGTGAAGTCGGCGATCCCATCGGTAATCCTTTTAGTTGTGTGTATATTGTCTCTTTAAACTTAAAATATCTGTTTTCTTCTATACAGAATTTTAATACTTCCATAAATAGTTTCTTTGGCATTTTCGTATGTTTTTCTATTATCGTCCATTTTCTTATTATAATGTCAAGTGCTAGCTGTGTGGGTATACTGGGGAATAGGGAAATTACGTCAAAAGATATAAGTTTTTCATCGTCATAAATATATGAGTTATTTATCTTTTCTTTAAACTCTAGCGAATTTTTAATATTATATATGGAGTTCGTCATGACGTTTTTTAATATGTCGGCAATGTATTTACATAGGCCGTGTGATGGTGATCCAATCCCAGAGCAAATCGGCCGAAGTGGTGTTCCTTCCTTGTGTGTTTTCGGATGTCCATAAATTCGAGGGGTCGTGGTTAACTTATTTCTTTCGGCCTTTGAAATCAGGTCCAATTTGAAAAGCTTATCAACTAAGCTATTGTTTTTGCTTTGTAGCCTCGATGTGGGGTCCTGTCTTTGTATTCTATACACTGTCAAGTCATTTAATATATCTTTCATTTTATTTTCATAATCGCACAAATACATTGCTACTGTTTGGTTTCCCTTGTCCGATGTTAAAATACGAATATTACTATTTTCCCTCAGAAAATTCCGCGTCCGCTTCACTGTATTCGATATTGCACGATCTATTGCACTTGGTTTATTTGTTGTTGTGTGATATTTTATTAGCTGTGAGAATTTAGTTCGCGCTTCTTCTTGTTCTTCCTTTGTTTTAATAGTTTGTATGAAATTCTCACCATCCGCGATATATTGGAATAATGGAAATCTCTCATTTTCTATCGGCAGCGCAAACTATGGAGCTTTTGTTATCAGAGCTTTTATATCTGGGGGAATTCAACGTTTGTTTTGTTTACAAACCACTCTTTGCTCTTGTTGTTGTCGACGAGTATGTTATTTTGTTTGCTTCGTAATTTCTCGTGCTTTTATTCCTGCTTCTTTTTCAATGTTTTGGTAAGTTGGTTGTCGGCATTTTCTTCTCTTTTCACAAATTCGTCGAAATAATGTTCGCTCAGCTTCTTCTTTAGCTTTTTTGTGGTATATTCCATTTTTTCTTGTTGCTGTTTTAATGTGTTATGTTTCTGTTTTATAAGTAGGCTTAGAATTTTCAAGTGGTAGTTGTATGTGTGTCTGTCTAATGTCTTATCTATATCTGTGTGTCTGTCACCGTCATATGCAAATAGTTTATCACTTCTAGTTGAATTTCTTATAAAATTAGGAACTAATTTGTATTTTCTACACTTTAACAAAAATTTTATACTACAGTTAAGTTGTGTTACTTTTTTTGCTGTTAATTGAAATTTGTTTATAATTGCCTTCTCGTTGCCATAGCTTCTCTTTATTTCTGCATATCCCATTTTACTGTTGCATGCGTTCGGCGTGCCTTCCGTATTGTACATTAAACGTTTTTAGCGACCTTTCTTCTTTAAATAAATAATTTTCTTGCCGGCTTGAGGTCCAATTTTGTAAATAAAATTTTCAAAAATTGTTGAGTTTTTTTCTTCAATATATTTCGGTTACCTACTGTAACCGTCTTCAGGATTAACTATAACAATATAAAGAAACATAAACAAAATAAAAATAACAATTGACATCAAAACACACATTCATAAAAAACATTATTTACATACATTATTTTACGCGTCTTCACTGCTCAACGCGGAGTTTTGTACTGTCCGTCTGTTTGTTATCAAATGTCTGTAGGAGCTCGCGCAATTATCGATGTCCGTCTTGTAGTTCATTCTTATGCTGGTCGGTGTGTTAATTATATGCAGCATTTCCAGTGTAAATCTTTTGTTATAATTGGTTTCTTGTTGGAGTATCGTCGTTTTATCAAAGTCTGGAAAATGGTTCTTCGTTGCACAGTGTGTCATTAATGCTGTTTTTTGGTTAATAGTTTCATGACAATATTTAAAATCGGATTTATGTTGCGCTAGTCGAGATTTTAATTTTGCTTTCGTTGTTCCCACATATATGTTATTGCATGATTCTGTTTTGTTTCCATTACAAGGGATTTTATAGATAATATTACTTTTTTCTGTTTTAGGAATTTCGGATTTCGTTTTGTTAAAAATATTTTTTAATGTGTTTATTGGTTTGTGAGCTATCTTCACTTTTTCTCTATTATAGCAATCTGATTTTGCTAGACGCTCTGACAATTTTGGTACATATGCTAACGATTTTAATATCTTTGTTTTTTCGGATTCACGTTGACTCGTCTGTGATAAACTTCTTTTTATTAATGTTTTGATAACATTGTCAGGAAAGTCATTCCTTTTTAATATTAATTTAATTTCTTCTTTTATTTCCTTGTGGTATGTGTCGTCTGATATTTGTAACATTCGTCGTATACAGCCCATTGCTGTATTCATTATCATCTTTTTTGGATGTTTTGAATAAAAATTGATGATTCGTCCGGTAGATGTTGATTTCTTATACTACTTGAGCTTTAATTGGTTTCCTCGTCGAATAATAATTGTGTCGAGATAAGGCAATTTTCCGTCGTCTTCGAGTTCTGTTGTGAATTTTATATTTTTGTCAAATGAATTTAATGCGTCAAGTGTACTTTTTACGTAATTTTCATTTATAATAGCGAATAGATCGTCCACATATTTGGTAATGAATCTTGGTGTTCTAGTAAATTTTGCAGTTGTATTTTCCAATAATTCCTCCATTACGATATCTGCAATCACTGGTGAAGTCGGCGATCCCATCGGTAATCCTTTTAGTTGTGTGTATATTGTCTCTTTAAACTTAAATATCTGTTTTCTTCTATACAGAATTTTAGTACTTCCATAAATAGTTTCTTTGGCATTTTCGTATGTTTTTCTATTATCGTCCATTTTCTTATTATAATGTCAAGTGCTAGCTGTGTGGGTATACTGGGGAATAAAGAAATTACGTCAAAAGATATAAGTTTTTCATCGTCATAAATATGTGAGTTATTTATCTTTTCTTTAAACTCTATCGAATTTTTAATATTATATATGGAGTTCGTCATGACGTTTTTTAATATGTCGGCAATGTATTTACATAGGCCGTGTGATGGTGATCCAATCCCAGAGCAAATCGGCCGAAGTGGTGTTCTTTCCTTGTGTGTTTTCGGATGTCCATAAATTCGTGGGGATAGTGCAATGGTCGTGGTTAACTTATTTCTTTCGGCCTTTGAAATCAGGTCCAATTTGAAAAGCTAATCAACTATGCTATTGTTTTTGCTTTGTAGCCTCGATGTGGGGTCCTGTCTTTGTATTCTATACATTGCCAAGTCATTTAATATATCTTTCATTTTATTTTCATAATCACACAAATACATTGCTACTGTTTAGTTTCCCTTGTCCGATGTTAAAATACGAATATTACTATTTTCGCTCAGAAAATTCCGCGTCCGCTTCAATGTATTCGATATTGCACGATCTATTGCACTTGGTTTATTTGTTGTTGTGTGATGTTTTATTAGCTGTGAGAATTTAGTTCGCGCTTCTTCTTGTTTTTCCTTTGTTTTAATAGTTTGTATGAAATCCTCACCATCCGCGATATATTGGAATAATGGAAATCTCTCATTTTCTATCGGTAGCGCAAACTTTGGAGCTTTTATTATCAGAGCTTTTATATCTGGGGGGAATTCAACGTTTGTTTTGTTTACAAACCACTCTTTGCTCTTGTTGTTGTCGACGAGTATGTTATTTTGTTTGCTTCGTAATTTCTCGTGCTTTTATTCCTGCTTCTTCTTCAATGTTTTGGTAAGTTGGTTGTCGGCATTTTCTTCTCTTTTCACAAATTCGTCGAAATCATGTTCGCCCAGCTTCTTCTTTAGCTTTTTTGTTGTATATTCCATTTTTTTTTTGTTGCTGTTTTAATGTGTTGTATTTCTGTTTTATAAGTAGGCTTAGAATTTTCAAGTGGTAGTTGTATGTGTGTCTGTCTAATGTCTTATCTATATCTGTGTGTCTGTCACCGTCATATGCAAATAATTTATCACTTCTAGTTGAATTTCTTATAAAAGTAGGAACTAATTTGTATTTTCTACACTTTAACAAAAATTTTATACTACATTTAAGTTTTGTTACTTTTTTTGCTGTTAATTGAAATTTGTTTATAATTGCCTTCTCGTTGCCATAGCTTCTCTTTATTTCTGCATATCCCATTTTACTTATGCATGCGTTCGGCGTGCCTTCCGTATTGTACATTATAAGTTTTTAGCGACCTTTTTTAAATAAATAATTTTCTTGCCGGCTTGGGGTCCAATTTTGTAAATAAAATTTTCAAAAATTTTTGAGTTTTTTTCTTCAATATATTTCGGGTACCTACTGTAACCGTCTTCAGGATTAACTATAAAAATATAAATAAACATAAACAAAATAAAAATAACAATTGACAACAAAACAAACATTCATAAAAAACATTATTTACATACATTATTTTACGCGTCTTCACTGCTCAACGCGGAGTTTTGTACTGTCCGTCTGTTTGTTATCAAATGTCTGTAGGAGCTCGCGCAATTATCGATGTCCGTCTTGTAGTCCTTCTTATGCTGGTCGGTGTGTTCATTATATGCAGCATTTCCAGGGTAAATCTTTTGTTATAATTGGTTTCTTGTAGGAGTATCGTCGTTTTATCAAAGTCTGGAAAATGGTTCTTCGTTGCACAGTGTGTCATTAATGCTGTTTTTTGGTTAATAGTTTCATGACAATATTTAAAATCGGATTTATGTTGCGCTAGTCGAGATTTTAATTTTGCTTTCGTTGTTCCCACATATATGTTATTGCATGATTCTGTTTTGTTTCCATTACAAGGGATTTTATAGACAATATTACTTTTTTCTGTTTTAGGAATTTCGGATTTCGTTTTGTTAAAAATATTTTTTAATGTGTTTATTGGTTTGTGAGCTATCTTCACTTTTTCTCTATTATAGCAATCTGATTTTGCTAGACGCTCTGACAATTTTGGTACATATGCCAGCGATTTGAATATTTTTGTTTTTTCGGATTCACGTTGACTCGTCTGTGATAAACTTCTTTTTATTAAGGTTTTGATAACATTGTCAGGAAAGTCATTCCTTTTTAATATTAATTTAATTTCTTCTTTTATTTCCTTGTGGTAAGTGCCGTCTGATATTTGTAACATACGTCGTATACAGCCCGTTGCTGTATTCATTATCATCTTTTTTGGATATTTTGAATAAAAATTTATGATTCGTCCGGTAGATGTTGATTTCTTATACCACTTGAGCTTTAATTGCTTTCCTCGTCGAATAATAATTGTGTCGAGATAAGGCAATTTTCCGTCGTCTTCGAGTTCTGTTGTGAATTTTATATTTTTGTCAAATGGATTTAATGCGTCAAGTGTACTTTTTACGTCATTTTCATTTATATTTGGTGTGCTCATACGTAAGTATGTAGTAGCGGCGCTTATTTTGGCGACTTGCTGCTGATCTCCGTTTACTCAAATTATTATGTATGTTGTATTTGTAGTTGAGTGCATTGTATGCGCAAAGGGTTGGTTGACCGATGCATTTTTATGTTTTGTGCGTATCCACTTCCCTTCCAAACATTTAGTGTATGTTAGGGTGAATTACATTTGAAATTTATGTGGGCAAACATGTAAATATTTTGTGTTTAGGCAGGATGCCTAACTTTTCCGCATCTGATTGCGACCCCCCTAACGCATTTCGATACTCGATGTAACTTATAGCCACCCACACCATCACCGCCCTATGCGTGTGCATGCACGTGTATGTGTGGTTTGTCAGCACTCATGCACATGCATGTCGGCGTTTATGTGAGGGTGACTTTCCCCTCCAAAAACGGAGGATTTTGCGGGCCAACGGTTGTCGCCTTCGATACAACTGGCCTCTTTGATTTTAGCAGCCAACCAGCTCACATCTGCCGCCAGCGATCTCTGCCGTTTTTCCTGCAATACACTCAGGTAATATTATAACCAATTTATTTAAATCTACCCAATAAAACCTATCATTATAAGGAGAAATATTCGTCTGCTTCTTTCTTTTCTTTATTCTAAAACCCAACCCGCTCACTGAGATCGACCCGGTGCTCCCACCTCTCGCAAGGATCAGACACACCCCAGCCGAACATTTGGTCCTTCTCACCGTTTAAGGAACCAGCACAGCCCTCCATACAATCCACTAAGAAGTTACCTTCCGGCTATTACAATTGGCATTTTTTGGTGATACGCGTCAACCAAGTTACCCAGCAATTGATTCCCAATACTCTGGTGATATACAGCATGAATTTATCACAAGAACTTATCTGGAAAATTACTAGCCAGTCAACGGTTGGACCACCAA
The DNA here is from genome assembly GCF_040869045.1 of Eurosta solidaginis. Taxonomy (NCBI): domain Eukaryota; kingdom Metazoa; phylum Arthropoda; class Insecta; order Diptera; family Tephritidae; genus Eurosta; species Eurosta solidaginis. The sequence continues at coordinate 144,831,830 of NC_090324.1, read as the reverse complement.
AAACAAAAGGTTATATTATATTTGAAACCAACGTGAAAAAAAAGCTCAGCAAGCAACAGCCAGCGGAAGCCACTGCAACATCACAATTTACTTGCCACATCAGCACCAGTATACAAATCGCCACAAAAAGTCCAGAGTAAGTGCAATATTTCTTGCAACTTTTTTTTGGTTATAATCAACTATTAAAAACTATTTGCATTTTTTAACCGCGAAAAGTTTAAAATTTTTTTTTGGGTGCCGGAAAGAAAAATAAGTGCAAACGCGAAATATTAACGTTATTTAAATTCCTTGTGGCTATCTGGTTTGTCCCCCCACCAGCGGTAAGGCTCTACGGACACAGCACAAGGAAGAGGTGCACATAACCTCACTTTCATATAAAAAATTTCACGCCATCCGATTGCGGCAATTTTCATTTTTCTTTGTGTGTCAATTTAATTTCACCAGTTTTCTAATAAATTCTTTTTTTACACAGCCCATTTTGCACAAGATCTGTATTCAACTTTTTACACTTTTCGTCGCGTTTAAAGAATCAAGCGTGTAGTGGCGGGTGGCCTCTCCCCCTTCTTATTTCACACAATACACATTGGTGTTGCTCTCCTGCTCCCTGTTTTTACGGCACAAATAATCTGCACAGCCAGAAAATATAAACAAATTGAAAGCAATATTATCGTATTTTAATCATTGTTGGTTGGGTGATTCGCTCAGGTTTTCAGTTGTATATCCCCTTTTTAATTTGATCACAAATTTTAATCCATGAGCATGGAATCATATATCAGATTGGCCGATCGAATAATCGAGTTCGAGGCCGACTTTAATGACATAAGTGCGGCTCTGCACAAAGTACACACGCTTGCAATACAGCAAAAAGAGCTGCAAGCTAAGTGGGAAAAAGTAGATACCGCCCTCGATGAGTTGCTTGATTCTGACACGCTTGAAGCAAAAACGATTTCAGCGGTCAAGATCAAGCATAAAGCGGCATATGCCATATTCCTGCGATGCATGTTTAACATGGCTGAAATTCAAGCTAAATTGAAGCAGGAAAAGGATAGTGAGGTTCGCTCCGAAAGAGAGCGAGCGCGTGAACATAATATCTGCCTGCCTACTTGCGATACTGATGTATTAAAGGGCGACTACCTATCTTGGCCAACATTTCGGGACCTGTTCACGGCCATCTACAGAAAAAAACATTCGATTAAGCCCTGTAGAAAAGTTGTTCCACCTTAACCAAAAAACCCAAGGTGAGGCAAAGGATATCGTCAATAAGTGTCCCTTGAAAAATGAAGGCTACGAGACAGCCTGGAAAAACTTGTGCGAGAGGTACGAGAATAAACGGATTCCGTAAATTCAAAGCTTCAAATTTTGCTTAATTTAAAAAAGGTAGAGAGCAAGTGCGGCAGCTCCATTAAAATGTTACAGCGCGACATAAAAAATTGTTTGTCATCCCTAAAAAGCCACCAAATAGATGTTTCAAACTGGGATGCGATTATAACCTATTTATGCTCGACAAAATTGCTTGAAAGTACGTTGTCTCTATGGTAGCAGAGCACTGATCACAAAACGTACATATACAAGTGGGAGGATATGGACACATTTCTATCTAATCGATTTCAGACACTTGAAACAACGTCTGGTTTCACAGGTAATGCCACTTCTAAAGTGCAAAAATCAGACGCGTCGCGACAATCGACAGAAACCCCTACGAAAAAACTTGGAGCTTTTCAAACAAAAGTATCCAAGCAAACAACAAAATCAATGTGTAAAATGTGCAAATCTACGGAGCACAGATTACGCAACTGTTAACGCTTTTGCGATTTAGCCCCGGTAGAAAGGATTAAATTCGTTAAATTCATCAATCGCTGCCTGAACTGATTATTCCCAGGACACACAGTGACGAGGTGCACCAGTTCGTACAACGGTTCCAAATGCCATTCTCCTCACCACACGCTCCTACATGCGGATACACTTCAGAAAACTGCGGTACGCAACCCTTTCAAAGATGCGGATAATACCCCCTCAACTTTGGCACAGGCACGGAAAAGACAGGAGTCGGGACAACCACCTTCCTCTACGAACCAGAATGTCAAATCCTGCCATGCTAATTCCAGCACAGGTGTGCTATTAGGAACTGCTCGCGTACACATTCACCATAATGGTACCGACTTCTCCGCGCGGGCATTAATTGATTCTGGGTCTGAATGTTCCTTTATAACTGAAATACTGAAACGCAGAATCAATTTTCCAGCGAGGAAAATGCATGCCCAGGTTTCAGGCATCACAAATACGGTGTCAGCTCAGGTGAAAGAAGCATCCAACATCGTATTACGTTCACCAGTGGATCCCTGCTTCAGCTTGACTACACCCGTTCTTGTTCTAGCTAAACTCACTGGGAATCTTCCATCCTGCCATATCAACGCAATGACTATGCAGGCATTCCCAGACTTGGTTTTGGCAAACAAGAGGTTCTACGTCAACGAAAACGTATACCTCATACTTGGCGGAGACATATATCCCAAATCATATTAAGTGGCCTTAAGAAAAACGATATAATGGACAATTTTCCACCGACCACAAGTCCGGCGCACATTCGGCATTGCTGCGGTTAGCGCCAGTCATAATAAGCACTCCAATGAACGCATACATTTCGCTTAAAGTAACCTTTGCGTTTAATTCCGCATATGTAGCTTCTGCTTTTTTGTTGGTGTAGGGTACTATAATATCCACCATTTCCGGAGTCATAAAACATTTATATGTATTTATTATTGACATCGTAGTAGCCCACTAGGCCCACTTCGCTGTCTAGTTTGGCGTGCAAGTCGTGGATATGAGCTCCATATGGTACTATCACGTGCTACGAATTCAGCTGCACGCAAATTAATCTCCTCAGAATCATCTGCAGCATCGGATTCATTGTCAGATTCTTCGTAATCAGCCTCATCTACCTGCGCATTGTCAATTGTGTAATCAGGGTCTTCTACATCCGATTCAACCACGCCATCTGCTACTGCTACTTGTTCGCTTTCATCCCCTTCAGGGTCGGAAAATAATTCATCATCTGAGATTTCGTCAAACAGGTTTTGTATGTACTGCTCTTTTTCAGCGTCAGATAATCTATATAAAAATAATTAATTTTTATTCCATTTATGAAATTATATTTCAGTTATTTGTATTTACATATATTGATTCAAAGACAAATATTCCATGTTCCTTCTGCTATCCATGTTGTAATATTTTAAATTATTTCTGACTTGTTATTTTCACAAATATAAATCAACTTCACACTTCAAAAGAATGCTTTACAATGAATATGTACTCGCAAAACTGCCGTTTATATAGCTGCAACCCTTAAGTTTCTGGAAGCATTTCTTACCTGCCAGGTAGTTGGATTATATCAAATGTTGTTTGTCAGCAAATTCTAGCAAGGGTACAATATAATGTCTTCTTCTAAATAATTAAGAGTGCGCGAAAAAGTTGTATTCTAAAAATTCTAACAACAATAGAAATCATTGACTTCTTAGAAATAACTTAGAATGCGCGCAATTCTTAGAAGCAGGCTACAAATATATGTTTATAACTATTTAAAATGTTCGTAAGATAGTCAGCTATAACATTGCATTAAAAAAATAACTTGTTTCTCAGAACAAATGAGAAAAAACGGGTAAATCAGGCTACTGGCCACACCTGTACCCGGGTATAAGAAGTCGTAGTAAAAGTTGGGTATAAGTCCTAGGGTTAACACACTTCTGGCCCAAGAGACAGTGTTCGGCTGGATACTAACCTGTCGTATCGAAGCACCAAATCCAACGAAGAGCATCGTGTCCTTCTACAACGAGGTTGCGTTGGACAATCAACTGAAATCTTTCTGGGAGGTAGAAAATTTGCCCTAAAATAAAATATTAAACGAAGATGAGAGATATTGCGAACAACTGCACCGTGTTACTACCATTCAGGCAGGATCCCCCTAATAATATTAATTTAGGACCGTCCCTGAATTGTGCATGCTATCAATTCTTCCGGAATGAGAAGCGGCTAATAAAAAACTCAGATTTATGTAAAGAGTATGTTCGAGTGCTATCAGAATATGAAACGCTCGGACTTATGAGAAAATTAAAAAAGAATATCCCATCCTGCCCCACCACGCCGTTGTAAAAGCAGAAAGTACAACCATCAAGGTAAGCGTAGTATTTAATGCCTCGAGCCCTACGGCGAATGGCACTAGCTTAAACGATATTCTACTCCCAGGCCCAGTTCTACAAGCCGATTTATCCATATTAATCTTACGATGGAGACTATACCGTTTCATCTTCAATAGCGACATCGAGAAGATGTATCGACAAATTTGGGTGAACGAAAATCACACCAAATTTCAACGCGTTGTGTATCGCACTTCCCCAAATGACCCAATAGTCTCTACGAATTAAAGACGGTTACCTTCGGAGTGAATCGCGCTCCATATCTCGCGATAAGAACGCTCCTACAACTAGCGGACGTCGTGGCAAATTCAAGCCCTATAGCGGCTAGCACACCTCGGGAATGCATGTATGTAGATGACGTGTAATCGGGTGGACACACAGTAGCGTCAACCATGAAAGCAAGAAGCGAGATTCACGCAGCCTTACACTCAGCTTGCTTTCCATTACGCAAGTGGACATCAAATTGTAAAGAAATTCTTCAGGACATACCCAAAGCAGATCTGCTCAGCGAGGACTTCCTAGCGTTCGAAGAAGCTAGCTCGGTAAAGGCCCTGGGAATACGATGGAACGCTCACTCAGATGTATTTTATTTCAAGGGAGGCACCCTAGAGAATGGCGAAAACATCACCAAACGAGAAATCCAATCCGCTATAGCCAAAATTTTCGACCCTTTAGACTGGCTGGCACCAATGGTCATAATGGCAAAAATATTCATGCAGAGTATATGGTTAGAAGGCACCGCTTGGGACAAACCAGTAGCGACCAGTACGCTGGAACAATGGAAAACCTTCACCGACCAATACCATGAGATCAAAAAAATCAAGATACCTAGATGGGTCAACTTTTCACCAGGAACCGACATCGAGATTCATGGATTTTGTGACGCATCCGAGAAGGCTTATGCAGCATCCGTTTACATGCGCGTGAAAACGGATGATGACACCTGCATAAACCTACTTCTTGCGAAAACTCGAGTGGCCCCAGTGAAAACTCTTTCTCTTCCACGTCTGGAACTTTGTGGAGCCGTGCTGTTAGCGGAAATAACCGAATAAATTTTCAGGAACTTCAAATTGGGACCAGTGAAAGCCCACCTTTGGACGGATTCAACTATCGTCCTCGCATGGATAAGGAACCGCCCTGTTCCTGGTCCACTTTCGTCACACATCGGATCACAGAGATCATCGACATGGTCGGAACTAAGGATTGGTTCCACGTAAATTTAGAATCAAACCCAGCCGATTTAGGCAGCAGAGGATTACCTGCGTCTGACTTGGTCAACAATTCGTTGTGGTGGCAGGGACCTTCTTGGCTGCAAGAAGACAATTCCCACTGGCCAGCACAAGATACAGAATATAACACGTCTATTGAGGAAAAGCGGGTGAAGGTTCATGCAACATCAGTAAATAACAACCCTGACATCCTTGATAGGTTCTCCGACTTTTCAAGCGCGTTACGGGTTATATCATACATTTTTACTTTTTTCAATTAACAAATCCAAAAACTAAAGTTTATTTCAAAAGGGAGTCTCATGCAATAGCACCTGATGAAATAGAAACAACCACACAACGATTGATAGCAATATGCCAAAGGCAATACTATCAAGCAGAGTACACCAATTTGAAATCAGGGAAACCAATTCATGGGAAGAGTGAGATTTTACCCTTAAACCCATTCATCGATCCGGAAGGTATGATCAGAACTGGTGGTCGGATTGGCGCATCCAAAGATATGCCCTACAAAAAACGACCCGACCAGTTGCGAAATTGGTACTCCTTCCGTCCAACGCCAGGAGGATGAAATGTAAGGGGCCAAATTCGGCCTTACAAAACCCCAAAAAACAAAATTCTCTTTCCCCAGACTACCTAAAATCAGAGGCCCACGGTTAGTGATATCAGTCAAAGCATAGTCAGGAGCCCGCGTATTTGTGTCACTCTATCCCTAAGCTATTTTCTCCCGAGAAATATATATCGTTCATGTCTTTTGTTCACTACATCCGGTCTCGTGACGAGTCTACCGGAGGGCAATCCTAACGCGTACTACGCGATGGCAATGGGGAAAGGGAGCGCGGGACATGAAGACGCGTTCAACCACGCGTCGTGATGCCCCGTTATCCCTAAGCTTGCGTCTCTCCGAGGCCCTAACTATAATCAACCCCCCGGTCTGGTGACGAGTCTCCCGGACGGCAATCCTACATCTTATTTTTTTCTCTTTTGCTATACCCCCGGTCTCGTAACGAATCTACCGGAGGGGGAATCCTAAACCTTACTACTGGTAGGCAATGGGGAAAGGGAGCGAGATGCACAAGGACACGTGGGAGCTTACCAAGAGCTCTCAAAACCAAAAGACAGAAATCAGGCATTTTAATCATACTAACCGGGGCCCCCTGAATAGAAAACACCCAAATTCACTCGCTTCCCCGAGCGAGGACCAGAATTTATCAAGATTCATCCCATCACCCAAAAATCTTGAAATAACCAAAAAAAAAAGGGGGGACTTTACCGAAATGAACATTAAGCTCAAAAGCCGCTGATCTCTCGATTCTTTTTTCTTTCAGACGGTTTGTCAACGCTAAGTTTTTTGTAAATTTACTACCTCAAGATGATTGAAACGTTACCATTTAAAAGTATTTACACTTCAGAAAGAGTAATCAAATCGTATTCATATGTAGGGAAATTCACAATTTAAGCACCTAAGTGCTGAGTGGGCACTAGCTCTTAAATGGTGAATCGTATTAAGGAAATATGGTAAACAGGGGCTACCCTAGCTCCTTAAATCTTGGAGGGCTCCAGTTTTAGCTTCACCGTAACTTAAATAAAAAAATAAATAAAAATCAATTTAACGGTGCAGTGGTCGAGCGTTACTTACCCTCAATTTCTTTTGTTTACGCTGGCTCCTCAACACACTCCCCAGAATATCCGCCCGGATTAGGCATATCCGGGTTTTCCGCGACAGTAACTTGATGCCGACGCTGCGCTGCTTTACTTGTTGTGGGGGTATGTGCATAGATACCCTTCACCCCTAATGACTTTTCCATTCCGGCTCTGAATCCCAATCTATTTCACCTGTTTTTTTTTTTATAAAGAAAGGGTACATGTTCAATCACCTGATCATCGCGCAAGGGCGTAACTAAGGGATTATCACAGGCAGCTAAATGCTTCACACAGGGCACAATGGTGTGCAAAAGGCTCCGCGTAGTAATTGGAATTGGGAAAAAGTTCCCTTACCTCGAACAGTATCTGATACCCCTCACTGGTGGGGGAAGTGCCGACTTGAACGAGGCTTCAACAACAAAAAAAAATCGACTTCCCTTTTTTTTCTTCTTATGAATTTTTAATAAAAAAAGCTACATACTTTTTATTACTTCACGCAGTATCTGACGCAAGTCTCCCTAATACTTCAATGGGTCTTAATAGCGGCGAGAGGAGCCAAAACAAAGATGACACACAAAACCGTCACTACTAGAAGCCAACTCTTCTATATTTTTTGCCTACCTACATATGTAGATAGAATTATTTTTTTTCGGTTTTCGATCATATCTCTCTCTTGCCAAAAAATAAAGTCTGAGCAACCAACTTTAATTGGTTGGTAAACAAAATCCGTCTGAAACCCAACTTTTACAAACGTAAACCAGAAAGGTTTCAGCACATTTCTTAATAAACACCTAGGGCCGTTTCAGCACGCTTTCGAAACAAAACCTTGGGTTTCGAACTACTTAAATCGTGAGGGCGGTCTTCTGGTAGACTAGTCAAAACCAAAAAAAAAAAAATTACAAATGCAAAAAGTAATCGATTTGATAGGTAATCAGCCACCTACATATGCAGATGGATTACTTTAACTTCGCTAAGTTCAACAAATAATGAACGTTAGCATACCTGCCTACATAGTCTCAATGGCCTATTCCTTTGTAGATAAATCTAGATTTCCACAATTATTTCATATGAACAACCCATTCCATCTGTTCATAGCGGGAAGAGATAAACTGCACATAACTGCATCAAACAGAGCATGGATTCAGCTACTGACAAAAATCAACTGTTCGATTACCTTGCTGCTGATTTCCAATGCCAATCTGCACTGACACATAATGCTGGACCTAAGAGCTGTGTTAGCAAAACTATATTCAACGCGTTTGACTAGTGAATGCGAAAATGCAATACATAAAGCACATCTTATTTTTGCTCTGTGCAGTCGAAGGAAAGCAAAGCCTCCTCTTTACTATGTACAGTTATATGTACAACGTACATATTATATGTTATATGTCCCACGTACATTGTACATGGAAATGTTATGTTGTAACATTCAAACGTTGCACTAAAATTCTACCTTTAGAATGACTTCAAAGCATAAAAGCAGTGAAAGTCAAAATTTTCTCCGAAAGAAAGAATAAAAAAGCTGAAAATTTCATTCTACGGCATTTAGATTAACAATATATGAAGGCAGTTCGAGTTTAATTTCGAGCTCCGAAAAGAGTTATGTACAAAAAATAACATGGAAATGCGCCCACACAAAGTCGCTTAATTATAGGGGATATTCATAAATTTTTGTTGTGTACTAAATAAAATATGGACGGCAGTATAAAACTCTCATCCTGTTTTTGCAGATTCAGCATCTTCTCTTCTTCTCAGTCAGGTAGCAACAAACGCAACATGCTTCTACCTATGTAAATACTGTGTTAAGCTAATATATTTCTATTTTATATATGTGTACATAAACCCCAGTTTGTGGTATACGAGGCATCCCTGCATCCCAAACCATAACGTCCCCGTCAATTACGCTCAACAAATGCATTCATTTGTGCTTGAAAAATTTATGCAAACATTCGTAACTTTTTAAAATAAACCAACCGTTCTAGAAAATGCATTTAAACAAAAATTATTTGCGTGCTACTGAACAAGCGTACGATACTCAGAAGTCTACTACACTTTCAAACGCAGTCCCAACTTGCGCATATACTGTGTTTTTCATCTTCGAGTTCTAGAATATGATGCTTATTTTATAGAAACTAGGTATGTTTATAATAATATATAGTTAGTAATATTTACTAATTGCGCTACACCCATCCATACATTTACCACACCACGTCATTTTGCCGAGGCTTTCTGGGGAGTAGTACGTGTAGCCGTTAGTAGGAAACCAATCCGAACAAATGGTTGTTCATGATCACCGTTGCAACGTAAGAACCTCTTGCCATATTGTTACATTACCTGTAACTAACGTATTGCTGTAGCGATGCAATGCAAAACCCCGCTGGTTTTGCGTATACATATTGTTGTAACCGTTGTAACCTACTATTCAAAAGCAATGGCAGCAGAGCAGATATTTTGAAAATTGTCTTGGTTGATTTAAACTGCCTTTACTACGTATTCAACGCCATAACTAACCACAAAAGAATTTACATAAACACTGTACATGCAACAAAGAATTTACTCGACTTGCGTCATACCTTAAGTCAAAGTGGAAGCCGATTTAATCTCGAACACCCAGCGGAATTTCAATAGGCCACTTCGTCGGGCAAACTATGTTTTCAACCGTTAGGTTCGCACCGTTCTCTAGTCAATGTCTGTGCTGCGCGTATAGCTCAGCAACGTTCACAACGTAACCTGCAAATGGTTACCGGATAACATATTTGTTAGTTGAACATTTTTAATATAATTGTAGTTTACGTACCTACCCAATCTAACGTCACAAATTATAAAATGTAATCAGTTCCGGCAGCCCTGATTGCCGATCCGTCGTCATTCACGCGACGCAAGGACAGAAAAAGCAACGAGAAGAAAAAATCATTTGTCGCAGGTCCCGTTTTTGTTCCAATTCATCATAATTCAATACACAGAGGTTTTTCTCTTCATTTCGTTTCTTTTGTCTTTTACCGGCAGTTACAGTAATATATGTATGTGTGTACGTATGTTTGCCTATTTGGTTTTCTGCATACCATACATTTAGTGCTGCACAAATGTACAAGCAGGTACCGAAAACCCGCAAGACACAAAATAGGGATCTGCCCTTTTTTGACCCATACGGGCGACTCATACAGTCCCACTACATACATGCACACAATAAAACCAGCAATGCAACATTACAAAATCATACTCTTACTCGTCTACTTTTTTGATTCGGTGCCCATGGGTTTATAGGCTCGGTGTTTTTTTTTTTGGGCGGGGTGGCAGGAATTGTTGTTTGTCAACAACAAACATCATGAACACTCCCGATTTAAGGCTTCGGTACAAAAGTCAAGAATCGGACTCTCGAAATGAACAAGTCCCGAAATGAAAAAAATCAACTTTTCTACGGCTCTAGTGCGCCAGTTCGAATGACAAAAATACATAATGTATATACATTCACACGCTATAAATTCACCACATCAGCTCTGTCACAAAAAAAAGAAACACGCGACAGAGTGGCACATTGGTACGTGCAGATAGAACGCGTCGTGGAGAACGCATCACCAATCGGAAAATTTCATGTCAGGGAATGGTAAATAATACAATTTTGCTTGGTGAAATTGTATTTAATATTCAGTTTAAACCAGCTAGATTTTTTCAACCACTTCATATAACGACATACAGTCGGTGGATTTTCGAATTTAATTACGATTTTCGCTATTCGTCATGAGCTGTCGCCCACAATTAAATGTATCATTTCGTTGGCTTTTCACGCATCTCTGAAAATAAAATTTTTCGCTTCTATGCACCGCAAAGACAGTGATAAGGGTGAAACGCTCCACGCAATGATAAAATATCTACCGACTACCTTAAATACGCAATGATCTGAGTGGGTGGCTTGAAACCACGTCCTTTTCAACCTCCCACTCATATCACCAGCTCCAGTCCCTTTGCGCGGGTGGCTTGGAATCACGCCCGTTCCAACCTCACACACACCGCAATCCTACCAATTGTGTTAACTGTGCATCAGCTGCTCGAAATCACGTCCACTCCGACAGCACTAACTAATAATATAATACATAATTTACAAAATATATGCACTGAAGCGAAAACGCGCCTCACCCAACCAACCTCACAGCCACTCCCCCCGGCGCATCTACAAGATGCCACACCGCGTCGAAAAAAGAAAACCGTCGGCCTGAGAGCGATGCGGTGCGTCACACGCTGGAACGGAGACCTCGGCCTCTTCGTCCAGCCCAAAAAAAAAACCTGCGAGTCTGGAACGGAGGCCTCGGCCTCTTCGTCCAACCAAAGAACTGCGAGTCTGGAACGGGGAACTCGGCCTCTCCGTCCAACAAAAATATAATAATAAAAATTTGCCAGTCTGGAACGGAGACCTCGGCCTCTTCGTCCAGCCCTGTTGACCTTCTACTACTTTATGGAACTTATATATTTAAGAACTGTATGGCAAAAAATATTCACTTATACCTTTTCATAACCGCTAATTTTTCATCCTAGCTTAGGTGACATGCTGAGCAAATCGGGAAGGACTCCCGGCCATCCGCGACGCTGGCGGACTCCGTACCCAGATTAAGTTTAGTTTGTAAGTCTTATATTAATTTTTTCTCGTTTCAGCAGAGATGGTTGGCGGAAAACGAGGTTGCGTATCGCAATGTAACTTATAGCCGCCCACACCATCACCGCCCTATGCGTGCGCATGCACGTGTATGTGTGGTTTGTCAGCGCTCATGCACATGAATGTCGGCGTTTATGTGTGGGTGACTTTCCCCTCCAAAAACGGAGGATTTTGCGGGCCAACGGTTGTCGCCTTCGATACAACCGACCTCTTTCATTTTAGCAGCCAACCAGCTCACATATGCCGCCAGCGATTTCTGCCGTTTTTCCTGCAATACACCCAGGTAATATTGTAACCAATTTATTTACATCTACCCAATAAAACCTATCATTATAACGAGAAATTCTCGTCTGCTTCTTTCTTTTCTTTATTCCAAAACCCAACCGCTCACTGAGATCGACCCGGTGCGCCCACTTCTCGCAAGGATCAGCCGGCCGAACCTTTTGTTTGCGCGCAAAAGTGCGCAAGTCTAATTTGTCTTTGAATTTAGTAATTATTAATTCAATATACAACAGAATATATGTATTTTGACGTGTGATTCATAAAGATATAGTACATGTCATAAACATGTATAAATTGTAAATTCAGGGTTATAAATTCAATTATTGTATTACAAAATGTAAGTTGAAAATGAATATGTAAGTATATGTTGTGAGGGTACAAAACCCTCGGTTTTTGGGGTCCTCACACTCGTCCCTCACCTACCGCGGGGTAGTGGGTTAATGCCGGATTAGTTGTCACAGCAAGCCGGTGTGGTGGTTTGGGATTCGTTCAGCCAGCGCCCTATCTCTCCTACGATGCTGCCTGCGTCGTTGTGGCTGTCGCTAGCCTCTCTGGCCATTAAGCTCAATATGTCGCTGTTGCTGTCTTTGAGGCTGCCGTTGACTTCGCTGGCCATACGGCTTAATATTTTGCTGCCGTCGTTGTTGCTGTCATTGAGGCTGCCGTTGACCTCGCTGGACATACCGCTTAATGTTTGGCTATCGTCTTGGTCCGGTGCTTCGTCTATCGCGTCCACGATCCTCACTTTGGTCGGGGATTCCGTCCTCGCGTTGGTGTTATATATCCGCATTCGGAGTGCGACGTGCCGCCTGTATTCGACGAACCCCCGGCTCTGTACCTCCTCGTCGTCGTGGCGAATGGATAGCTCACCCTGCTGTTTTGGTGGTGATTTGTCGTTTTCTTCTTCCTCACTTTCCGAGGAAATGGGGATTGGGGTGGGGTCTCGAACGGCGGCTCACTCCCCGGATTCGGACCTGTACTCCTCGGTGCTGCCATCGCTACTCCGCTCCTCGTATGTGGCAGCCGGTGTCGTTCGCCGTAGCCGCATCCTCAATGGGGTCCACTCGCACCCTTCCCTTTGGTCTTCGGATAAATCGGGATAATTAGGCGTATTCATTGTTACTCGCTTTACGATACTTTGAGGTTTGGCCTGTCGCGGCCCGCTTTATATATGATTTCTTCTGACACGTTAGACGGTACTTTTCCTGGCAGCGGGTATCACGCAATCCTGCTTACCAAATTAGTTTTTGTAACTTTCATCAGGATGTTGCTATGTTGTTGCTCGTCGCTGCCCTTCCAGTTAGTGGTATGTATGATGCCAGCCTGTACTTTGAATGAAAAACTGGTGGATTTTCCTTAGGGTGTTCCCACCGTATATGGTAGATTTTTTTTTTTTTTTTGTAAAAACGTGGTATATCATGAGCCTAGTTAAGGAGTATATTTATGTGACTATGTAATTGTGGTTAGAGTTTACCGGGCTTTAGTGGTTGATCCGAAGTCCGGGTACTTCTTGATATGAAATTTCTTCGTGTATGATTTGATACTGTTCCGGTTGGTAACGTACACGTACTACCGGTTTGATTCGAGTTGCAGTAGAATTTCACGTAATAGTCCGTTATTCCAGAGTTGTTTCGGGGTGTGTGTTCGTTTAGGGCTGCTGTAGCGAACTGCCTTCCTAGCTATAATCTTGATCCAGGTATCGGTCCTCTGGCGATCTGTACTTGGGTTCCTCGAGCGACCTGTACCTGATTTTCTGGAAATGGTGGTATCTGATTCTCCGTATTGTTTTGCACTTGAGCGTCTCTGTATGCTACCAGCTGTTGGCTTGTACTTTGATTCTCTCCTTGTTGTCTCTCGGTCTCTTCGCTAACTCGTGTAAGCGTAGCGGAAATGGATACCTCGATGTTCTCTCTCTGTTGTTGTATCTCGGAAATATTGTTTGCTGCTCTATTGGACGCTATTGACGGGATTTGATATTCACTAGCGTTCTTCTTATTACTCTGTTCATGCCTTTGCTTCCTGGATTCGTTGTTGTCGGCGGCGTTGGTTGCGTGGTATGCTTTCAACTCACTTAAGTGGGCTGTCCTCCTCCTTCCTCTGAAAACTTTGTCTAGCTCCACGATCACTGGTGATAGAAAGTTCGTTACCCTGGGTGCTAGTTTAGCTGCAGAGTTGTCCACCGCTTTTGACAGCTGGTACTCCTTTACCAGCACTAATTCGCAAATAGCCGGTCGCCATTGCCTCCTCCTTAAGTTATAATGCTTTGCCTGCTCTGTTGATGCTCGATCTTGCTTCCGTCGTACCATCTCGAATATCTCCTTCATCTTCATCGATTTCTGCCCTGGATTAGCAACTCTCTCACCTGTACCGAATGTATGCTCTTCGTAAAGGCTGATGTTGTGCCCGGTCGATTCACAAACGCTTGTGTTTAACACGAGTCCCATGTTCTCTGCTCATTTCCTTAAAACTGTGCTATCATCCTCTTGATGTTGCGGTTCGCTCTTTCTGTCGGGTTCTCCTGCGGTGTGTATTGTGCTGTTAGCTGGTGTTTTACGCCAATCTCCTCCAAATACTTCTTAAAACGTTTGCTCACGAACTACGCTCTGTTATCTGCGATTAATACCTTTGGGATGCCAAATCGTGCCAAAATTCTTTCTCTAAATCCTCGTATTAAGCTCTCTGTTGTTGCCTTTCTAATCGCCATTATCTCCACCCATTTTGAAAATCTGTCAACGAAAACTAATGCCATTGTATTACCATTTTCGAGCGTGGCATTGGACCAACAAAGTCTGCGCACACTGTTTCCCACGGTTCTTCTGGAATTTTAGTTAACATCTTACCCGGGGCCTGTTGTTGACTAGGTTTGTATACCTGACATCCATGACATTGCTGTACGTACTTCCTTACGTCTCTGAATATTACTTACTTACTTAATTGGCGCTTAACCGTCTAAACGGCGCGCCAGTCGCTCCTTCGCTCCGCCAACCGGCGCCAATTTGTCACACCAAGGGAGTTTAAATCGTTTTCTACCTGGTCCTTCCAACGGAGTAGGGGCCGCCCTCTACCTCTGCTTCCATAGGCGGGTTCCGATAGAAACACTTTCTTGGTCTCTGAACATTCCGGGCCAGTAATATCACGTCGTCGCTCGTGCAATAGATTTTCGAACGCCCATGTGTCCTGCGCTTGTTGTGTCATGAGTTTCCGCCAGCACTTTACGTCTCTGTGGGGTTGGTAGACATAGCTTCCACGTTACTGCGTCTTCACCATCAACTTGACTCTCTGTTCTCCTGCATAGCTTTCCGTCCTCGATCACATGGTTTGGGAATTTCTCCGGAGCCTTTCTTAGCTTTACCATCTTCGCTTTTAGCCACTTGCACTCATCTTTGCCATGCTCTACCGTCAGCATGCCTAGTTTCTCGTCCAACGGCTGTCTCGAAAGTGTATCTGCCACCACGTTTAACTTTCCCTTTGGATTCTTCGGGTAATACCTTTGTTTTATGGGGCGGTCGTGTCTCATCGCTATCCTGCGCGTGGCCACGTTGGATACCCGTGCCATATCCTCGAAAATCTGTAATTATTTATTGAGAAATTTACTCACTGACTCGTCTGTATTCGCAACTTTTGGGCTGTTATCTTCGTGACTACTTTCGACCATTTTTATACATGTAACCGCTTCTTCATCCAGATCGTCTGTTCTCAGTGTTAGTGTTTGCTCTCCGCATCTCAACTCCATGTTCCCCTTCGCCAGGTCATCTGTTCCAATCCCCACTCGTTTTAAATCTGCCATCTGCCAGTATTACTCGCGTTTCTATGGTTTTGAATACACTTGCTTCAGCCTCCTTGCCATCGTTCCACTTATAAAACTTCGTGTTGCCCCTGTGTCCACTGCGGCTACCACTTCCTCGCCATTCACCGTGATGCTTGCCAAGATCCGGCCTTTTGTCTGTCGTAATGTGTTTAGTTTTCCCCGTGTTTGCGTTTGAGAATACCCCATTCCTCGGTGCCAATAAGGTCTCTGGCCGTTTCCCTGCGTGCGCCTGCAACAATTTCGTGTGAGCGTGCCTACCTTTCCGCATGTCCAGTAGAATTCGATGCTCGCACTACGGCAACGGTATGCGACATGGCCGCCTCGTCCGCATCGTCTGCACGCCGTACTTGTATCGATGTATCTTTGTGCCGGGTCCGACTTCTGAGATGGTTGTTCCTCTGCTCGCTGTTCTCGCTCTTCCGTCTATATGTATTGGTAACGTTCTTCTGGACGCCATGGTATAAATGGTCTTGCCGTTGGTGGCATCGGATCTCTGTCAGGGGTGATATTTTCGTAATCTTCTACTAAACTTACCAATTCTTCCAGGTTGCTGATCTCGTCCCTTTTACCTGGATTAAGCTGGATTTCTCTGCGGGAGTTCCTGTATATGCGGTTAAGCTTTTGTTCTTCGGTGTAGGCGGTATGTCGCATCAGTCCCTGTAGTGCTAGCACATAATCTTTGAACTTCTCTTCTGGTCTTTGCATGCGTGCCCGTATCTCGTCATCCAATTGTTCGAAGTATCTGGAGCTGAGGAAAAATTTTAGGAAATCCTTCTTAAACGAGTCCCACTCTTTCCAGTTCCGGTTGTTATTTCGGTACCAAGCCAATGCTTTGTCCTTGAGTAGCTCCGACAATGCTCTTGGTATCGAGTTGACGTTGATTTCGTATCCTTCTGCTAGTTCCTCAACGCGTTCGATGAACCCTAGAGGATACTTGCCCCCGTCGTATTTTAAGCCCCATTTTCCTACCCGGTCCATAGTTGTTGCGTATGTGCCTGGCTGTTGCATCATATACAGTGGTAGTTCTGTTACCTCGTGTTGGTTTCTGTGGTTAACCTTCGTTGTTTTGACATGATTTCCGTGTGTCCTCGTTACCTTCCTTTGAATATCCTTTATGTAAAGCCTTGTTGATTTCCTTGATCTTTCTTAAGCCTGCTCGGGCGCCATATGTGACGGACTTATTTTATGCTAGGGTATGCCCAGTCCATCCAGGCTTCCTATAGAAAAATGGGAGAACTTATTCCTGTTGCAATAAATAAAAACAGAGAGGTTCCGAAAGAACGTTATAAAATTTATTTAAAATATCAATATTCCTTAATGGCTACACCAACTCTCTGGCCCTGTCTTGATAAGAGTAGCTGAGATAGAACCCCTCTGCCAAGCTCTCCGTTAGTTGAAGTGGAAACCTCCTACTGAATATAAACTAAGCACGAAATGAAGTGGAAACCTTCAGGTCGCGTTCTGATCAGTGGTAGAAGGCCACTGACTCGTATGCCTATCTCCTAGCTTCTGATCTTACATGCTAATTTGTCGCCTTTATATACGATTTCGGTTTTTTTCTAAAAACAATTAACTAGTAAAAATCCTTCGGTTATAACATTATGTAGAGCTGCGCGCAGGCAGTCAGTAATTTTGCAATAACAATTATAAGAAAGTAGAGTGATGGAACTCATTGTATTCTATTAATATCTATATACGCTTGCATGCTAACATACATTCTTCTTTCCTTTTGTCATGCCTCTGGTTTGAGTGTATGTATATATGCACACCTTCAGTCACGTAGGATAATCCGCTGTCCCGGCACTCAGCTTCACCCTAATTTCGAGAGCCGTAATATACATAGAAATCAGTGTACCTAATGTTGTACATACATTTGTATGCTTATTAAAATGCCTGCCGTGTTTTCCACCTTCGCTGTACCTGTTGAATTCAACCATTTGTGTTTATGCGTGTGTTCGCTGTCGCTTGGTTCTAATGGTGCGTTGGCCTCGCTTGATGCTTTCGACTTCTGCTTACGGCATACGCTGGTGTGTTGTATGCTCGTACGTAAGTATTTGTACCAAATTTCCAATTAGAAGCGGCGCTTATTTTGGCGACTTGCTGCTGATCTCCGTTTACTCAAATTATTGTGTATGTTGTATTTGTAGTTGAGTGCATTGGATGCGCAAAGGGTTGGTTGACCTATGCATTTTTATGTTTTGTGCGTATCCACTTCCCTTCCAAATATTTAGTGTATGATAGGGTGACCTATATTTGAAATTTTTAATAATTTTTTTCAATTATACCTTGTAAATCTCTTCAAAGCCTTTTCTCCAAGGAGTGGGAGTCGAACTCGCACTCCTACGATAGTTGAAATGGTTACAAACGCATTCAGCTACGTCATGTCTTAGTTGTTGTAAATAAATTATAAAATTAAAAACTTCTTGAAATAAATGTTTTCATACATTTAAAGCGATGCGGGAAATCCCCGGTTAACTCGTTATAAGTAGACAACATTTCGTTAATTCGTTGTAGTTCTATAAATAGAACAAAAACAACAACAATGCCAAGTTTCTCTGGAAACCGCCTTACAAACATGCATAACTTCAACACATAACTACATACGAATTTTGTGATATGTAGAAGATAATATATGCGGAAAAGGCAATTGGAAAAAACTTTACAACAACTAAGACATTACGTAGCTGAATGCGTTTGTAACCATTTCAACTATCATAGGAGTGCGGGTTCGACTCCCACTCCCGGGATAAAAGGCTTTGAAGAGATTTACAAGGTATAATCGAAACAGCTGTCGCCTTTTCCGTCCTGATGTCACGTTGTTTAAATTTTTCCCAAATTATTAAATAAATTATAAAATTAAAAATTGCTTGAAATAAATGTTTTCATACATTTAAAGCGATACGGGCAATCCCCGGTTAACTCATTATAAGTAGACAATATTTGGTTAATTCGTTGTAGTTCTATAAATAGAAAAAAAAACAACAACAATGCCAAGTTTCTCTGAAAACCGCCTTACAAAAATTCATAACTTCAAAACATAACTACATACGAATTATGTGATGTGTAGAAGATAATATATGCGAAAGAAGGCAATTGGAAAAAACTTTACAACAACTAAGACATTACGTAGCTGAATGCGTTTGTAACCATTTCAACTATCATAGGAGTGCGGGTTCGACTCCCACTCCCGGGATAAAAGGCTTTGAAGAGATTTACAAGGTATAATCGAAACAGCTGTCGCCTTTTCCGTCCTGATGTCACGTTGTTTAAATTTTTCCCAAATTATTAAATAAATTATAAAATTAAAAATTGCTTGAAATAAATGTTTTCATACATTTAAAGCGATACGGTCAATCCCCGGTTAACTCATTATAAGTAGAAAATGTAAATATTTTGTTTGCGCACAAAAGTGCGCAAGTCTAATTTATCCTTCAACTTAGTAATTATTAATTCAATATACAACAGAATATATGTATTTTGACGTGTAATTCATAAAGATATAGTACATGTCGTAAAAATGTATAAATAGTAAATTCAGGGTTATAAATTCAATTATTGTATTACAAAATGTATGTTGAAAATGAATATGTAAGTATATGTTGTGAGGGTACAAAACCCTCGGTTTTTGGGGTCCTCACAGTTACAGTGACTTCAACACACCTCCTCAAAATTAACAAGAAACAGAAGTTATATGAAAACATATAAACAACACATTAATGATTAAACTAAATGTTAAGTGGTGGCAGGTCGAGTACTCTGGTAAATCATGCAATTATGGTCCAACATTTATTGCATGATTGGGAAAAACCAGTTAAACCCAATCAGACCAATATAGTTCAAATTTAACAAATTTTAATTCATTAACAGCCGGTTTCAAGAAGCCAATTTAAGTAAATAATAAATTTTTTTCATTTTAACCATTTAAATAATTTTAAATTAAGTGGTTACCTTCGCTCATTTAAGTTTTATTTAAATATGCGTCTGGCAATGTTGACGTTTTCGATCAGCTGATTTAAAAGCAGCAAGCAATATTTATTTATGAATATTTGTGAAAAAAGGAATCTTCCGATGAAAGTGATATGGAGTGAGAGATTTTATCAATCATATTTATAAATAAACGACCTCGTATAAGGAGAGAACGACCAAATTGTTTTATGTGCTATGATGAGGTAGACTTTCGATATAGATTTCGTTTGATAAAAGAATCAGCTTGGATGGTCCTTGAAATGATTAGGGACAAAATTCAGCACAAAACTAAAAAGTTAGTAAACATGTAAAGATATTTTGCATTCTATCACACATTTTTTAATGTTTTTGTTAATATAACAGAAATGGCGCAATTTCCCCCGAAGTTATGCTTTTATTAACATTGCGTTTTCTGCAACTGGCTGCATGCAAAGGACTGGTGGCGATATATGCGGCGTATCAAAAAGTTCTTCCTGTCGTGCAATAAAGAAAGGTTGCCACAATATAGCATTGTTAAGAGAACGATTTTTATTTTTTCCTTTGGAAGTGGAAAGCCAAAGAGAAATTCAGAAACAATTTTATAAGACTGCAAAATTTCCGCGCGTGCTAGCTGCCATAGACTGCACTCATGTGAGAATTGAATCTCCAGGTCAGCATAAATATCATATAAACTTCAATCATGATAATTTTAAATGTATGACTTATTAGGTGGGAACGAAGCAGAAATCTTCCGCAATAGAAAAGGCTAATTTTCGATTAATGTGCAAACACTTTGTGACATTGCACTGAATATATTGGACATCGTAGCCCGCTGGCCGGGGTCCTCACATGATGTATTAATACTGAATAATTCACGTATATTTAGCCGATTTGAGACAGGGGAGTTCGGAAATGCACTAGTCGTAGCCGATAATGGCTACCCATGCAATAGGTGGATAATGACACCTTTGTTAAAAGTGCAAACTCCGGCTGTGGCATTATTCAATGTATCACAAATCAGAACTCGCAAGTGTGCAGAGCGCCAATATGAAGTATGGAAACGGCGATTTCCTGTCTTAGCGTTGGGTATACGTATGCGTCTAAAGAAAGTGGAAGGGGTTATAGCCGGTACTGCAGTTTTACTTAAAATTTGCAACTTAAACAAGGATAATGTTGCTCCGACAAACTAAAGTGAAATAAATGATGTCATCGATAGACTCGCTGAAGTGCCTACAATCTCAGCTGCCGAAATGACAATTTTTATAGAAAATATATAAGGTATATGCTTAACCGGATTTAGGTCCAATTTTTAGTATTAAAACACCAAAAATTGTTTCTTCTTTAGTTTACCAATATATTTCGGTTACACACGGTAACCATCTTCAGGGCTTTGAACAATAAACAAATTACAGAAACATAAAATAAAAATACAATTTACATAAAAAATTAAACAAACATGAGCATTTCTCTACATACATTATTTTACACGTCTTCGCTGTTTAACGTGGAGTTAGTCACTGTCCGCTTATTGTTTATCAAGTGTTTGTAGTAGCTCGCGCAGTTATCAATGCCCGTTTTGTAATTCATTCCTATGTTAGTCGGTGTGTTTAAAATATGAAGTACTTCTAAAGTCAATCTCTTATTATATTGTTTCTCTTCCTGAAGTATTGTTGTTTGGTTAAAGTTCGGAGAGTGGTTTTTCGTCGTACAGTGTGTTATAAGTGCTGTTTTATGGTGAGTTGTTTCGTGGCAATGTTTAAAGTCTGATTTATGTTGGGCTAGTCGAGTTTTTAATTTGGCTTTGGCTGTGCCCACATATATATTATTGAATGATTCCATGTCATTTCCATTACATGGTATTTTATATATCACATTGCTTCTATCCGCCTGAGGTACCTTAGATTTTGTTTTGTTGAATACATTTCTTAATGTGTTAATTGGCTTGTGCGCTATTTTAACTTTTTCTTTATTATAACAATCCGAGTTTGCTAAGCGCTCTTATAAATTTGGTACATAAGGTAATGATTTGAAAATTTCAGGTTTTTGTGATTCCCGTTGACTAGCTTGTGATGTACAACTTTTAATTAGGGTATTTGTAATATTTTCAGGAAAATCTTGACTTTTTAATAATACCTTTGCTTCTTCTTTGATCTCTTCGTGGTAAGCGTCATCTGATATATGTAGCATACGTCGTATACAGCCCATTGATGTATTCATTATCATCGTCTTTGGTTGTTTCGAATGAAAGTTAATGATTCGTCCTGTAGATGTGGATTTCTTATACCACTTTAACTTCAATTGGTTGCCTCGTCGAATAATAATTGAGTCAAGATATGGCAATTTTCCGTCGTCTTCGAGTTCCGTTGTGAACTTTATATGTTTGTTATAGGAATTTAATGCGTCAAGTGTGTTTTGTACCTCATCTTCATTTATTATGGCGAATAGGTCGTCCACGTACTTTGTGACTAATCTTGGAACTCTTGTTAACTTTTTCATTGTGTTCTCCAACAACTCCTCCATCACGATATTTGCAATCACTGGTGAGGTCGGTGATCCCGTTGGCAACCCTTTCAGCTGGGTGTAAATTTTATCATTAAATTTGAAATACCGATTTTCTTCGATGCAAAATTTTAACATTTCTATAAACATTTTCTTTGGTAGTTTCGTATGCTTTTCTATTATCGTCCATTTTCTTATTATGATGTCAAGTGCTAGTTGGGTTGGTATACTGGGAAACAGGGAAATTACGTCAAATGATATTAGAAAATATATAATACAAAACTTACTTATCTATATAAATAAACGCGATGTCCCTCTTCCAATTTGCGTGAAAGTTAGAAAGAGGGTATGGGGGAGGGGATAACAAGAAGAAGAGGAATATTGGTAGGAACGGGGGATGATAACCTAGAAGGTTTGACGCGATGTACCTCTTCCTATTTGCGTGAAAGTTAGAAAGAGGGTATGGGGGAGGGGATAACAAGAAGAAGAGGAATGTTGGTACGAACGGGGGATGATAACCTAGAAGGTTTGACATGGTTATATGAATTCGTTCTCTTTTTGAAATATATATAAATGCGCCGCTCAGTGGTTGTAAAGTCAGCAGGTCGGTCCACTGAGTATAGGGAGTTGATCAGATGCGAAAGTTAGCATTGGCTGCCAATTTACGCGATGATTATTTAGATGTCTGGCGAGCTGCTGCGGTTCCCAACTACTCTGGTGGTGGCATCTCCATTCACAGTGCTGAACGTAGTACCGTCTATAAGTTCTGCGAGCTCCCGCCTCCTGGCATTTGAAGTGATGTTACAATGCCAGAGAAAGTTACAACAACAACATCGCGGGGTTGAGTGGGCGATATTCAATGAAGGCGTCGGAATGAATAAAATAGGGCTTTACTGGAATTTTTACTTTCATGTCTTCACAAGTTTCTGGTGCTACAGAACAACAACAACAACCACTACTTTAGTTAATTAAACACAAACATATATTATTCACTTATTTTATAATCCATGATGTATTCTTAAAATACATCTGGCAAGTACATAGAAAGGTTTTGAACCTACAGGGATGTGGCGATCGTCTCCTCAACTAAATTGAGGTATTTTGCGTTTTTCTCAGTTGCTTCTCTAATATTTGCATTTCAAGAAAATGTTTCTCAATAGCAAACTGTTTTTGTAGTTTACGGCTTTCCTTTATTTGCTAAATACAATTCCTCCTTAAGTTTCTTTTCCGACCATTTGGTCTTTATTTCTGCTAGCTTATTTATTTATTTATTTGTTAGTCTACAAATTTTACAATCAATCAGACTAAATATGAATGAATGAATGAATATAAATGCGGATTACAGTGTAAAACTAACAAGCATACTTAGTGAGCAAGATTATATTATAAAATATGTATATACATATATTATTGAATCAGTTGTCGGGATGGACTGTGATGCTGAGCAACGGAATTGATTATCAGTGCTGTCAGAATGGACGTGATTTCGAGCAGCTGATGTATATTTAACACACAATAGTAGGGCTGCGATGTGTGGGAGGTTGGAAAGGACGTGATTCCAAGCCACCCGCCCAAAGTAACTAATGATTATTAGTGCTGTCGGAATGGACGTGATTTCCAGCAGCTGATGTATATTTAACACACAATGAGTAGGGCTGTGATGTGTGGGAGGTTGGAAAGGACGTGATTCCAAGCCAACCGCCCAAAGTAACTATTGATTATTAGTGCTGTCGGAATGGACTTGATTTCGAGCAGCTGATGTATATTTAACACACAATGAGTAGGGCTGCGATGTGTGGGAGGTTGGAAAGGACGGGATTCCAAGCCAACCGCCCAAAGTAACTGGAGCAGGTAACAGATTTAGTTTAACATGTGATTATATATTTTTATACTCAGTTGAGCAGAGCTCACAGAGTATATTAAGATTGATTGGATAACGGTTGGTTGTACATATATAAAGGAATCGAGATAGATATATACTTCCATATATCAAAATAATCAGGATCGAAAAAAAATTTGATTGAGCCATGTCCGTCCGTCCGTCCGTTAACACGATAACTTGAGTAAATTTTGAGGTATCTTGATGAAATTTGGTATGTAGGTTCCTGGGCACTCATCTCAGATCGCTATTTAAAATGAATGATATCGGACAATAACCACGCCCACTTTTTCGATATCGAAAATTTCGAAAAACCGAAAAATTGCGATAATTCATTACAAAAGAGAGATAAAGCGACGAAACTTGGTAGATGAGTTGAACTTATGACGCAGAATAGAAAATTAGTAAAATTTTGGACAATGGGTGTGGCACCGCCCACTTTTAAAAGAAGGTAATTTAAAATTTTGCAAGCTGTAATTTGGCAGTCGTTGAAGATATCATGATGAAATTTGGCAGCAACGTTACTCCTATTACTATATGTACGCTTAATAAAAATTAGCAAAATCGGAGAAGGACCACGCCCACTTTAAAAAAAAAAATTGTTTAAGGTAAAATTTTAACACAAAATTTAATATCTTTACAGTATATAAGTAAATTATGTCAACATTCAACTCCAGTAATGATATAGTGCAACAAAATACAAAAATAAAAGAAAATTTCAAAATGGGCGTGGCTCCGCCCTTTTTCATTTAATTTGTCTAGGATACTTTTAACGCCATAAGTCGAACAAAAATTAACCAATCCTTTTGAAATTTTGTAGGGGCATAGATTTTATGACGCTAACTCTTTTCTGTGAAAATGGGCGAAATCGGTTGATGCCACGCCCAGTTTTTATACACAGTCGTCCGTCTGTCCTTCCGCATGGCCGTTAACACGATAACTTGAGCAAAAATCGACATATCTTTAATGAATTTAGTTCACGTGCTTACTTGAACTCACTTTATCTTGGTATGAAAAATGAAAGAAATCCGATTATGACCACGCCCACTTTTTCGATATCGAAAATTACGAAAAATGAAAAAAAAATGCCATAATTCTATACCAAATACGAAAAAAGGGATGAAACATGGTAAGGTAATTGGATTGTTTTATTGAAGCGAAATATAACTTTAGAAAAACTTTATAAAATGGTTGTGACACCTACCATATTAAGTAGAAGAAAATGAAAAAGTTCTGCAGGGCGAAATAAAAAACCCTTAAAATCTTGGCAGTTATTACATATATAAATAAATTAGCGGTATCCAACAGATGATGTTCTGGGTCAGCCTGGTCCACATTTTGGTCGATATCTGGAAAACGCCTTCACATATACAACTACCACCACTCCCTTTTAAAACTCTCATTAGTACCTTTAATTTGATACCCATATCGTTCAAACTCATTCTAGAGTCACCCCTGGTCCACCTTTATGGCGATATCTCGAAAAGTCGTCCACCTATAGAACTAAGGCCCACTCCCTTTTAAAATACTCATTAACTCCTTTCGTTTGATACCCATATCGTACAAACATATTCTAAAGTCACCCCTGGTCCACCTTTATGGCGATATATCGAAAAGGCGAACACCTATAGAACGAAGGCCCACTCCCTTTTAAAAATACTCATTAACACCTTTCATTTGATACCCATATCGCACTAACAAAGTCTAGAGTCACCCCTGGTCCACCTTTATTGCGATACCTCGAAAAGGCGTCCACCTATAGAACTAAGGCCCACTCCCTTTTAAAATACTCATTAATTCCTTTCGTTTGATACCCATATTGCACAAACGAATTCTATAGTCACCCCTGGCCCACCTTTATGGCGATATCCCGAAACGGCGTCCACCTATGGAACTAAGGATTACTCCCTTTTAAAATACTCATTAACACCTTTCTTTTGATACCCATATTGTACAAACAAATTCTAGAGTCACCCCTTGTCCACCTTTATGGCGATATTTCGAAAATGCGATCACCTATACAACAACCACCACTCCCTTTTAAAATAGTCATTAACTCATTTCGTTTGATACCCATATTGCACAAACGAATTCTAGAGTCACCCCTGGCCCACCTTTATGGCGATATCTCGAAACGGCGTCCACCTATGGAACTAAGGATTACTCCCTTTTAAAATACTCATTAACACCTTTCATTTGATACCCATATCGTACAAACATATTCTAAAGTCACCCCTGGTCCGCCTTTATGGCGATATCTCGAAAAGGCGAACACCTATAGAACGAAGGCCCACTCCCTTTTAAAAATACTCATTAACACCTTCCATTTGATACCCATATCGTACTAACAAAGTCTAGAGTCACCCCTGGTCACACCTTTATTGCGATACCTCGAAAAGGCGTCCACCTATAGAACTAAGGCCCACTCCCTTTTAAAATACTCATTAACTCCTTTCGTTTGATACCCATATTGCACAAACGAATTCTAGAGTCACCCCTGGCCCACCTTTATGGCGATATCTCGAAACGGCGTCCACCTATGGAACTAAGGATTACTCCCTTTTAAAATACTCATTAACACCTTTCTTTTGATACCCATATTGTACAAACAAATTCTAGAGTCACACCTGGTCCACCTTTATGGCGATATTTCGAAAATGCGACCACCTATACAACAACCACCACGCCCTTTTAAAACCCTCATTAATACCTTTAATTTGATACCCATATCGTAAAAACACATTCTAGATTCACCCCTGGTCCACCTTTATGGCGATATTTCGAAACGCGTCCACCTATAGAACTAAGGCCCACTCCCTTTTAAAATACTCATTAACACCTTTCGTTTGATGCCCATATTGTACAAACAAATTCTAGGGTCACCCCTGGTCCACCTTTATGGCGATATCTCGAAACGGCGTCCACCTATGGGACTAAGGATTACTCCCTTTTAAAATACTTATTAACACCTTTCTTTTGATACCCATATTGAACAAACAAATTCTAGGGTCACCCCTGGTCCACCTTTATGGCGCTATCTCGAAACGGCGTTCACCTATGGAACTAAGGTTTACTCCCTTTTAAAATACTCATTAACACTTTTCATTTGATACCCATATCGTACAAACGCATTCTAGAGTCACCCCTGGTCCACCTTTATGGCGATATCTCGAAAAGGGGACCAACTATACAACAACCACCACTCCCTTTTAAAACCCTCATTAATACCTTTAATTTGATACCCCTATCGTACAAGCACATTCTAGAGTCAACCCTGGTCCACCTTTATGGCGATATTTCGAAACGGCATCCACCTATAGAACTAAGGCCCACTCCCTTTTAAAATACTCATTAACACCATTCGTTTGATGCCCATATTGTACAAACAAGATCTAAGGTCACCCCTGTTCCACCTTTGTGGCGATATCTCGAAACGGCGTACACCTATGGGACTAAGGATTACTTTACCCTTTTAAAATACTCATTAACACCTTTAATTTGATACCCATATCGTACAAACGCATTCTAGAGTCAACCATGATCCACCTTTATGGCTATATCCCTAAATGGCGTCCACCTATAGAACTATGGCCCACTCCCTCATAAAATACTCTTTAATGCCTTTCGTTTGATACACATGTCATACAAACACATTCCAGGGTTTCCCTCGGTTCATTTTCCTACATGGTTATTTTCCCTTATGTTGTCACCATAGCTCTGAACTG
Source organism: Eurosta solidaginis (assembly GCF_040869045.1). Classification (NCBI taxonomy): domain Eukaryota; kingdom Metazoa; phylum Arthropoda; class Insecta; order Diptera; family Tephritidae; genus Eurosta; species Eurosta solidaginis. Next base: position 144,803,984 of record NC_090324.1, on the reverse strand, counting down.
AGTATGTAATGTTCGGTTACACCCGAACTTAACCTTCCTTACTTGTTTTATAGTGTAAAGTGTGTCGCAAGTATCAATACTATTGCAGTGATTATTGAAATCTTGACACAGACAACGAAGAGGTTCATGCATTTGAAAATTCGATCTACATGTATTTAAATATAGCGGTTGGAAATACCGAGAGGGCCTAAAAGGGACATTAAACATCACCTCGCCAAGCAGAAATGGACTGTTTATCATCCCCCTTAATAGTTTTACCATAAATAAAACGCCAAGCATCTCCCTACGGCTCTGTAGTGAAGGCAGCTGTAAAAGTTTTAATCGGCTGCAATAGGGCGGTAGGTTCCTTGATTGCAAATGGTTTAAAGCAAAAAGCAAAAATTGCTTCTGGACCGATTCCAATTTTTCGCTATGAACCTGATAACGCGGGTTCCAGATAATGGAAGCATATTCCAATATAGATCTCACTAACGATAAAAAAAAGAGTTTTAGTGACATAGGGGTCATTGAATTCCTTTGACCACCTTTTTACGAAAGCCAAAGTGCCTCTAGCCCTATTCACACACGATTCGATATGTAATTTGAAGTCCAGTTTAGGGTCCATTATAACGCCAAGATCAGTAAAGTTTGTGACTTGCTTAATGATATAATCGCCTATCATGTACTGATAGGTTTTAAAAGATTTCCTCGTAAAACACATAAACTTGCACTTCGGTAAATTTAGTGACATGACGTTCACGTCACACCACTCAACCAGATTATTCAAATCCAATTGAAGAAGTGCCCTATCTTCAGGTGAGCGAATGGGCATAACCAGTTTGACATCGTCAGCGTACATCAGCGGTAAGCAGCGCTTCAAAACATTTGGGAGGTAATTAATGAAGAGCAGAAACAACACTAGACCAAGGTGACTGCCCCGTGGAACTCCATAAGATACATTGATGAATTCAGACAAACAATTGTTAAACACAACGGTTTGCTTTCTACCTACCAAGTACGAAGAGACCCAAGAGAGAAGCCGTGATGGAAAACCCAATCGATCGAGTTTTAGTAGGAGTAAGGAATGGGAAACTTTATCAAACGCCTTACTGAAATCAGTGTAAATGACGTCAACTTCTCAGTTCGTCCTTAAGTTATTGGATACGAGGGTTGTGAACTTCAGCAAGTTAGACACAATGGACTTACCCCTGCAAAAGCCATGTTGTGACAGGTCCACTGCCGAAGATACTACAAAAGCCAGTTGATTTGTGACAACTGATTCAAATAGTTTTGGAATAGCACAAAGTTTGGCTATTCCTCTATAGTTTGTGACACAAGATCTACTCCCACTTTTATAAAGTGGTATTATAAACGACTCCTTCCACTTCTTAGGGAATATCCCTTGCCTCAAAGAGGCATTAAATAAGCAGGTAAGGGGTTGACAAAGAAATTGAGCGCAAATTCTGAGCACAACAGATGGTATTTCATCAGGTCCACTGGAGTAGGAAATTTTCAGACTTTCCAGATGCCTTAGTACCTCATCTGTATGAATATGTGGGATACCTACTGAGTTAAGCGAAGGTAACATGTATTGATAAACCACCGGAGGGGAGTCAGGAATAGTCGAGTAATTAGATTTAAAAAAGTCAGCAAACATATTTGCAATCTCGGAGACAATACTGGAAATCCGATCGTTATACTTCATTACAGAAGGAAACCCTTTAATTTTTTTTTGGAGTTGACGAAGGAATAAAACGTTTTTGGATTGGGAGAGATCCGATGCTTAATATTCATCAGATAATTCTTATAGCATCTTATATGTAGCCTGTTGTACTTAAGGCGCAAGATGGAGTATGCAGCATAGTAACTATTAGAGCCAGATAATTTGAAACGCTTGAAGAAGCGTGTTTTTTTTTTTTGTTAGATAATTAAGTTCTCTAGAGCTCCAAGCAGTAGCTGGAGATGCTGAGGAGGTTTTGGAAAAAGGCACACATTTGAGGAATATCGCTTGTAAAACGTTGGTGAAATGGACGGAGCTCGCTTCAATATCTCCGTCGTACTCAGGCCACTTTATTTTAGAGACTTCGTCGATTAGTAAAGACCAATTGGCCTTTCTAAACAGAAACCGGCGGGAAGACGCATTCGGATCTGTAGTATACCGCACGGGTAAGCTAAGACAATCCAGGTAAATTGAAAGTGCTGGATGATAAACATCCTCAGGCAATACCACTGGATCACATCGAGTAACAGAACAATTCGATGTGTCGTCTGAAAAAATCAAATCAAGATATTTGCCAAATTTATTATGAATTCTGTTAAGTTGATAAAGACCAATGTCTGCAAGGTCATTTAAAAACTCGTAGAATACAACATTACAAGCAGTGGGAACTAGCATTGCGTCAATAAAATTTCACGACACAAAGGGCAGATTAAAATCGCCATCCACTAAGACAGAATCAACAGACCTTGACATAGCAAATATAAATTTCAATAGGGAAGAATGTTTTAAGTAAATAGAAATATCTGACTGGGGCGGAATATAAGACGCAACAAAATATTTATAAGTAGATAAAAGTTTAACTCGCACGCAGAGGATTTCAACATCAGAAGAATCATCGAAGTACACTTTCTCAGCAGAGAATCTGTTGTGTACGGCGATTAACACGCCTCCACCAACTCTGTTTCGTCGGTCTTTCCTAAAGATCTCATAAGAATCTGCTAATATCTCAGAGTTAAACACAGTTGGTTTCAACCATGTCTCAGTAAAAACTAAAGCGTCATAACAGAGTTCATGACTACGGAGAAAAAGATCAACTAGTTTAGTAGTTAGACCCCTAACATTCTGATAATAGACGTTGAGGCCATTATGAAAGGTGTCAGACAAATCTATGACTCCGTGGGAATTTCTACATCTTTTCGAAAAAAAGGAAGTTTGTTTTCTGTTTACATTCTCAACGCACAGCTTTTTGTTTTTTTTTGCCTTTTTAATTGCGCTGATGCATAGTTTTCCCAAAGCTCAAAGCCTGCGAATAGTTGGTTAAGAATTTGTAAGTCATGAAGTTACAATTGTGGACCATTTTTTTTCAGTTGGACTTGAAGTACCAAGGTTTTTGCTAGTTGCTTGTTCGTTTACGTCTTTATCATTTGCACCACAATCTAGTAGCACAAGTGTTTCAAAATTACATTTACGAAAATATACAAAATCGAATATACCATTCCTTTCTCTCGTCATTAGGCTTTCCATTGCTTGCTTACTTGAAACGTCTTCATATTGATCATCGCTCAAAACTGTTAAAAATCCTTCACAGAGAAAGCACGTATGCATATAAACATAATGAATACCATATTAATGGTAGTAGTTAGTATTGTATAATGCAAACAACGTGACTGATCCAAACCTTCCTTATTTTGCTTGTCGTTGTCGTAATTAGGATTCACCCGCTGGATTTGGCTCTCCGGAAGAATTCCACTTAGTAATTTATCAATAATTTATCAATTTGTGGACCTTGTTGGCGATGGCGAGTACCGAATAAGATTTAATGATGAGCTGTACGAGCTATACGCAGACATCGACATAGTCCAGCGAATTAAAACGCAGCGGCTGCGCTGGCTAGGCCATGTTATGCGAATGAATGATGATGCTCCGGCCAATAAAGTGTTTCTATCGGAACCCGCCTATGGAAGCAGAGGTAGAGGGCGGCCCCCACTCCGTTGGAAGGACCAGGTGGAAAACGATTTAAACTCCCTTGGTGTGACCAATTGGTGCCGGTTGGCGGAGCGAAGGAGCGTCTGGCGCGCCTTGTTGGACGGCCATTACCGTTTAGACGGTTAAGCGCCAATTAAGTAAGTAAGTAAGTAATTTATCAATTTCGGAAAAAGGTTGCTTCCTAGGTGGCCCTCCACCCGTTCCATAGCAATACTTTTTGGGCTCGGCAGATCGTCTTTTCATATCTGTTTTTAGGTTTGAATACTTGGTTCGTAAAGTCTTTGCTGACCGAGGTATTCCAGAGCACGTTGAGTTAAAACTTTCCGATACATTTTCCCAAGATTTATCTTTTTGATCGGGCCGCACTCTCCCAGTAACTTTACACTCCAAAACATCTGCATTTTGCTGTACCTAGTCTAGCAAAATATTAATTTCACGAGATGTAAAATTTTTTGTGCGAGTTGCGTTTTCCATTTTTAACTTTTGCACAATTTATGCGTTTGTTTACAAAAATCAGCTGTTATTCTGGTAGCAACATCCCTGATGTTACATTTTTTGGCTGTCAAAACTGAAGAATGGTGAAATGCGGGAAATTTAACTGCAAAGTTAAATAAAAAATAAAAATTTAATTTAAAATTGACTTAACTTTAAGAAAAAAATTATGTAAGTATACAAAAGTTTAGTAGTATAATAACTATAAATATATATTTAGTTGTAATAAAAAGAGTTTAAATCATCAGTCCAAGTTCATCTCTTAAATCGGTAAATCGTGGTCCTGGTAATGGTTTGGTTAAAATATCAGCCAGTTGTTTACCTGGAATATACTCAAGAACAATTAGTTGTCTTTCAATTTGATCTCTAGAAAAATGCTATCTGATATCGATATGTTTAGTCGTTTTATGGTACGTAGGATTGTTAATTCTAATACATCCTAGACTGTCTTCAAATATTTTTATGGGTTGCTCATAGTCTAATTTAATACTATCTGCTAGTGATTTCAACCACATAACGCCATATATGCAGCTTCAGTCGACGATGGCGCAACAGAATTTTGTTTCTTCGTATTCCAAAAAATAAGACATGAGTCGAACATTTGGAATAAATACCCTGCAGTACTTTTTCTATCGTTTTCATTTCCGAACCAGTCGGAATCGACATAACCAGTAAAAATTTTATCAAAATCTTCGTTTCATACAAAAGTTAATTTTAAATTAATTGTACCTTTTAAATATCTCAAAACCCTTTTTAGTCAATGCCGTAATTCTTTATTATTCTTATTCGTATATCTATGTACTTAAAATGCCAATTGATGTACTTAAATCAGGCCGAGTACATAACGTTATATACACTAGGCATTCAATTAAATTTCGACATGGCGCATTATATATTTCATCTGAATTTAAATTTTCATAATCCAATTTACTTGGAAGTGGAGTATTAACTAGATTACAACCATCCATGCCAAATTTTTCCAAAACTTTATTGATATAAGCCGATTGACTAAGTTCAATTTTATTATTTTGCCTACTAACTTTTATTCCGATAAAATGTCTAATTTCAGATAAATCAGTCATTCTGAATTTACCCATTAAATAATATTTAAACCATGACATTGTTGCAAAGTCGTATATTGATATGACTAAATCATCGACATATAATAATAAGTAGATATTCTTCTTTACTTCAGATTTATCCAATAAATACAATGATCTACTTCTGAGCTAATAAATCCAATTTCTTGTAATGTCTTTTCAAACATTTCATACCAACATCTAGCTGCCTGTTTTAGACGATAAATTGATTTATTTAGTTAACACACTTTATCATCTTCGCATGGTAACCCTTGAGGAATTTTCTTATAAATTTCCTCTTTCAATTTTCCATATGATGAACTTTCAGTTCAAATTGATTCGATAAAGACAGAATAATTCGAAGACTTGATATTCTTGCTACGGGAGCAAAAGTCTCATCATAGTCAGCTAAGCTTTGCATCTGACAAGGTTACCCATTTCATCATTCTTGATTGTGAAAACCCACATACAATCAATAATATTTTTATTTTTCGGAGTATCAACTATAATCCATGTTTCATTCAATATATAAGAATCTAGTTCTTCTTTAATTGCCTGTTGCAATTTTAGTATGTCATGCATGTCTTTTATCTCATCATAATTGTTTGGTACATCAGAAAAAGACATTTGTGAGTATAGTAGGCAACTATCCAAATCCAAAAATCTGTAACATTTTGGTGGTTTATCTCTCAGCCTATCACTTCGTCTCACTTCAATACTTTCATCCATACTTTCATTCTGGGATTTAGGCTCATCTTTTTCCTTACTTTCTTTCAGGAAATTATCATTTAGAAAGTTTTCATTACTTTCATGCTGTGATTCATTTTGCTGATCCTACTATCATTCTGGATAGCCCAAGAACTTTCAGGGCTCTCAACTTCCAAAATCTCTGTGTTAATCATATTAACTTCATCTACAACTAAATCTCCGGCTACAACAAACTTATTTTCCTCTAACACCCATAACTTATAACCATTTGTTTCGTAACCAACAATTATACAAGATCGCGGGTTCGAATCGAGCTCAAAGCCTAAAAATAATTATTTAATCATTATTATTGTTATGATAAATGTTTTCTTAATTGAAAAAAATATTAAATTAGAATAGAAGAAAGAAAAAATTTAGACAACTTCCAAAGCTCGTTCTTGCCAATTGATATTCACAACACTGCGACATCTGTTGCAGAACAAATGTGAAAATTGGACTTGTTTGAGGGCAATGCTGCCATAGTGTCATATTTTATTGACACTTTTTCCCCGTGCTCTGGGATGTATTAACAATTTTTGTTGTTATATCGGCCTACTGATTTGTAAGATCGCGGGTTCGAATCGAGCTCAAGGCCTAACAATAATTATTTTATCATTATTATTGTTATGGTAAATTTTTTCTTAATTGAAAAAATTATTAAATTAGAATAGAAGAAAGAAAAAATTTAGACAACTGCCAAAGATCGTTGTATAGATCCGCGATCTTACAAATCAGTAGGCCGATATAACAACAAAAATTGTCAACAAGTATACATTTTAAAGATTTTTCATCAAATTTTCTCTTTCTTGTTTTGTTGTGCATATAAACTGTAGATCCAAAAACTTTCAAATATATTAAGTTTGGCTTTCGACTATGCCACATCGCAAAAGTAATTTTTTTCTTATCATATAGAGCTTTACTTGGGGTTCGGTTTATTAAATAAGTAGATGTCAACAGCTTCTCCCCAAAAATATTTACCTAATTTTGTTCCATTTATCATAGCTCGTGCCTTTTCAGTTATAGTCCTTATCATACGCTCAGATACACCATTCAGTTGTGGTGTATGCGGAATTGTTAAATGGTACCTTATACGCCTTTCATCACAATACTCTCTCATCTCATTTGATAAATATTCCCTACCATTATCGACATACAACTTTACTACTTTTAGATTAAAATGATTTTCACTTTTCGCAACAAAGTCTTTAAAATGAGCAAACACATCTGACTTATGGGCTATCAAGTATGTTACACAATAATGTGTATATTGATCAACAAAAATTACGTAGTAATTTCTACCATCAACTGTAGGAGGCGTAATCGGACCACATACATCTAAGTGTATTATAAAAAATGGCCTTTTTATATAGTCCTTATCTTTTTTTTTATCTTTAAACTTTGAAAATGGCAATCATGCTTGTTTCCCTTTTATACAATCCTCACAGACATCATTATCAATTTTAATACTATCTAATAACTCTGTATACTCACATATTTTTTTTCGTTTCATATCTATTAATTTCCCTTTACTAATATGCCCTAATCGTTCATGCCACATTGGTATTAGCTTTTATTGATTTTGTCTGTTATAAATGCTCTACAACAAACTTCAAATTCTATAAAAGGAATATAAGCTGTGTTTTTTTTTCACATCTATATACGTTTACGCATAGCGGAATGATACAGGTGGCAGCATGGTGACATACCTACAAACATAAATAAAAATTCCATGTACTTTGTTTTTGTAAATTCGATGGACAAATGTCAAAATCGTATTGCGCCGGAAGTTGATGTATCAAATCAAATAAAAAAAGTTTGTTATCAGCTGTTCCATGCTGCCACCTTGTATCGTTGTGCCATGCGTTTACGCTTAAATTTTATATGGACTGCTAAGCGACAAACTTTAAATACACCTATGAAATTGCTACGCATAAAATTAGTACTACTAAATTTCAATACGCATTATACTCAGAAGTAACTGAAATATGTGTCTATGTTTCACCCTCTGCACTAATTGTATGTATTCTATGCGCGTCCACTATTTATGACATCTGATTCAGCTATATGTTATAAACAGAAATACAACAGAGGGTTGTGTCTCCGCTTTTCAGTACATCCTGTGCTGTAGCTATTTGTTTAACCATTGACGCTAGATGGGTCTCCAAGGCATTATCCAAGCGAGAATATGCGTTTTTTTCACGCCCAAACGAAACGTATACGCGTGTAAAAAAACACGGCTATTAATAGAACATATACCTTTAAAAAGTACCTCACCACCTTTTGATATTTCCACACATCCCGTTGAAAATACAACCTTCATGGCGGCATCCGTCATTTTATTTAAATTTTGTGGAATCCTCTCACAGTACAGGACCTCTTTAAGCGTTACATTTGACTGCCAGGAGCTTTTCATCCTCATCGTGCCCATAGCTGTTACGTATATATATTCCTCACACTTGGCAATTGCAATTTTAATTGGCTGTTCCAACTCAGTACAGTTTAGCAGCAAAGTTTTATCATTTACCATATGGTCGGATGCACCCGAGTTCAAAATAAAAAATATATTTTTCGAATTTTTATTTTCGTAGTTGATTACAGTTTTTAACATGAACGCGAAAACGGTATTAGATTGGACAGCAGTAGCAGCAGCCGTCTGCACTTGCTTAGCTTTATCTTTATTGTGATTATTCTGTTGCCTTTTGTAATTAAAACAGTCTCTTTTAATATGCCCGATTTTCTTACAATGGTGACATTTTAAGTTAACCTTTTTATTTGCTTTAAATTAAAAATAATTTTTACATTTATTATTTGCTTGGTATTCGGTTCACAATTTCCAATAGCTTACAGAACTTTTAAGCTCGTATATTTTTGTGCCAATTTCAATTTTATTTCATGAGCCAGCAACCTGGTTTTAACAAATGCCAAAGTTAAATTTTGTTCAGACAGAGTTTCGACTGCTGTTATGATCCCATCATATGACGAAGGAGGAGTTAGTAACAAATATGACACTTTGTCCATTTCGTCAACTTTTGCACCCCAACCAATTAATTCTATGACCAAGTCATCAAACACATTAAAATGATTCATTAAATTTGAATTTGGCTTTAGTTGTAACGAAAGTAATTGTTTTCTTACGGACAATTGAGATGCAACACTTTTACGCTACTATATTTTGTCCAAATTAAAAAAAATGCCTCTTGCAGTACACTCTGCACTAGTAAAACTTAAAAACGAATCGCTTAAAGATTGAATTATAATGCTTTTCACAGTTCTTTCGTCTTTTGCCAACAGTTCACTTTCTTTTTCTGGTTTTTCGTCTTCAATTACAAAAAGCGCATCATTTTCTGCGAATAAATCACTGATACGAAATTTTTAGATAGAGTATTTTTCCCCATTTCTTTTCTTCTTGTTCTTTTTTAGTTTTTCCATATCTTTTGATACCACTTCCAATTCTTCAATTCACCGCGTTTTTATATTTCATCAATTTTTATTTTTATTCTTTTCTTCTTTTACGACCCATCACCGCAGATAATCATATACCAATTGAACGCGTCTTAACCGACAACATCAAATTCAATACAAAGAAATAAGAACATAAGTCCTGCTATAATTCATATATATGTATACATAAAGAGTCTTATGCCCCTATTACCGTTTACAGCTCAACTCTGGTTGGATTAAAATTTCGCAATTTGGTATTACAGATTACAACTCAACCTGTCAAAAAAAATGTCGGTTGAGTTGTCTAGTCTAACAATTTTTGTGACATTACCGTTTACAACCTTGTGTGGGTGTAGTTGTCAAAGACGTCAAAATCTTACAACTGATTACTAGCAGTTGTCTCATACAATTTTGCAGTTGTTTTGGAAAAATGGAACGTTTTACAAGACGGTTCACCACTTAATTGTTAACAAAAACTTTCAAAGTTGGTATCAAAAGACACATTTCGACCTCCGAATTAAGAATCCGAAAACAAAAATTTAAAATTTAATTTCTGTCATATCATTCCGGTTCAGATTTGCATGTGGTTGTTGTATTTTGCTAGATTTTTTGTACACACTAATGCAGAAAGGCTTTGGACCCACCCAGGGTTATTTTTACAAATCGCAGCCAAAGCCGCCAACGCAAAAAGATGTTCTGTGCAAAAAAGTTGTGGATCGGGCCTCCTATTTCGAACCATCTCGGGCCATTTTGTGGGTTTTTGTAAATATTTTTCGACAAGAATTAAATTTTTAATTTTCGCTTTCGGATCCTAAAAACGGAGATCGAAACGCGTCTTTTGATACAACCTTTGATAAGATTTAGATAGTGCACGGTCTCATAAAACGTTACCGAGAAAAAAACAAATTTAAAGCCGGTAATTAAAATTTTTTTAATCAAACAATAATCAACAATTTTGTACACATTTATAGAAAAAACAACATTTAAGCGAAGGATTACATTGAATAAATTTTGGACTATATGGAGCAACATTTCGAAGTTGGACGAGGCTGGCCGCAGTTCGGATGCAGCCAAAATAGATGAAATTATGCGAACGTGAGTCCCATTGATACTAATCACTAGTCCTGGGAATTCTGCTTTAGAGTAAAATACAATTTTTGCTGTTTGGGTTTCAATCCACTTCGCACAAATATGCTCCTCAATAATATCTAAAACCAGTCCAACACCAAAATCATTTCCACAGCATTTTTGATAGCTGCCATCAGCAATGAATCTGAGCGTGGCGCGTAATTTTAAAATAGGGGTACAGCCTTCCCTCGAAAGCGTTTGCGGAAATGGTCCTTAATTTTGTTTAGTAATGAGCAAAATGCTTCCTTTCAAATCTGCAAAATAAGTTCATTAGAAGCTCATCATCTGTCACCTAAACATTTTCTTACTTGGTGCTAGGTAGTTCCAAGGGATTGGAATGATCACGCGAATGTTTTCCGTATTCGCGACATGTCAATCGCCAACATTTTCGCCATCATGAAATATATTTCATATAATATCCGTTTTGTTTCTGATAACAAAATCACTTTTGCAAAGGCTCAAATTTCCGCCACAATTTGATCAGCTGTTCATTTATCTGTCAAATCATCACTTTCTGAAGTTGGCAACTCAATTCAACTTCAACTGAAATAAGTTGTAATTCGTAATACCAAACAGGAGTTGAGTTGTCTTAAAGTTGAGTTGTTTTAATTACAACCCAACTAAGTTGAGTTGTAAACGGCAATTGGGGCATTAGGAATTAGGTATTTATATAAAAAAATCAAAGCCTAGTATGTATTAATACAAGCTATCTCGTTTTAACCAAAGCAATTATTCTTGTTCATTTTGCATGTCACTGCAACAAACACACACATACATATGTGTACATATCATATGAGTTTATATTAATATACATATAAGTGTAAAGAAACGTATGCCCCTATTACCGTTTACAACTCAACTTAGTTGGGTTGTAATTACAACAACTCAACGTTAAGACAACTCAACTCCTATATGGTATTACGAATTACAACTTATTTCAGTTGAAGTTGAATTGAGTTTCCAACTTCAGAAAGTGATGATTTGGCAGATAAATGAACAGCTATGTCCCTATTACCGTTTACAACTCCACTCTGGTTGGGTTGAAATTTCGCAAGTTGGTATTACAGATTACAACTCAACCTGTCAAAAAAAATGTCGGTTGAGTTGTCTAGTCTAATAATTTTGTGTGGCATTACCGTTTACAACCTTGTGTTGGTGTAGTTGTCAAAGACTTCAAAATCTTACAGCTGATTACTAGCAGTTGTCTCATACAATTTTGCAAATGTTTTGAAAAAATATAACGTTTTAGTAGACGGTTCACCACCTAATTTAAATTTTCAAAGTTGGTATCAAAAGACATGTTTCGACCTCCAATTTTGGAACCCGAAAACAAAAATTAAAAATTTTATTTCTGTCATATCACTTCGGTTCAAATTGTCATGTGGTTGTTGTATTTTGCCAGATTTTTTGTACACACTAATGCAGAAAGGCGTTGGACCCACCCAGGGTTATTTTTACAATTCGCGGCCAAAGGCCGCCAACACAGAAAGATCTTCTGTGGAAAAAAACTGTGGATCGGGCCTCTTATTTCAGACCCTCTTGGGCCATTTTGTGGGTTTTTTTTTTAATATTTTGCGACAGAAATAAAATTTTTAATTTCCGCTTTCGAATCCTATAAACGGAGATCGAAAAGCGTCTTTTGATACCACCTTTGATAAGAGTTAGATGGTGCACGGGCTCATAAAACGTTACCAAAAAATAAACAAAAACAATTTAAAGCCGGTAGTTGCACATTTTTTAATCAAACAATAATCAACAATTTTGTACACATTTATAGAAAAAACAAAGTTTAAACGAAGGATTACATTGAATAACTTTTTCACATTATGGAGCGACATTCCGAAGTTGGACGAGGCTGGCCGCAGTTCCATTCGTCAGTCCCATTTATACTAATCACTACTCCTGGGAATCCTGTTCTAGAGTAAAATACAATGCTGGGTTTTAATCCACTTCGCACAAATATGCTCCTCAATAATATCTATAACCAGTCCAACATCAGATTCATTTCCACAGCATTTTTGATAGCTGCAATCAGCAAGAAATCTAAATGTGGGGCATAATTTTAAAATAGGTGTACAGCCTTCCCTCGAAAGCGTTTGCGGAAATTAAGGACCATTTTGTTTAGTAATAAGTAAAATGCTTCCTTTCAAATCTGAAAAATAACCTCATTTTAAGCTCATCATTTGTTACTTAAACATTTTCTTACTTTGTGTTTGGTAGTTCCAAGAGATTGGAATGATCACGCGAATGTTTTCCGTATTCGCGACATGTTAATCACCAACATTTTCGCCATTATAAAATAGATTTGATATCATATTGTAACGAATTTACTGCAAATCTTCTTATTTGCAACCCTCTGCTAAGTTCGAATCACTAAACTGTTGAAAAAATAAGTCCACTCTTCAATAATGCAAAATGGCCTTTATTAAAGTACTTAACAATAACACTTATGTTTCGCTTACTGATAACTTGCTTAACTCAAACTAACTCTACTATTACCCGACAGATTGCGTGCTTAATCAAAACTGATTGATAGCTCAAATGAAACTGATTTATCGCCTCCGCTGTTGTCGCCCTTTTATACTATCCGACCTCGTCGTTGCATATTTCTAGGCTTTTCTAATTCCAGAACTTACTAGTTAGTTATAAATTTCTCAACTACAACTACAGATGTATAATTTTTATAGCTTCTCTCATAACCCATGCGCTTGTATGTGTGAGCGACACTTCCACAATCACAATTGGATACCTTTAGGAGCATTTCAGATAAGATATCTGCATGTGCTTGTGCGTTGCTTCTCCACCGCCTGCACGCGTATGTGTAGACGTAATGATTGAATTATTGATGTGAATTCACGTCACTGCTTAGCATCGGCCTAGAGATGGCAGTACCCCTTAGTGTTGCTAACATTCGTAACACTGCCCTCCACCTAAGTCTGGTCGTCCCGATCTAAACGCTGCCAGCATCTCATGACCTTCACAATTAGGACTTCACATATCACTTCTCCCTGGACTTGGTTATACTCGCCTGTGACCGTACGCAACCTTCCCAACTGCACCGAAATTTGGTTGGAACACCTTTCCACCGGTGAGGGTTGTATAACAGTACCAAATCTCCTGCAAAGAAACCTTTCGAATTATCGTTCTCATCGTACCTGTGTTTCGTCGTACTACTCAATACCCTGGTTCGTTCCTTCACACTCTGTTGTTTGGCCAATGAACTGCTTCGTAGAGCTTGCGCTGGACGGATTTGCTTTGCAAAATCAGTATCGTTCCGACGCTTCACAACAGTAGTGTGCCCTGGCTTGAAACCACCCTTGCATTCTTTCTGCGAAATTCTTTCCTTCGTTTTAGTACGTCCGTTAGGTTTTTTCAATGCCAGTGCAACGAATTTGTGTAGAACCATGACCTTCACATATCACTTCTCCCTGGACTTGGTTTTACTCGCCTGTGACCGTACGCAACCTTGCTCCAGGTAACGGTTTCCTCTCCTGTTGACTAAATCAGATCGAATCAAAGAATGAGGTGCGCCCGTATCTACAGTCACTACACGCTCCTTGCCATACACATTCCCTCTGACGGTAAGACTGCTTGATTTCCTTCCAATTTGCGACACACATATCACAGGACATTCAATAGCTTGAGCTAGCTCTCTACTTTTAAATCTGGCACGCTCTTGCTTATCTCCTCCAGCTTTGCGTTTACGGCCACCCAAGTTGGAACTACCAGGACCAAGATCGCAATGACGTGCAATGTGACCGGGCTTCCCGCATTTGATAACTTTTTCACTCCGGTTTTGCGATCCTTTCCGCGCCTCCAATATTGCGTCTACCCACTCTGGCCTTTCTACTTCCACACGGCGTGTTTTGGAAACTGGCTTACACAGAAGTGACGCTGTTTCCTGAATCAGAGCTTGTGACACCGTTTCTGCGAATGTTGCTTTTGGGTTTGCGTATGTAGCTCGATTTGCTTCGACGTCCCGTATGCCATTTATAAAGCTCTGATCTTTACCCTTTCAGTGTATTCCACGGGTGCGTCCGCATTTGCAAGATGAGCCAATCTTTCAATATCTGAAGCAACCTCCTGCAATGTCTCATTTGCTTTTTGGTAGCGGTATTGCAATTCAATTTGGAATATCTGTTTTCTATGCTCGCTTCCATAACATCGTTCTACAGCAGCCATCAATGCTTCATAACTGTTCCGTTCGTACTCTGGAATCGTCTGTAAGATTTCCGCTGCAGGCCCTTTCAATGCCACGAACAGTGCAGCAACTTTATCTTCCGCATTCCAGTTGTTCACTGCTGTGGTCTTCTCAAACTGTAGCTTGAAGACCTGGAAAGGAAGAAAACCGTCAAAGGATGGTGTTTTTACCTTTGGATTGCTTGCTGAAACAGCTGGACGATTTAATTGCAACTGCTCCATACGACCCTTCAAATCATCGACTTCTGCCTGAAATTGAGCGATTTTTGCATCCTGCGCTTCCAGTTTTGATGATACCCTTGTTTCCTGTTCTGACAGTTGCGAAGATATCCGTGTCTCTTGTTCTTTTAGTTGTGTTTCCATCTTTGATGTTATACGTGTCTCCTGTGATTCCAGTTGGGATGCTATACTTGTCTTTTGTTCTTCCAGTTGAGATGCCAGTTGAGATGTTATATCTGTCTTTTGCGATTCCAGTTGAGATGCCATATATGTCGTCTGTTCTGCCAGTTGAGATGACACTGTTGTTGTTTGAGCAGATATTGCAGCTAAAATCATGTTCAAGTCTGTGCTCGTAACTGTCTGCGGTGTTTCTTCCATTTTTGTTGTTTCCTCGCCTTTCAAGATGAAAGTCATACTCTTCCAAGTCAATTCCTTCCAATTCCATTGCCTGTCGTTGTCGTTCCTGAAGTTCTAGTTTAATGCCGGTTGTATTCCATCTACGGCTCTCCAACTCCTTCTTCAGTTGCTGGATCTTCAATTCACTTAACTTTGGCATGGCCAAGTTGTATTGGAAGTCTTCGGAATTTATTCAACAATTCCGCTTCTGACACCAATTGTAACGAATTTACTGCAAATCCTCTTATTTGCAACCTTCTGCTACGTTCGAATCACAAAATTGTTGAATAAATAACTCCACTTTTCAATAATGCAAAATGGCCTGGAAGTACTTCACAATAACATTTATGTTTCGCTTACTGATAACTTGCTTAACTCAAACTAACTCTACTATTGCTCGACAGATTGCGTGCTTAATCAAAACTGATTGATAGCTCAAATGAAACTGATTTTTCGCCTCCACTGTTGTCGCCCTTTTATACTGTCCGACCTCCTCGTTGCATATTTCTAGGCTTTTCTAATTCCAGAAATTACTAGTGAGTTATAAATTTCTCAGCTACAACTACAGATGTATAATTTTTATAGCTTCTCTCATACCCCATGCGCTTGTATGTGTGAGCGACACTTCCACAATCACAATTGGATACCTTTAGGAGCATTTCAGGTAAGATATCTGCATGTGCTTGTGCGTTGCTTCTCCGCCGCGTGCACGTGTATGTGTAGACATAATGATTGAATTATTGATGTGAATTCACGTCACTGCTTAGCATCTGCCTAGAGATAGCAGTACCCCTTAGTTTTGCTAACATTCGTAACAACATAATATCTGTAATAACAAAATCACTTTTGCAAATGCTTAAATTTTCGCCACGAATGGATCAGCTGTCCATTTATCTGTCAAATCATCACTTCCTTAGGTTGGCAGCACCAATTCAACTTCAACTGAAATAAGTTGTAATTCGTAATACCAAACAGGAGTTGAGTTGTCTGAAAGTTGAGTTGTTTTAATTACAACCCAACTAAGTTGAGTTGTATACCGTAATAGGGGCATTAGGAATTAGGTATTTATATAAAACAAATAAGGAAGGTTAAGTTCGGGTGTAACCGAACATTACATACTCAGTTGAGAGCTATAGTGACAGCATAAGGGAAAATAACCATGTAGGAAAATGAACCGAGGGAAACCCTGGAATGTGCTTGTATGACATGTGTATCAAATGAAAGGCATTAAAGAGTATTTTATAAGGGAGGTGGCCATAGTTTTATAGGTGGACGCCATTTAGGGATATAGCCATAAAGGTGGATCAGGGTTGACTCTAGAATGAGTTTGTACGATATGGGTATCAAATTAAAGGTATTAATGAGGGTTTTAAAAGGGAGTGGTGGTTGTTGTATAGATGGTCGCCTTTTCGAGATATCGCCATAAAGGTGGACCAGGGGTGACTCTAGAATGCGTTTGTACGATATGGGTATCAAATGAAAGGTGTTAATGAGTATTTTAAAAGGGAGTAATCCTTAGTTCCATAGGTGGACGCCGTTTCGAGATATCGCCACAAAGGTGGACCAGGGGCGACCCTAGAATTTGCTTGTACAATATGGGCATCAAACGAATGGTGTTAATGAGTATTTTAAAAGGGAGTGGGCCTTAGTTCTTTAGGTGGATGCCGTTTCGAAATATCGCCATAAAGGTGGACCAGGGGTGACTCTAGAATGTGTTTGTACGATATGGGTATCAAATTAAAGGTATTAATGAGGGTTTTAAAAGGGAGTGGTGGTTGTTGTATAGGTGGTCGCCTTTTCGAGATATCGCCAAAAAGGTAGACCAGGGGTGACTCTAGAATGCGTTTGTACGATATGGGTATCAAATGAAAGGTGTTAATGAGTATTTTAAAAGGGAGTAATCCTTAGTTCCATAGGTGGACGCCGTTTCGAGATATCGCCATAAAGGTGGACCAGGGGTGACCCTAGAATTTGTTTGTACAATATGGGTATCAAAAGAAAGGTGTTAATGAGCATTTTAAAAGGGAGTAATCCTTAGTTCCATAGGTGGACGCCGTTTCGAGATATCGCCATAAAGGTGGACCAGGGGTGACCCTAGAATTTGTTTGCACAATATGGGCATCAAACGAAAGGTGTTAATGAGTATTTTAAAAGGGAGTGGGCCTTAGTTCTATAAGTGGACGCCGTTTCGAAATATCGCCATAAAGGTGGACCAGGGGTGACTCTAGAATGTGTTTGTACAATATGGGTATCAAATGAAAGGTGTTAATGAGTATTTTAAAAGGCAGTAATCCTTAGTTCCATAGGTGGACGCCGTTTCGAGATATCGCCATAAAGGTGGGCCAGGGGTAACTCTAGAATTCGTTTGTGCAATATGGGTATCAAACGAAAGGAGTTAATGAGTATTTTAAAACGGAGTGGGTTTTAGTTTTATAGGTGGACGCCTTTTCGATGTATCGCAATAAAGGTGGACCAGGGGTGACTCTAGACTTTGTTTGCACGATATGGGTATCAAATGAAAGGTGTTAATGCGTATTTTTAAAAGGAAGTGGGCCTTAGTTCTATAGGTGGACGCCTTTTCGAGATATCGCCATAAGGGTGGACCAGGGGTGACTCTAGAATGAGTTTGTACGATATGGGTATCAAATTAAAGGTACTAATGAGAGTTTTAAAAGGGAGTGGTGGTAGTTGTATATGTGAAGGCGTTTTCCAGATATCGACCAAAATGTGGACCAGGGTGACCCAGAACATCATCTGCTGGATACCGCTAATTTATTTAGCAGAACTTTTTCATTTTCTTCTACTTAATATGGTAGGTGTCACAACCATTTTATAAAGTTTTTTCTAAAGTTATATTTCGCGTCAATAGAACAATCCAATTACCTTACCATGTTTCATCCCTTTTTTCGTATTTGGTATAGAATTATGGCATTTTTTAATTTTTCGTAATTTTCGATATCGAAAAAGTGGGCGTGGTCATAGTCGGATTTCGTTCATTTTTCATACCAAGATAAAGTGAGTTCAAGTAAGCACGTGAACTAAGTTCATTAAAGATATGTCGATTTTTGCTCAAGTTATGGTGTTAACGGCCATGCGGAAGGACAGGCGGACGACTGTGTATAAAAACTGGGCGTGGCATCAACCGATTTCGCCCATTTTCACAGAAAACAGTTAACGTCATAAAATCTATGCCCCTACCAAATTTCAAAAGGATTGGTTAATTTTTGTTCGACTTATGGCGTTAAAAGTATCCTAGACAAATTAAATGAAAAAGGGCGGAGCCACGCCCATTTTGAAATTTTCTTTTATTTTTTATTTTGTTGCACCATATCATTACTGGAGTTGAATGTTGACATAATTACTTATATATTGTAAAGATATTAAATTTTTTGTTAAAATTTTACTTTAAAAAAATTTTTGTTTAAAACTCGGCGTGGTCCTTCTCCGATTTTGCTAATTTTTATTAAGCGTACATATAGTAATAGGAGTAACGTTCCTGCCAAATTTCATAATGATATCTTCAACGACTGCCAAATTACAGCTTGCAAAAGTTTTAAATTACCTTCTTTTAAAAGTGGGCGGTGCCACGCCCATTGTCAAAATTTTACTAATTTTCTATTCTGCGTCATAAGTTCAACTCATCTTTCGTCGCTGTATCGGTCTTTTGTAATGAATTATCGCACTTTTTCGGTCTTCGAAATTTTCGATATCGAAAAAGTGGGCGTGGTTATAGTCCGATATCGTTCATTTTAAATAGCGATCTGAGATGAGTGCTCAGGAACCTACATACCAAATTTCATCAAGATACCTCAAAATTTACTCAAGTTATCGTGTTAACGGACGGACGGACGGACATGGCTCAATCAAATTTTTTTTCGATCCTGATTATTTTGATATATGGAAGTCTATATCTATCTCGATTCCTTTATATATGTACAACCAACCGTTATCCAATCAAACTTAATATACTCTGTGAGCTCTGCTCAACTGAGTATAAAAATGAAAGCCTAGTATGTATTAATACATGCTATCTCGTTTTAACCAAAGCAGCTATTCTTGTTCATTTTGCATGTCAATGCAACAAACACACACATACATATGTGTATATATCATATGAATTTATATTAATATACATATAAGTGTAAGGAAACTTACGCCCCTATTACGGTATACAACTCAACTTAGTTGGGTTGTAATTACAACAACTCAACTTTAAGACAACTCAACTCCTGTTTGGTATTACGAATTACAACTTATTTCAGTTGAAGTTGAATTGAGTTTCCAACTTCAGAAAGTGATGATTTGACAGATAAATGAACAGCTATGTCCCTATTACCGTTTACAACACAACTCTGGTTGGGTTGAAATTTCACAATTTGGTATTACAGATTACAACTCAACTTGTCAAAAAAAATGTCGGTTGAGTTGTATAGTCTAACAATTTTTTGTGGCATTACCGTTTACAACCTTGTGTTGGTGTAGATGTCAAAGGCTTCAAAATCTTACAACTGACTACTAGCAGTTGTCTCATACAATTTTGCAGTTGTTTTGAAAAAATTTATCGTTTTAGAAGACGGTTCACCACCTAATTTTTAACAAAAATTTTCAAAGTATCAAAGGTATCAAAAGACACGTTTCGACCTCCAATTTTAGAATCCGAAAACAAAAATTAAAAATTTTATTTCTGTCATATCATTTCGGTCCAAGTTGTCATGTGGTTGTTGTATTTTGCCAGATTTTTTGTACACACTAATGCAGAAAGGCGTTGGACCCATCCAGGGTTATTTTTACAAATCGCGGCCAAAGGCCGCCAAAACAGAAACATTTTCTGTGCAAAAACTCTGTGCATCGGGCCTCCTATTTCAGACCCTCTCGGGCCATTTTGTGGGTTTATTTTTAATAATTTTTGACAGAAATAAAATTTTTAATTTCCGCTTTCGATTCCTAAAAACGGAGATCGAAACGCGTCTTTTGATACCACCTTTGATAAGAGTTATATAGTGCCCGGGCTCAGAAAACGTTACCAAAAAATAAACAAAAACAATTTAAAGCCGGTAGTTGCATATTTTTTAATCAAACACCAATCATCTATTTTGTACACATTTATAGAAAAAACAACGTTTAAACGAAGGATTACATTGATAAACTTTTTTACATTATGGAGCGACATTCCGAAGTTGGACGAGACTGGCCGCAGTTCCATTCGTCAGTCCCATTTATACTAATCACTACTCCTGGGAATCCTGTTTTAGAGTAAAATACAATGCTGTTTGGGTTTTAATCCACTTCGCACAAATATGCTCCTCAATAATTCCTAAAACCAGTCCAAGACCAAAATCATTTCCACAGCATTTTTGATAGATGCAATCAGCAAGGAACCTAAATGTGGCACATAATTTTAAAATAGGGTACAGCCTTCCCTCGAAAGCATTTGCGGAAATTAAGGACCATTTTGTTTAGTAATGAGTAAAATGCTTCCTTTAAAATCTGCAAAAGAACCTCATTTTAAGCTCATCATTTGTTACTTAAACATTTTCTTACTTTGTGTTTGGTAGTTCCAAGGGATTGGAATGATCACGCGAATGTTTTCCGTATTCGCGACATGTTAATCACCGACATTTTCGCCATTATAAAATAGATTTCATATCATATTGTAACGAATTTACTGCAAATCCTATTATTTGCAACCTTCTGCTAAGTTCGAATCACTAAACTGTTGAATAAATAACTCCACTCTTCAATAATGCAAAATGGCCTTTATTAAAATACTTCACAATAACATTTATGTTTCGCTTACTGATAATTTGCTTAACTCAAATTAACTCAACTATTGCCCGACAGATTGCGTGCTTAATCAAAACTCATTGATAGCTCAAATGAAACTGATTTTTCGCCTCCACTGTTGTCGCCCTTTTATACTGTCCGACCTCCTCGTTGCATATTTCTAGGCTTTTCTAATTCCAGAACTTACTAGTTAGTTATAAATTTCTCAGCTACAACTACAGATGTATAATTTTTATAGCTTCTCTCATACCATATGCGCTTGTATGTGTGAGCGACACTTCCACAATCACAATTGCATACCTTTAGGAGCATTTCAGATAAGATATCTGCATGTGCTTGTGCGGTGCTTCTCCGCCGCGTGCACGCGTTTGTGTAGACATAATGATTGAATTATTGATGTGAATTCACGTCACTGCTTAGCGTCGGCCTAGAGATGGCAGTACCCCTTAGTGTTGCTCACATTCGTAACAATATAATATCTGTAATAACAAAATCACTTTTGCAAGTGCTTAAATTTTCGCCACAAATTTATCAGCTGTTCATTTATTTGTCAAATCATCACTTTCTTAGGTTGACGGCTCCAATTCAACTTCAACTGAAATAAGTTGTAATTCGTAATACCAAACAGGAGTTGAGTTGTCTGAAAGTTGAGTTGTTTTAATTACAACCCAACTAAGTTGAGTTGTATACCGTAATAGGGGCACTAATCAATTTGTGGCGGAAATTTAAGCATTTGCAAAAGTGATTTTGTTATTAAAAGCAAAAGAATATTATATGAAATCTACCGTGGTGTGGTGGTAGCGTACTCCGCCTACCACACCGGCTGCCCTGGGTTCAAACCCCGGGCAAAGCAACATCAAAAATTTTAGAAATAAGGTTTTTCAACTAGAAGAAAATTTTTCTAAGAGGCGCCGCCCCTCGGCAGTGTTTGGCAAGCGCTCCAGGTGTATTTTTGCCATGAAAAGCTATCAGTGAAAACTCATCTGCCTTGCAGATGCCGTTCGTAGTCGGCATAAAATCATGTAGGTCCCGTCCGGCCAATTTGTAGGGAAAATCAAGAGGAGCACGACGCAAATTGGAAGAGAAGCTCGGCCTTAGATCTCTTCGGAAGTTATCGCGCCTTATATTTATTTTATTTTTATTTTATAATGGCGAACTACCAAGCACCAAGTAAGAAAATGCTTAAGTGACAAATGATGAGCTTCAAATGGAGTTATTCTGCAGATTTGAAAGGAAGCATATTGCTCATTACTAAACAAAATTAAGGCGCATTTCCGCAAACGCGTTCGAGAGAAGGTCCCTATTTTAAAATTATGCGCCGCACTCAGATTCCTTGCTGATGTCAGCTATCAAAAATGCTGTGGAAATGATTTTGGCGTTGGAATGGTTTTAGATATTATTGTGGAGCATATTTGTGCGAAGTGGATTGAAAACCAAACAGCAAAAATTGTATTTTACTCTAAGACAGGATTCCCAGGAGTAGTGATTAGTATCAACGGGACTCACGTTCGAATAATTTCACCTTTTTTGGCTGCATCCGAACTGCGGCCAGTCTGTTCCAACTTCGGAATGTCGCTCCATAAAATCAAAAATTTATTCAATGTAATCCTTTTTTTATACTCAGTTGAGCAGAGCTCACAGAGTATATTAACTTTGATTGGATAACGGTTGGTTGTACAGGTATAAAGAATCGAGATAGATATAGACTTCCATATATCAAAATCATCAGTATCGAAAAAAAATTCGATTGAGCCATGTCCTTCCGTCCGTCCGTCTGTCCGTTAACACGATAACTTGAGTAAATTTTGAGGTATCTTGATGAAATTTGGTATGTAGGTTCCTGGGCACTCATCTCAGATCGCTATTTAAAATGAATGATATCGGACAATAACCACGCCCACTTTTTCGATATCGAAAATTTCGAAAAATCGAAAAAGTGCGATAATTCATTACCAAATACGGATTAAGCGATGAAATTTGGTAGATTAGTTGAACTTATGACGCATAATAGAAAAATAGTAAAATTTTGGACAATGAGCGTGGCACCGCCCACTTTTAAAAGAAGGTAATTTAGAAGTTTTGCAAGCTGTAATTTGGCAGTCGTTGGAGATATCATGATGAAATTTGGCAGGAACGTTACCCTTATTACTATATGTCTGCTTAATAAAAATTAGCAAAATCGGAGAACGACCACGCCCACTTTTAAAAAAAAATTTTTTTTAAATTCAAATTTTAAAAGAAAAGTTGATATCTTTACAGTATATGAGTAAATTATGTCAACATTCAACTGCAGTAATGATATGGTGCAACAAAATACAAAAATAAAAGAAAATTTCAAAATGGGCGTGGCTCCGCCCTTTTTCATTTAATTTGTCTAGGATACTTTTAATGCCACAAGTCGAACAAAAATTTACTAATCCTTGTGAAATTTGGTAGAGGCTTAGATTCTAGGACGATAACTGTTTTCTATGAAAAAGGGCGAAATCGATTGAAGCCGCGCCCAGTTTTTATACACAGTCGACCGTCTGTCCTTCCGCTCGGCCTTTAACACGGTAACTTGAGCAAAAATCGACATATCTTTAATAAACTTAGTGAAAAAGTTTTGCAGTGCGAAATCAAAAGCCCTTGGAAACTTGGAAGGAATACTGTTCGTGGTATTGCATATATAAATAAATTAGCGGTACCCGACAGATGAAGTTCTGGATCACCCTGGTCCACATTTTTGTCGATATCTCGAAAACGCCTTCACATATACAACTAAGGGCCACTCCCTTTTAAAACCCTCATTAATACCTTTAATTTGATACCCATATCGTTCAAACAAATTCTAGAGTCACCCCTGGTCCACCTTTATGGCGATATCTCGAAAAGGCGTCCACCTATAGAACTAAGGCCCACGCCCTTTTAGAAAACTCATTAAAACCTTTCATTTGATACCCATATTGTACAAACGCATTCTAGAGTCACCCCTGGTCCACGTTTATGACGATATCCCGAAAAGGCGGCCACCCATAGAACTAAGGCCCACTCCCTTTTAAAACACTTATTAACACCTTTCGTTTGATACCCATATTGTACAAACGCATTCTAGAGTCAACCCTGGTCCACTTTTATAACGATATTCCGAAAAGGCGTCCACCTATAGAACTAAGGCCCACTCCCTTTTAAAATACTCATTAGCACCTTTCATTTGATACCCATATAGTACAAACAAATTCTAGAGTCACCCCTGGTCCACCTTTATGGCGATATCTCGAAAAGGCGTCCACATATAGAACTAAGGCCCAAGCCCTCTTAAAATACTCATTAATACCTTTCGTTTGACACCCATGTTGTACAAACGCATTCTAGAGTCACCCCTGGTCCCCTTTATAGCGATATCACGAAACGGCGTCCACCTATGGAAATAATGATCACTCCCTTTTAAAATACTCACTAACACCTTTCATTTGATACCCATATCGTACAAACAAATTCTAGAGTCAACCCTGATCCACCTTTATGGCGATATCCCTAAATGGCGTCCACCTATAGAACTATGGCCACCTCCCTCTTAAAATACTCTTTAATACCTTTCATTTGATACACATGTCATACAAACGCATTCCAGAGTTACCCTCGGTTCATTTTCCTACATGGTTATTTTCCCTTATGTTGCCACCATAGCTCTCAACTTAGTATGTAATGTTCGGTTACACCCGAACTTAACCTTCCTTACTTGTTATACGTTGATTTTTCTATAAATGTGTACAAATTGTAGGTTATTGTTTTAGTAAAAAAGGTTTAACTACCGGCTTTCAATTTTTTGTTTTTTTTTTCGGTAACGTTTTATGAGACCGTGCACCATCAAAGGTGGTATTGTACAAACAAATTCTAGGGTCGCCCCTGGTCCACCTCTGTGGCGATATCTCGAAACGGCGTCCACCTATGGAACTAAGGATTACTTCCTTTTAAAATACTCATTAACACCTTTCATTTGATACCCATATCGTACAAACGCATTCTAGAGTCACTCCTGGTCCACCTTTATGGCGATATCTCGAAAAGGCGACCACCTATACAACAACCACCACTCCCTTTTAAAACCCTCATTAATACCTTTAATTTGATACCCATATCGTACAAACGCATTCTAGATTCAACCCTGATCCACCTTTATGGCTATATCCCTAAATGGCGTCCACCTATAGAACTATGGCCCACTCCCTCATAAAATACTCTTTAATGCCTTTCATTTGATACACATGTCATACAAGCACATTCCAGGGTTTCCCTCGGTTCATTTTCCTACATGGTTATTTTCCCTTATGCTGTCACCATAGCTCTCAACTGAGTATGTAATGTTCGGTTACACCCGAACTTAACCTTCCTTACTTGTTAATTTTTGTTTTCGGATTCTAAAATAGGAGGTCGAAACGTGTCTTTTGATACCATCTTTGAAAATTTTTGTTAAAAATTAGGTGGTGACCCGTCTTGTAAAACGTTAAATTTTTTCAAAACAACTGCAAAATTGTATGAGACAACTGCTAGTAATCAGTTGTAAGATGTTCGCGTCTTTGACAACTACACCAACACAAGGTTGTAAACGGCAATGCCACAAAAAGTTGTTAGACTAGACAACTGAGCCGAAATTTTTTTTGACAGGTTGAGTTGTAATCTGTAATACCAAATTGCGAAATTTCAACCCAACCAGAGTTGAGTTCTAAACGGTAATAGGGGCATTACATTAGGTTGTGCCATCACAATAAAGCGATGTTTGTTACAGGGACTTCAACAGTATCCTTTTGTATAATATGTATTCAATAAACATAATGATGCAACCAAATGTATGCATTACTTAAATCATTTGTGGCAAGAACGCGCCCTAACATGTATATTACGCAAACGCGTACATATGAACATACATATGTGTATACATCTGTGAACAAGCAAATAGCAGTGAATTCTAGTTTGCAAACTATGTTTGGTTTTTTTTTTTTAATTTAAAAAATATTCGTTTAAAATATAGTGGAACCGCGATAGAAACCACATAAACAGGAACTTCCGGTTTCCGTTGATTGATATCTGCAGCACTTAATGTGCATTTAATTGTAGTGTACCTTGGTAGATGCCTTTTTCGTCAGATAGCGTCGTTCGGGACCTACAATCCACACTTGGTGTTAAGCGAGCATTGATGGGCCTTTAAAAGTTCAGGACTTCAGTTATTTCCGGTTTCCGTTGATTGATATCTGCAGGACTTAATGAGCACTAAATTGAAGTCTACCTTGGTATGTACCTTTCTCGTCAGATAGCCTCGTTGGGACCTACAATCCACACTTGGTGTTAAGCGAGCATTGTGAAGTTGCACATAATCTCTATGAATATTTTGTTTATTTATCGTTTCATGTAATCGGCAACATTAATCTATCGCTTAATTATTATGCAATGACAAATTTTATTTGATTTGTCCCACTTGCATGTTGCTATTATATCAAGGTAGCAGACCTGTAAAGAAAAAGTACCAGTACAAGTACAAGTATCAGTATCTCAGTACTTCGAAAAATTAGTACAAGTTTAAGTATCGAGGTACTTGTACTTGAATTGTTGAAGTACAAGTAAAGTACTTTTGAGTACTTTCGAAGTACTTTGATAAGTATTGAACGGTTTTGAAGCGGATCAACCAGCACCCTTACGATCACCCAACTTTGACAAAATTGTCGAAGAAGAGTTTTACAGGTATTTTAATGATACATCAACAGATTTCAATATGCTTCAGAGTTATCCTCTTATGACGGACCTATCACTCAAATTGAATACACCCTCAGCTTCCCCCGACCCAGTAGAGCGTTTATTTTCCTTAGCAGGCATTGTTTATAGTCCTAGAAGGCAATCAGTCACGGACTTTTCGTTTGAAAAGCTAATACTAATGAAGGCAAACGCAATACTACTTTAATATTGTTAGCTGTTGTACAATTTGTACTTATTTGATATGTTGTTTTACTTCTTGTTGCTTCTACTTACTCATATTTTGATTTTCCATTTATGAATCAAACTGATATATTTTATCAGAAAAAGTACTTTCGTGTACTTGCAAGTATTTCGTAAGTGTATCTACTTGTACTTTCGGATTCGAAGTACAAGTACCGTGAGGAATCCCTTGAGGTGCTTCTCGATACACATTTCCCATCGGGAGACGGTTTAGAAGAACCAGCAGACATCACTCACATTTCGATCACGGAGCTAGTGGTGCCGGGCTTGGTGACCGATACCAAGATCGAGTGGGCAGTGAAGACGTTTTCTAAGTTTAAATCGCCGGGCCCAGATGGTATATTCCCGGCCATGCTACAAGTCTCAAGTAGGGCGGTCGTGGAATGGCTTAAAATAATATTCGATGGGTGCATAAGACTGAATCATGTACCGCACTCTTGGAGAACTGCTCGTGTAGCTTTTCTACCAAAGGCGGGGAAGATCGGTCACGTGTATCCCAAAGACTATAGACCCATTAGCTTAACATCATTTCTGCTCAAAACCTTTGAGAGGCTGATAGATGTGTACATAAAGTCCAACGTGGATGAAAAGCTGCTCTCCACAACACAGCATGCGTACACCAAAGGCAAGTCGGTAGACACCGCATTGCATAGGGTGATAATAAGCATAGAGAAATCCCTGGAATATAAGGAGTATGCTCTAGGAGTCTTCTTGGACATTGCCGGGGCTTTCAATAATGTTGCAAAATGGGCGATTATGGATGGTCTTAATTACATTAAAGTACATCCTGCCTTAATCAGATGGATCGGCTGCATGTTTAATTGCAGGAAGATTACATCACAATGGGGATTGTACGAGGCCACGAAATCAGTGGACAGGGGCACGCCGCAGGGAGGGGTGCTATCACCTCTGCAGTGGACACTGGTCATCAACCAACTGCTCAGGGATGAGGGACCCGTAAAACTTACGGCTTACGCAGATGACGTTGCAATTGTCATAAGTGGAAAATGCCTTCCAACGATTAGTTCTTTGATGGATCGGGCGCTTCGGGATATTCATACCTGGGCATCTAATGTCGGGCTGAAAGTCAATGCGGAGAAGACGGATATGGTCTTGTTTACAAAGAGGTACAAGGTCCCAAATTGGACCAGGCCTAAGTTAGGAGCGGTGACCTTACAGGAGAAACCTTGCACAAAATATCTAGGAATCATCCTAGACAGTAAGCTGTCATGGAAGCTCAACTTGGAGGAGAGGGTCAAGAAGGCCTCAACGGCACTCTATGCATGTAAAAGAATGCTGGGGTGTACGTGGGGCCTATCACCCTCTCTTTCTCATTGGGTTTTTACAGCGATTGTAAGCCCTATTCTATACTATGGAGTTCTTGTTTGGTGGAAAGCCACACAAAAAACAACATACCTCAAAAAATTAGAGGGGGTATGCAGACTATCGATGCTTTGCATTACGGGAGCCCTGAAAACAACCCCGACGGCTGCACTGTATGCCATTCTGCACATTCCACCTGTAGACCTGGTAGCAAAGAACAAAGCGTTAACGACCGCAACCAGGCTCGATGCTTCGGGGCAGCTTGAGCGCCGACCATATGGCCATAGTAGTATAGCGTCCTCAGTCACAAGACGAACAGACTACATGATTCCCTACCTGCACTTTGAGGGAGATCTTAAGGCCACAATAGAGGTGGACGGTTGGCGCAAGGGTGCGCAAATGGCGGACGAGGCGATACATGTGTACACCGATGGTTCCAAAATAGTGGAAGGAGTAGGGTCTGCGGTATACTGCGCTGATCCGGAATTAAGCAGATCCTACAGGCTGCCGGATTACTGTAGCGTTTTCCAAGCGGAAATATTAGCCTTAACCAAAGCAGTAGAAACCCTGGAAGAGAATAGCTTAAGCTGCAACCGTGTTAACTTTTATATTGACAGTCAAGCAACAATTAAGGCAATAATCTCGCATAGCACAGCATCTAAATGCGTGTTAGAGTGTAAGCAGTCTCTGGAGAGAATCGGGACAGGGAGAAGCATACATCTATATTGGGTCCCAGGGCATATGGGAATAGATGGGAATGAAAAAGCGGACGAATTAGCTAAAAAGGGCGCATCCCTTGAAGCTTGCTCCGTAGACGTCCCAATTAGATTGGGCGAGATTAAGCGAATGCGAGAGGTGCACATGATCGACCAAGCAGAAAAGGCGTGGGTTCAAGCGCGGGGCTGTAAAGTGTCGAAGATTATGTGTAGGTCTTACAACCTTAGACTAACACAGTTGCTTCTATCATTAAAAAGAGAGGACTGTAGACTCATGACGGGTATTCTGACTGGACACTGCCTTCTGGCGTCACATGCCTTTAAATTAGGCTTGGTCAGTGATAGCAGGTGTAGGAAGTGCGGGTTGGAGGAGGAAACGATCGAGCACGTTCTGTGCTCGTGCCCTGCACTTGCCAGGCTAAGACTCCAGATATTAGGAGTGATACAGCTGTCAGATCTAGAAGCAGCAAGTGGCTTAAGTCCTAGGAAGCTTCTAGTATTTGCCAAGAGGACGGAGTTATTTTATAACATAGGTCCTGGTTTTTGATAGGGTTTTTCAGTTTGGTCGTTAAAACAAACTTCTGGTAACACTACGGACTCAATCAGTCTATGTGAGGTCCTCATGGACCGGCCAGTTCAACCTACCTACCTACCGTAGTACTAATACTTTGTACTTAGATTTGAAGTACTTGAGTACTTGTACTTATTTGGTACTAGTACAAGTATGTACTCAGTACTTTACAGGTCTGCAAGGTAGCAGTGTAGCTTTTTACAAATTTTTGATTTTGGTGTATTGTTCTGTTTAGGACTTTATTTTTTTACCTATACTGTCAGCACTATTTAAGCACTAATTGATGACATATTATCTAGAACAAAACCACGACAGTTTCTTTTATTTTCAATTTGTTTAGGCCACCAGCCTAAATATTTCGGACCACCCTAACGCGCCCATTAGTTATTTTATCATTAATACCGGTAACGGCTAACACCAGTCGAGAGCTAACTTTGAAGGGGAAAAACTCAACGGAAGGTAGCTATCGGCAGGTGCCGCGGACTTTTTCGCGGGCTTGACTCTTTCTTTTATTTCGGAACGTCCACAAGCCAGCCCCAGGTGAGTAATATAAAACAACCGTTTTCCACAGTTTTACATGTGAATAATTTGCGAGTGTCAGTAAATTAATATTTGCAAACAATTAATGTTATAAATTTGAATTGCCGAGTGCATTTAGTTTTATAATTAGTTCTATAAATTTGAATTGCAAGTGCATCTATTTTTTATAATTTAACACCTTGCCATTGGCACTTAAATTTATATTTGCAATTAATCGCCTGCATAAATTTGAATGTGCCAAGTGCATTTTGTATTTCAATTAATTTCTTTCTAATTGCACTACTGCATATTGAATCGGAATTGCTATTTATATTGTGAAATAATTAGCTTTCCTGACGAACAGGAAGTTTGTGAGTGTTTCACTTTTATAAACAAATATTGTAGCTCGTCGCTAATTCCTTTCTTTATATTTTATAAATAAATTGTAATTACTCGGTACTAATTCTTCTTTTTTTATTCCCTTTATTTGCGTGGGATCGCGCCCCATGACCCGGGGCCACATTCCCCCGCAAACACAATTATTACACCGCTACTTTAATCAAAATAGAGTCCAATTCCGATGACTTCTTACCGGTAGATGACATCAACATAATCCAGAGAATTAAAACGCATGGAAAACGATTTAAATTCCCTTGGTGTGATCAACTGGCGCAAATTGACAGAGCGAAGAAGGGACTGGGCGCCTTGTTGAACCGTCATAACGGTTTAAGCAGTTAAGCCTCAATTAGCGAACGAACGAAGCCAAAAAAATATAAAATAAAAGTGTAAGTTCCAGTATGTCCTATATTAGAGAAAGCTTGCAGCCAGGTTTAAATAGCAAACATTCTAATAGAAGAATGAGCAATTCACAAAAATTCCTGTGTTCCATGATTAAGACGGCGAAACAATCAGCACATACTTTTAATCCGAAAGAAAATATAAAACATATCCAAGAAGTAGCTGAAGGAATGGAAAACAAATAAAAGCTAAGTTAGAAAAATAAGACTGAAACAATTTTTTGAAATACATTTTTTGAGAAGCGAATAAATATATTTTCTACTCATAGTAATTTTGATAACTTTCGACAAAGCATTCAATTCGCCAAACTAGTTCATTTCGCAGGTGATAATACCATCCTAAGACATATGGAGAGGATAACCCTGGAGACAAAAGTAAATTTTACATTATTGCCCAAAATGCGGAAAGAGCACACTCTAGCTTCACTTTAATAAATAGTGAATAATGGTTTATCCAGTAATTTAAATATTAAAATGTATGATTGTGAAATGTGCAAATTGGCAATAAATATTTTATTTTTGTTGCATAAATGCTATTTAAATTTTATTTAACCCAACAATTTGACTGTGCATGTTGAAACCTCAGAACTTTAATTTAATTGTAGTCATTTGTGTGATATTTTAAATAATATGGTTGATATAATTAATAATAATATAATAAAAATTAATAAAATTAATAATAGCCAACGGATTAATACCTTCAAAAGGTCACCCAACCGACGCGAGGGGCGTTTCGCATGACGCACGGATTTGTTTTTCCTGAATCGTTGATAGGCGGAGGTTTGTTAAGCGTCGAGATCTAAAACTGCTCAGCTACAGAATAAATTCATCAGCTGAGTAATATACATAACAGTTAGAAGAATAGGATAGGACAGTTGTTTTCGCAAAAGTGAATTTTACACGCAATTAAGTTTATAAAGCAAATCATACTTTGGAAATTGATTGCAGAAATATCAACAATCACGCAATGTCTCACGAAACTGCAAGTAACAGTGAATACGTTACATAAAATGAATTAGGATGAGTGTTAAAATCATGACCAAACACCGAAAAGGTTCAATTAATTTGAAATTAGTTCTACATTGCCTCAAAAGAAGAGGTTTGTAATGTCTTGACACTCGTCATGGGACGTTAAAATGTGCTTAGTTCAAAAGAATTGGGCTAGAAGTTTAGCCATAAATATTACGCCTAGCATTTCTCTTTGACTTGCAAGAGTTGAAAGATTGATAAGCTTCAACCGACTAGTATAAGGGGGAAGATTATACGCAGAGTCCCCCCGAAAATTCCTTAAAGAGAAAAGTAGAAATTGATTTTGTATTGACTCAAGTCATTTCATTTTCATGCAGAACTCGATATCTCGGATTCCAGACTATTGATCCGTAACCTACTATCGGTGTAACTAATGTGGTGGAAAGCAAAGATCTTCGAAAGGGGCACATGAATTTGCATATATTGAGGTTCAGCGGCATTGGATTTACGTTGCATCAAGTAATTAGGCAGTTTCCATCAATTTGAAGTAAGGGACGTTCTTCTATAGACGCATAAGACCTAAAAATGTTTCATCAGCATACATTAAGATTTTGGAATATTTTATAGTGGTACAGATATCATTAATAAATAGCAAGAACAGAATTGGGACAAGATGACTGCCCTGTGGGACGCCAGAGGGAACATCGATGACATTTGAAGAGGTATTTTAAAAAATAACATTTTGCGTTCGATCGCAGAAACACGACGAGTTCCACTGGGTGAGACCAGGTTGGAAGCCAAGCCGATCTAGCTTGTAGATAAGTAAGGAGTGGGATATTTTGCCAAATGCTTTACTGAAATCAGTATAAATGAGATCGGTGTGAAGAAATCCATTAGAAACAGGAAATGCGAATTCAAGTAGATTTGTAATGGTAGATTTGCCTTTCAGAATCCGTATTGAGTTTCAACTTCAAAGCTTCAAACAACTTTGAGATGGCCGAGTACTTTGCAATTCCTAGACAGTTTTCTACACACGACCTACTACTACTTTTGTGAAGGGGTATGAGGAGAGATTCCTTCCAAGAAGAAGAAAAAACTCCACGTTTTAGGAGCAGATTGAATAAATCAGTTATAGGCTGATAAGTGTGCTCAACGCATTTTTCAAGAAATCAAGTGGGAATTAAATCAGGATCGTACTTGTAAGATTCCTTCAAAAACTTCATCAGGAGATATTGCTGGAATATTAATTATGTTATGTTAGTGAAGTTGACATGGAGATTAATTAGAAAAAAATTTTAATTCAGCTGAATAGTTGGACTTCAAAAATTGTGCAAAGAAATTAGCAATAACTTGATCGTTGCTAGCCAAATCATCCTGGTATTTTAAAGCAGAGGGAAACTATTTAACGCCACGTTTAGAGTTCACGAAATCAAAGAAGGCTTTCGGATTGTAAGTTATTTTCTTTTTCATCTTACATATGTACATATTGTAACGAATTCAGGAAAATTCCGCTTATTTGAAACCTACTGCTAACGTTCGAATCGCTAAACTGTTGAATAAAGCGCTCCAATATTCAGATTGCAAACCGTTCTTTATTTATATTACTTTGGGAGTAGTACTTCACAATTATACTTCACAACCAATAGCGTGTTTAAATCAAAACTGATTACTCATTCCTCAGCTTGCGCTGCTTTTATACTTTCTGTTGCATTGTTCGCATATTTCTCCAAAGGTCTAGACGTTTACCTTCTAGAATTGTTGTATCTTCTGCTTGATAATTTTAGTTATATGCGTGAGTAAGAACTTCGGCTGATGACTACATGTGTGCGTGTGTGAGATATCTCTTCACTTCGAGCTGCTGCGTGTGTGCGCATGTACTTCTCGTCGCCTTCCATGCATGTGTGTAAATTAAATTGATGTGTTCATGTACACAAGAGCGACAGCTTGCTTAATGTTGTTGTTGTGCCTTTATTTACTAACAGCTTAGTGATGCTAAAATTCGCCACAATATTATAGTACTTTTTGTATAATTCAAAACATTTATTACGCAAAATAGAGTACTGCATATAATCGGAGTGAGAGCCCGACACTTTGAATAATTTGACGAAGAGCGATTTTCTGATTTTTAAAGACCTCAACTCTTTAGTGAACTATATTTGGACTGGTTCGGTAGACACACATTTTCGCTTAGGTACATGTTTTGCCAAAATACCGTAAAGGGTGGTATAAAAGGCAAAAACATTTTTGTCAATATCTACACCGTATTTGGGCCAAGCCACTGTAGGTTAAGTTTGATTAAGTTTACTAAAATTAGCCTTCACAAAGTCAACTCTGAAACTAGAGCCGTACTTAGTAGCAATGATACTTAGAGAATTTCGTTCGAGTCCGTATTCTATTTCCAGTGAAGAATGGTAAGGGTCTTCAGGTACAGTAAGAGGTTCACCCCGGCTAGGTGTACATTTTGATGTATCGTCAACAAATACAACATCAAGGGTGCTCCCGAACATTTTAGGTATTATATTTATCTGCTTAAGGCAAAGTTCTGTTATCTCGGCTAAAACTTCGTTGTTGGACAATTTGGAAGAAATAGGTAGGTACAATATCCTGGTCAGATATGGTTCATAATATATGCGGGAGATTAAAGCCGCCCAGGACTATCGTCGAATCATTGAATTAAAAAATTTCAGCAGGGAAATATGATCCATATACACCAAAGGATCAGAAGATGGTGAGATATAGCAGACAGCAATATAGACAAAACCCAACTCGAGCTTTATTCTAATGCATTTGAACACTTTACAATCGATAACGGGAAAATTAACTTCAGCTGAAGGTACAGAAGAATTTACCACAAGCAAAACTCCAACTCCAGTTCTGTCCAAGCGGTCATTTCTGTATATTTGGTAATCATGGCAAAGAAACTCGGAGTTAAATATATGAGGTTTTAGCCAAGTTTCAGTTAAAGCAATAATATTGTAATTGCAGTTAAAAGATTTCCAATACAATTCAGTTAATTTAGTGTTTAATCCTATAACATTTTGATAAAACACATTAACGGCCGATTTAACATTCAGTTTTTATGCAATATTGTTATAAGGAAGTGTAGCAAGATATGGGATATTAGTGTTGCCTACGCTCGAATTTCCGCACAAGGTGAAGAATAAGTTTACTCACTTGGGCGCTCTGTTATTATTGAAGGGATCAGGCAAGAAAAAGCTCACGAAATGGCAGTAGAACAAACGTGTGTCGCTTAAACGCAAGATCAGATTTAGTCAAAACCATTTTAGCCTTAACGGCATTTACTGATCCGAAAGGCGTAGTAGCAAAACTAATAGTAAACAGAGCCAAAAGTATCTAATAAAATAGAACAAAATTATCTGATATCTCTATGGGGTTTCTTCAAGAAGATGTTCTTTATATATTTGTAAAGAAAAACTTTTTAAAGTCTTCAAAAAGATATCTTCGCAGAATAGCCAATGATTCTCATTGACATATCTTAAAAGATATCATATATTACCGATAAGATGTTCTTATTAATATATCCATAGAGACATAACAAATTATTGAGAAGACGTTCTTATTAATATATCCAAAGAGACATCACAAATTATTGAGAAGATGTTCTTATTGGCATTTCCGAAAAGATATTCCATGTTATTGAGAAGATGTTCATATTGACATTGCCGAAGAGGTATCACATATTAATGCGATATTCTTATTGATATTTTCGAAGAGATATCTTTAAATGGAGCGTTCTTTACTTATTTAACCCTATACATACCCAAATAAAAACCCAATTTTAGTTTATTTGAGAAATACTACTGTACAATTATTCTTATACATATATATATATAGATCAAAATAATAAAGTAAAAGAGCGTCAGGTTTAAGCTTTTCGACCGCATGGTAACCGTGTCTTCAGAAATTCACGTGGTAGTTATCATGGGTTTTATCCTCATCGTAACTTTACTGGATACAGAAATAATAGGTAGTTTTCATACAATAGCAACCTTAACGGTAACAACAGCCAGCGATATAGATATGCCAATGGAATTCGCTTCAACAATAACACCAACAAAAGTTCTCGTACACAAAAGTTCGATACACAAGCCTACGTTTCCTTAATAAAAATTTCAAGCATGGACAAAAATATCTTTTTGAATACAAACGACATTATTCATATTACCGGTGTAACTTCCAATACCGTACTTACTTTATTTAAAATTACTTTTCTATCGAACATACTTTACACGTGGTATACAAAGACTTTAATATCCCATCCGTTGCACAGTGGTCTGAATCGCGATTTTTTTGGCATAAACTAGAAACATGTAGTTAGAGCTTTGAAACTTCGTACATTTGCTAATAACCTCATAGATAATTTTTGGAAAAAAATTTTGTTAAATGGGACGTCTTCACA
The DNA here is from genome assembly GCF_040869045.1 of Eurosta solidaginis. Taxonomy (NCBI): domain Eukaryota; kingdom Metazoa; phylum Arthropoda; class Insecta; order Diptera; family Tephritidae; genus Eurosta; species Eurosta solidaginis. The sequence continues at coordinate 144,767,531 of NC_090324.1, read as the reverse complement.
TAGCTGCCATATAACCTCAAAATCAAAATTCAGGTTTTTTGTACAAAGACTTATAATATACATATATACATTTATTTAGTGTATACATATCTATATTAGGTTTAATTATATTTACATAAGCTAAGAATTTAGTTAAATTAAGCAAGTTAAAAAGCAAAAAATTTATTTAAAAAAGGGTTATTATTCTAATCATCATCTAACTCTAATTCAACATCAAAGTAATGAACGTCTTGAACTTCTACATCAACAGAATATTCATCAATGCTTTGCTCGCTTGATTCGACGAAAGACATCCGTAACATCAATATTACTTCTTCAGGTATTACTTTTTTTTGCAACGGCTGTGTTTATTAGCACCTATACTGGAGATTAACGGATCTGAGGAGTCCAACGCCCTGTGAAAGACGTCAGTAAGGTTGTTAACCGTAGAATTTTGTCTAGCATGTACCCTTCGATCGCTTTTGTAATATTTACTTCTGGCCTCCGATGCACTTTCGCCCAAAAAGCCAACAGAACTGATGTGCCCATTATTTCCCATCCATGCACCAATACCTTATGGACAGTTGGTGAGATGGGATACCAGCTATACTTTGCGAAAAACAAATCCGCCGTATTTTCACAGTAGGCTCAAAATTTCTCATAGTCTATTTGAAACTCGCAAGAGATTGCTAATAAAATCACGTGAACACGATTAAGTAACTCGGCATCTAAATTTAGTATTGAAGCCAATTGTTTGACGTTGGAAAAGGCTCTTCTGGCTGTGTGTCTTTTGTATTTCCAAATCCATTTTGCTTGGGCTTGTTAACATGCAATCCCATTTCCGCCCACATTTTTTCTTAAATATCCTTTTTACGGGAGACAACAACCGCTTTGCTTTTTTCGTCCATTACTCGCCATTTTTTAAGCTAAAGTTTGTACGATATTTTCAAAACAAACTCGAAAAAACGAATCCACGCATGCAGTGGACTCACGCCGTACTAGGTTTTGGTTTAAAAACTTTTGATTTTATATCACGAATGACAAAAATTTGCTTCGACTTTGCGCCTCATATAGGACATGATTGGCAAGAATTTGTACCTGTAATAATGTTTAATACTTTTCCATCTATAAGTGTCAAGGGCAAATCATAAAAAACGTTTTTAACATTATTGGTCTACCGGTGGAACATTGCATATCACGTTTAAAGCTTCCGAGGGGCACGACCTAACTGCCCCCGTGATCGCTCCTCAGGCAGATCGTTGAAGTTTCATTATCATATTTTCAGACTTTGTAACCTAGCGTTTCTATAATATAACCCCCTGTACCTCTTTTCTTAGTTGCGCCTGAAACTATGCCTATCTAGCATAGTCATCAACCAACAGCTGATAGCAAGCAGCTACAGCCATAAGGCAACCACCATATGACGAGCGGCAGTAAATGGCAATATATACAGAAATGCCAAAGTAGCGGTGCCCGTTGGCCGCCCGCTACTATACCGCCGTTAAGCCGCCGTGGTGACCCCGCCACTGCTTCCATACCGCCGCTGCCACGACGACCGTTGGCCTCCCGCCACTCTACCGTTCCACCGCTGCTACGACGACCGTTGGCCGTCCGCTATTTTATTGCCGTTCAGCCGCCGTGCTGATCCCGCCACTGCTTCCATACCGCCGTATCAATCCGTCCGCTACTACACCGCCGCTCAGCGGAGAACTATTAACGCCCTAGCGGGTTAGGGGATCAGAATACACCCGCGGTAGGTATGCCTGTCGTAAGAGGCGACTAAAAATACCAGATTCAAGGGGCTGTGTAGCGCAACCCTTCAGGTTTCCAGCGCAATATATAGCTTCTGCAAACCCAATTGTCAACCTCACCTATCCGCGGGGAATCCTGTTTCACTAACAGACGGGGCTCTGGCTCCTCATGAAACTTGGGGGTGGGGAGGGAGGGAATGGCCTGAAGGTTTAATGTGGCCACTTAAATTGTTCCCGATATGGTCGGGCTAGCACCTTAATGGTGCTATGGTACCGGAGCGTAACGGATCCACTGGATCCAGAACCATCACATCGATAACACTCCCCACAGCCTTCGGGGAGCAACCTTATCGCTGCAACAACAACAACATCATATTGCTGAGCAAGCACTTATGAATTGACTACACATATTTTTATACTCAGTTGAGCAGAGCTCACAGAGTATATTAAGTTTGATTGGATAACGGTTGGTTGTACATATATAAAGGAATCGAGATAGATATAGACTTCCATATATCAAAATAATCAGGATCGAAAAAAAATTTGATTGAGCCATGTCCGTCCGTCCGTCCGTCCGTTAACACGATAGCTTGAGTAAATTTTGAGGTATCTTGATGAAATTTGGTATGTAGGTTCCTGAGCAATCATCTCAGATCGCTATTTAAAATGAACGATATCGGACTATAACCACGCCCACTTTTTCGATATCGAAAATTTCGAAAAACCGAAAAAGTGCGATAATTCATTACAAAAGACCGATACAGCGACGAAACTTGGTAGATGAGTTGAACTTATGACGCAGAATAGAAAATTAGTATAATTTTGGACAATGGGCGTGGCACCGCCCACTTTTAAAAGAAGGTAATTTAAAATTTTGCAAGCTGTAATTTGGCAGTCGTTGAAGATATCATTATGAAATTTGGCAGGAACGTTACTCCTATTACTATATGTACGCTTAATAAAAATTAGCAAAATCGGAGAAGGACCACGCCCACTTTAAAAAAAAAATTTTTTAAAGTAAAATTTTAACAAAAAATTTAATATCTTTACAGTACATAAGTAAATTATGTCAACATTCAACTCCAGTAATGATATGGTGCAACAAAATACAAAAATAAAAGAAAATTTCAAAATGGGCGTGGCTCCGCCCTTTTTCATTTAATTTGTCTAGGATACTTTTAACGCCATAAGTCGAACAAAAATTAACCAATCCTTTTGAAATTTGGTAGGGGCATAGATTTTATGACGTTAACTGTCAAACACATTCTAGAGTCACCCCTGGTCCACCTTTATAGAGATATTTCGAAACGGCATCCACATATAGAACTAAGGCCCACTCCCTTTTAAAATACTCATTAACACCATTCGTTTGATGCCCATATTGTACAAACAAATTCTAGGGTCGCCCCTGGTCCACCTTTGTGGCGATATCTCGAAACGGCGTCCACCTATGGAACTAAGGATTACTCCCTTTTAAAATACTCATTAACACCTTTCATTTGATACCCATATCGTACAAACGCATTCTAGAGTCACCCCTGGTCCACCTTTATGGCGATATCTCGAAAAGGCGACCACCGATACAATAACCACCACTCCCTTTTAAAACCCTCACTAATACCTTTAATTTGATACCCATATCGTACAAGCGCATTCTAGAGTCAACCCTGATCCACCTTTATGGCTATATCCCTAAATGGCGTCCACCTATAGAACTATGGCCCACTCCCTCATAAAATACTCTTTAATGCTTTTCATTTGATACACATGTCATACAAGCACATTCCAGGGTTTCCCTCGGTTCATTTTCCTACATGGTTATTTTCCCTTATGCTGTCACCATAGCTTTCAACTGAGTATGTAATGTTAGGTTGCACCCGAACTTAACCTTCCTTACTTGTTTTATATCGGTCAGTTGGTCACGGTGACGTTGGCCATATACATACATGTGCACTCAGGTACCGAAATAGGGTCACGCCAATATGCTGACTTTACATACAGTAAATTGTACATTTCAGCTCATAAGTATTGGTGTAAATAAGTTATAAATAGAATAAGAATACCTTATATATAAAAAGAAAGCCTAAAATTGTTGTTAGTTGGTAGCCGGTATTTGAAGAGATGCGCGGGTCTATTTTGTTCAAACTTTCACATAAGTTGCGTATATATCACGCGGTAGTTAGCACATAGAATCGGTTACGTTCCACGCACAGGATCTCGCGATATAGGCCAAAACGTGGACCCGGGTACCCCTAGAATGTGTTTATAGAATATAGATATCAAATGAAAGCTGTTGATGAGTGCTTTAGTAGAGGGTAATTTTCATACCCTGTGTGACTGGGGTCGCGGATATTGGCCAAACGTGGACGCGGGTACCCCTAGAATGTGTTTATAGAATATGGATATCCAATGAAATCTGTTGATGAGTGCTTTAGTAGAGGGTAATTTTCATACCCATGGGTGCCTATGTCTCGAGATATAGGCCAAAACGTGGACCCGGGTATCGCTAGAATGTGTTTATAGAATATGGATAACAAATGAAAGCTGTTGATGAGTGCTTTAGTAGAAGGAAATTTTCATACCCCTGTGTGACTAGGGTCTCGGGGTATATGCCAAAACGTGGAACCGGGATACCCCTAGAATGTGTGTGTAATATAGATATCAAATGAAAGCTGTTGCTGAGATCTTTAAATAAATTTTCACTGTGATATTAGTTTTAGTCGCATCAACCTAGCAAAACTGATAAATATGCAAGCGAAGCCGAAATTAAGCCATGAATTAATAATACCCCACATACCTATTTACATACGTCTTATTCGATTTGCCTGAAGTTTGGTATATAAATTTGTCTATATTAGTATTTACGATCCTTTTTCCAGGAAGTAGACCAGTGACGGACTGGGACTGGGATTAGGACTAGGACCGGGACTGAGACTCGAAGTGAGACCGGAACAAAATACATACCACCCTCTTGGACTGGCAATAAGGGATGAAGAAGAATGTGAAGACTTTGAGAGAAGAGAAAATAGAGGAGACTGAGAAAGAGATAGAATGAGACGAAGATAGAGATAGATGAAGCGAAAAAGACGGCGCGTGGAGTGAATAAAAGGATTAGGAAAAAGTGAAGAGGGGGGAGGGCAGGGTTAGAGGGAAAAAGCTTATTAAAATGTATGCAGATAGACCAAATTTAGGGCAGAACGTTTGCCGGGTCTACCAGTTTTGTATAAAAATAGAAGCGTTTTCAAAATAAACAAGAAGCACCAAGAATCACTTTGACTGATCGAACGCTTAAACATCGACTCCGTATTAATTGTATTATAAGGCGATCCTGCCAGTCTGGATCAAAACTAGCAAAACTGCTGAGATCTAGCTGATCAGAGACCCTGCCAAGTCCCCCCCCCCCCCACAAAAAAACGGATATAAAAACAATGTCCACAGTCCACAATTACAACGTAAAGGATCAATTCACAACCAGTTCAGCATTAAATACGAAAATATTCATTATAAAGACGAGTACAGTTAAAGTATAAAAAAGCCAGACAAGCAGTGCAGTGCAGATCCATCTACAGGAGACATGAATGGCAGCATGAACAAAGCATAAAACAGAGTGGAATAAGGAACTCAACAACAAATATAATGGACTGGCAACAAATGAAGTGGAATATATTATTGGCTGGCGTCATATTAGCAACCAACAACCATGACTGGCAGCAATTAGTTGTAAATAAGTAGGTTTAGTAAAAAATTTGGCAGTCCAACGAACGCCTAATTTTCATTTCTCCTTAGGAATATTCAAAAAATTTGTTTTCCCAGATAGGATAAATAAAAATAACAAACAAAAATTAAAATAATTAAGCAAACACTGTAAGCTACAACTATCTATCAGTTATGCCAGACATAACTGAAGAGGAATTCCACGCGGCATTTAAAAGATGCGAGGAATTAATTCAAAAGTCATATAAAGACCACTGAAGAGGTTAATCTAACCCTACAGCTGCGAAGCAAGGTCCAAAGCGATAACCATAGAGGAATATCGGCGTCGGAACAAGTTGAACAAAAAAGAAGAACCTAAAATACCTGCCCTGGTTAAAAAACAACGACAAAAACGGGGAGGCAAAAATTTCAAAAAGGAAAAAGACTGTTGAAGCTTAAAAACTATTAAATTTTACCATTACCATGGAAGAAAAATCAAAACTAAGAAAATAAATTAAAGAGTTAAGGAGTACTAAGTAAATATATAAAATAAAAATTAGAAATGTTCTGAATAAAATATGAGAAATAAATTTTTAAATATGGCAAGAAAAATTGTTAATGAAAAATTGTATACAAAAATGTTTGAAGACAAATTTTTAGAAATAAATTTTTTAAATTATTACAACATTAATTAAATAAGGTCGTAAGTAAAACGGAATGCATAGGATAAAGAATAAAATCAAAAATTTTATTAAAAATTAAATTTAGTCTCTTTCTCCCAGAAACAGGAAAATAATTATAGAGAATCTCAAAATGTCTTGGTGAACAAAGATAGCACACGACATCATGATAGCGATAGCCGGATATGAAGTAAGGAAAGGAAACTCTGAAACATCAGAGAACAGGAGAGTCAAATATGAGCCACCAGAAGAAGTAGATACGAAAAATGTTCCAAATATTCCAGATGTTTGGATAGCAGCCCTTTTTTGCGTATTCATGCTATTGATTATTACAATAGCTATGATGCTCAAAAATTATATGAAGCATAAATATAGGCAATTAAAACCCATGCAAGATCGAATCTAAGAAACTTAATTTTTAGTATTCTATTATTTAAAGCTGTTATCCTACTATTTAAAACTGAATCCGATTTTGAGGAAGAGCAACAAACAATTGAAAATAAAACTTCAAACACTAACACCAAATTCTAATCTCAATAGCAAATCAAGAATTTGCATAATTTCACAATTCACAATAGTAGTTCTTATGGAAGTTATCAAAACAACAACTATGAAGGCTGTCAAAGTAGAAAATTTAGACCACAGCCCTGATGAAAAAATAATTTTCCACAAGTATTGCTGGATTAAAAAATCTTATGCCGGTGGAAGTATGCAAAATACTAAAATACTAAAAAACCAGCCATGATAACAACAAAAATGAAGAAAGTCACAAGATAACCTAAAATATATATAACACTATATAAATTTGCAACAATAAGACATGCCGCGCTCATTTTCATAGAAAAATGGTAGCGTAAAAAATACAAGCAACCCGATTGTTGAGGAAGTTTTGACTTAGGATAATATTAAACCAGGCTGAAAAATGCCGGCAATCTAGGATTTGAAAAATAAGAAAAAAACACAGTTGTCCTGAGGGACAAATTGGTGAAGAATAATAGATACTCGAGTAGACAAATTTAAAAAATATAGGTACCCAAGTTCTCAAAGATCAAATAACTGCATTAACTCTAGAAGTTATGCAGGTGACAAAAATCGAAAGAAATAAAAATTTAAATAATTCTTTATAAATATCATGACGATTCTATCTTGGTGGCCGCCGCAGAATTCACATGACACACATAAGTACAAAAAAAAATATCGCTGGAAAACATGAAAATCTAAAAAGTACATCTAAAAATGAAATTTTTTGCATCCACTGTACTTTCTGTCACAGATTTCTTATTTTATATATTCTTAGTTTAGCAAAACTCAAATAAAATGGAATAACAATGAAAAGCGTTGTTTAATAGAAATAGCTAAAGTAAGGAAATATAAATCATTTACCTTTACTATTTTTTAGAAATATTATAAATATAAGTTTGGCCGGTTTCGTCTAGGAAAACCTTGCCCATATAGAGAGGTCATAATTTAAGATAATAGGGCCTTTATACCTAAATAAGTTAGATAATAGACATGTGGGGCCCTTATACAAAATATCAATAGAAAAAATATTTTACCCCAATCCCCGTAGAAGAAAAATATTGATAGTTTTTATACATAATTCAATTTTCCATACAGTAGAAAAAACGGTAAGAAAAATAATTACATTTTAATACACTATAGAGTAAAAAATATTGATAAGAACTACAGTGCTACATTAATACCACATAGAATAGGAAACAAAGATAGGATCAGTAAAGATAAGGAAATAATAATTCATAAAAATAGGCTTAAACCAAAATAAAACCTTTAGTAATAACCAAAATAATTTTACAAAAAAAAAACAAACAATCTGACTATAAGCATTCCACTTTACTCACAATTATCACTAAGCAAAAAAAAAGAAAAACAAAACAAGAAACAAAGGTTAACTCAATATGTACACATGCAAAGAAAAAACAACAACATGATATGTTCAAATGTAAGAATGAAAAAAAACGAAAGTCAGCATAATAGGTACACATGTAAAACAAATGTAAACAAAAAACCACATAAACAAACAAACTCATTACTTTTGGCATCAAGTTACCATTATGTCATAAACGACCACACAACAATTGGATGCGAAAGACAATTCAAATTTTACATACCCAAGCGAGTCAGATGGGTCATTAAACGTAAAATAACATAGAACGGCACACTTGAAATCTAATAATGTCAATGGCAGTAAGAATGGTCACACATAACTGGTGCACATGTTATATATGACCATTCTCCAAAGGCCGGTGGTGTAATGTGCCCTTAGAATTAGTCACGCTTTCACTATATTCAATTGTTCATTACATATTTACACACATGCAGACCTCACATGTCAAGAACTATTAATATAATATTGCCGAGCAAACACTTATGAATTGACAACACATATTTGTTTATATCGGTCAATTGGTCACGGTGACGTTGGCCATATACACACATGTATACTCAAGTATCGAAATAGGGTCATGCCAATATGCTGACTTTACATACAGTAAATATGTACATTTTAGCTCATAAGTATTAGTGAAAATTAGGGCTGGGACTATCCGCATATTCGAATATCCGGATATCCGGTTAATATTCGTTTGTGAAAAAATCCGCATATCCGATTTCATGAAGATCCGGTTAATAGCGATAT